>NC_069499.1:393131225-393731225 GCF_027579735.1 Bombina bombina | reverse complement strand
GAAGTAACTGCGCAACTGAGGCGCGAAAATAAGGCCTCCTCCTCCCTCTGCATACCAGAGTGAAGGGGCCTTTCTGACTAGATTAGGCGCCTAAACAACTGCCAGGTGCAAATAAACGTTCCCAAAAGTGTTTCAAAGTTCACAAAAAACACTCCAATTGTCATATAATATGATAAAAAACTAATCGATTTAGCCCACAATAGTGTCAACCAACATAGAGCCCAATTTATAAGCCTTAATTCTGTTACTGAGTCTAAAAAAATGGCTTACCGGTCCCATAAGGGAAAACTGACAGTCTTCTAGCATTACTGGGTCTTGTTAGAAAAGAGACTGGTCATACCTGAAGCAGATAAGTCTGCAAACTGTTCCCCCCAACTGAAGTTCTCTGGTTTCAACAGTCCTGCGTGGGAACAGCAATGGATTTTAGTTACTGGTGCTAAAATCATACTCCTCTTTTAACAGAAATCTTCATCACTTTCTGTTGTAGAGTAAATAGTACAAACCGGCACTATTTTAAAATAACAAACTATTGATAGAAGAAATAAAACTACAACTAACACCACAAACTCTTTACCATCCCCGTGGAGATGCTACTTGTTCAGAGCGGCAAAGAGAATGACTGGGGGGCGGAGCCAGAGGGGGGGCTATATGGACAGCTTTTGCTGTGTGCTCTCTTTGCCATTTCCTGTAGGGGAAGAGAATATCCCACAAGTAAGGATGAAGCCTTGGACCGGACACACCAATGTAGGAGAAATATATATATATGTATATACACATTAACAAATAAATATATATGTATATACACATAATAACAAATAAATATATATGTATATACTCATATTAACAAATAAATATATATGTATATACACATAATAACAAATAAATATATGTATATACACATATTAACAAATTAATAAATATGTATATACACATAATAACAAATAAATATATATGTATATACACATATTAACAAATTAATATATATTTATATACACATATTAACAAATAAATATATATATATATATATATATATATATATGTATATACACATTAACAAATAAATATATATGTATATACACATAATAACAAATAAATATATATGTATATACACATAAAAACAAATAAATATATATGTATATACACATATTAACAAATTAATATATATTTATATACACATAATAACAAATAAATATATATGTATATACACATAATAACAAATAAATATATATGTATATACACATAATAACAAATAAATATATATGTATATACACATATTAACAAATTAATATATATTCCCATCACTGTACAGAGACAGCAATTGTAAAGGTTACCAATGACCTACTTACAGCAAAATCCAAAGGCCACTTCTCTCTGCTTATCCTCCTTGACCTGTCTGTAGCCTTTGACACTGTTCTGCTCCAAACCCTCCAATCCTTCGGCATCTGTGACACAGCTCTCTCGTGGTTCTCTTCCTATCTGACTAACCGTACATTTAGTGTAGCCTTCTCTGGAGCATCCTCTGCCCCATTACCACTTTTTGTTGGGGTACCTCAAGGCTCTGTCCTTGGTCCCCTTCTCTTCTCAATCTGTCACTAACTGTCTTTCTCACATCTCATCTTGGATGTCCTCTCACTACCTTAAGCTAAATCTCTCCAAAACTGAACTCCTTATTTTTCCCCCTTCTTCCAATGTCTCTACCCCCAAAATTTCTATAACTGTTGATAATTCCATCATTACCCCTACCCCGCTCGCCCGATGTCTTGGGGTCACACTTGACTCAGATCTTTCCTTCACTCCTCACATCCAGTCCTTGGCTAAAGCCTGCCGCTTCCACCTTAAAAACATTGCTAAAATTAGACATTTCCTTACACAAGATACAACCAAGATTTTTATCCACTCTCTCATCCTTTCCTGCCTCGACTACTGCAATTCTGTCCTCTCTGGTCTACCTAGCTGCCGCATAGCTCCTTTACAATCCATTATGAATGCCTCTGCCAGGCTCATCTTCCTTACTCGTCGATCTTCATCTGCTGCACCTCTCTGCCAATCCCTTCACTGGCTTCCTCTTGCCTCTAGGATTAAACATAAAATCCTCACCCTGACATATAAAGCTCTCAACTGCACTGCTCCCCCCTACATCTCAGAACTTGTCTCTAGATACTCTCCCTCCCGTTCCCTTCGATCAGCTCAGGATCTCCTCCTCTCTTGTTACTTCCTCACATTCACGTTTACAGGACTTCTCCAGACTGGCCCCCATCTTGTGGAATTCCCTGCCTCGCTCCATAAGACTCTCCCCTAGTTTTAACAGCTTCAAGCACTCCCTAAAAACTCTACTATTCAGGGATGCATACAACCAACACTAAACTTTCCTAACGCCATTGCTTTCCCCTTGAACCCCTTAGATTGTAAGCCTATGGGCCCAGCTGTTTACAGATCGCTTCATAAGAGCCGACTACAACAGTGAAACTCTCGGCAGGGCCCTCTACCCACTTGACCCCTACATAAGCTATCCTGTACACCGACTATGTTTACAGCGCTGCGGAATCTGTTGGCGCTCTACAAATGCCTGATAATAATAATAATAATATATATGTATATACACATAATAACAAATAAATATATATGTGTATACACATAATAACAAATAAATATATATGTATAGACACATAATAACAAATACATATATATGTATATACACAAAATAACAAATAAATATATATGTATATACACATAATAACAAATATATATGTATATACACATAATAACAAATAAATATATATGTATATACACATATTAACAAATAAATATATATGTATTTAAGTATATACATATATATTTTTGAGTATTAACAGAGTCCCCATAGACTGGAATGTAAAGGCACTAACACCACACATCATGCAAGTTATTAATTAAAAAAATATGCTATTTTATTTTTATTTTAAAAAACAACACTATACTTAATTTTGGGGGCAATTGAGGGACATTTTTTAAATTAACCAGAGGTCTGGTAGCTCGTGGTAGCATTAACCAGCCACATGTAATGGCTGGTTATTTATTGTGTGCCCTTAAATAGGCAAATTTGCCCATTTACAGGCGCACAATAAATTAGCGCTCCACTTGTAATCTAGTCCATAGTTTAAGTCAACTCCAGTATAGTAATACTACTGGGAGCTAGCTGAACACATCTGGTGAGCCAATGACAAGAAACAAATGTATGTAGTCATTAGATATCTGCATTCGGCAGCTTACTTAGTTGTTCACGGCTATTTTTGGAGCCGGATTCCTTCATTTGAAAGTGGAACTCACTAAGATCTGTAAAAAATCCAGATCTTAGTGTGTTGCACTTTCACAAGAAGAAATCTGGCTCAAAAAATAGATGAAGGCTGCGAGCGGCTGCCGTTTTCCTGCATTTGACAATTAACGAAGCTGCCAAATACACATATCTAGTAGCCACCAATCACCAGCTAGCTCACAGTAGTGCATTGCTGTTAATGATGATGTGTACACATTCTTTTCGACAAAGGATACCAAAAGAACAAAGTAAATTTCATCATAGAACTGAATTTAAAAGTGTCCTAGAATTGCATGCTCTGTCTGAGTCATGCAAGTTTAACTTTGACTTCCATCCATTTAAGGTGCAGTGATGTTGAGTATACCTTTAGCTATGTGTTTAACCCCATATGTAAGCACTGAACACATAGGTTAAACTGTTCACATATTTTCTTCATTTGGATTATAATTTTTAAAATATACTATTATCAAAATTGCTTTGTTCTCGTGGTATTCTTTACTGAAGAACATACCTGGGTATGTAACATGTACATGGCAGAAAACACTGCTGCCATCTAGTGCTCTCGCAAATGTATTTTTGCAAAACTGCTGCCATATAATGCTCCAGTCAAATATGGACTCCTAAGCTACCTATCTGCTGTTTACCTGCTTTTCAACAAAGCATACAAAAAGAATAAAGTAAATTTGAAAATAGAAATAAATTGTATTTTTTTTTAATTGTACATTCAATCTGAATCATGAAAGAAAAATATTTGGTTTCATGTCCCTTTTGCACAATCCGCCAGTCCACAAAGCTGTCATTTTTGTTTTGGACCCTTCAAACTAACATTGCAGAAGGTTTTTGTCAATAATTTTCATAAACTTCACATAAAGCTCATTAACAGCTCTGTTATATATCTACTAATGGACTCAGGTATACATCTACTCTCCTAGGTGTAAAGGGTTTTTCGAATAGTATTTCAAAACGTAAAGGGCATATATGAGTATGCCGCTGAAAAAATAGTAGTAGCTTTAATTAGAACAATTTTTGCTATGAGAAATATACTGCAAAAATACTTCTATTCAAGACTGAATTGCACGTTTCAATTTTGACTATTATGTCTTTAATTAGTTTAATACAGCATCAAACTGTAATTCCTCTAAAAACTACCAAGTTACTCAAGACTAAATATTTGCTACGTGTGTTAAACTGAATGAGGAAGTATGCAAACTGTGTGAAAAAAAGTAAACCCAACCACTGTTAGGAAGAGAGAAAAAATACATGGAAATTAGAGCAGTTAAATGTTGCATTAGAAATTCTTTTTAAAGGGACAGTCTAGTATAAATTAAACTTGTATTATTCAGATAGGACTTTTAATTTTAATCAACTTTCCAATTTACTTTTATCATCAAATTTGCTTTTTTCTCTTGGTATTCTTAGTTTAAACTAAACATAGGTAGGCTCATATGCTCATTTCTAAGCCTTAGAGGGCTGCCTCTAATCACATGCTTTTTAAATTTCTTTTCAACACAAAGAGACAGAAAGTACCCGTGGGCCATATAGATAACACTGTGTTCAGGCACAGGGAGTTATTTAAGAGTTAGCACAAAACAATGCTATATTTAAGACAATAGATACTAAACAGTCACAGTCATGTGATCAGGGGGCTGGAAGAAGGTTCCTAGATACAAGGTAATTACAGAGGTAAAATGTATATTAATTAATTAATATTAACCAACTGTGTTGGTTATGCAAAATATATTAATATATTAATTAATTAATATTAACCAACTGTGTTGGTTATGCAAAACTGGGGAATGGGTAATAAAGGGATTATCTATCTTTTAAAGCAATAACAATTCTATGGTAGACTGTCCCTTTAATGTTGCTTTTAATGATTTATTTTGCTTAAATGGCACATATTGATGACCCATTAAATGTAACCATGTTGGAGATTTCTATATGCACAGACTAGTCCTCCCGGACATTCACTCACAACACACAACTTTTAAAGAAAGGGTATTATAAGTGCACAACCTCTGCACTGAGAAGTTAGGACTGCAGCACATAGAGAGTAAGACAAAGAATATTGCATAGCTGTGTCACATGATCAGCTAGACCCCATGTGAATGAAGCTCCCTTTTTTCCCCTATGATATATCCAGTCTTCTATGGTGACTAAACTTTCCATAATTGTTTTCCTTTTTCCCCAATATCTACCTCATGTATAGATGGTAATAATAAATAGAAAGAAAACATTTATGAAGTGTGTGTGTGTGTGTGTGTGTGTATTTGTGAGTGTGTGTGAGAGTGTGTGTGTGTATGTGTGTGTGAGAGAGAGTGTGTGTGTGAGAGAGAGTGTGTGTGAGTGTGTGTGTATGTGAGAGAGTGTGTGTAAGAGTGTGTGAGTGTGTGAGAGTGTGTGTGTGTGAGAGAGTGTGTGTGTGTGAGAGTGTGTGAGAGTGTGTGAGTGTGTGTGTGTGTGTGTGTGTGTGAGAGAGTGTGTGTGTTGTGGGGGGTGAGTTTCTTATTTAATTATTTTGAATAAAACATTTTAAACTGTCTGTAAATGACATTTGTGTGCCGTTTGCACAAATATATTTTTCAGTAAGTGTTCCAAGTTCTGTTTGGTTACAGTCATGTGTCTTTGTTAGTGTTCTATGTGTTTTTCTTGGTAAAAAAATAGCCGAAAGCCATTCTCAACACATAAAATTGCAATAAAGGAAAGTATGCATAGCATTCCTCCTTTATGCTCAATCTGAATGGCAATTACAGAAAGCACAAGATTGCCCTCTACTGGCTGATTTAAAACATACTATTGCTGGAATCAATTTTCCATTTGTGATATAAAAACATAAAACCCCAAATTTTTCTTTGATGATTCAGAAAGAACATAGAATTTTAAACAACTTTCTATTTTACTTCTATTATCAAGTTTTCTTCATTTTCTTATTGAAAAGCAGGAAGGTAATTTCAGGAGCGTGCACGTATCTACAGCACTATATGGCAGTAGTTTTGCAACAATGTTACACATTAGCAAGAGCATTGTTTCCTGTCATGTAGTGCTTCATGCATGTGCGCCCTACCTATTTAGATATTTCTTCAACAAGGAATCATTTGATAATAGAAGTAAATTTATTTTGAAAGCTGATAAATGATTACATTTGATACTAAAGCAGCTTGCTGATATTGCTAAGTGAAATAGGGAAGTACAGAGGTCTTAGGTCCCACTTCTCAAAAACCTACTGGAATGTAGAGAAATGATCACCTTAATTTACTTAGCATTATACTGTAAAGTATAAACATAAAACATATTAATGAATCTCCTTAATGAGATGCACAGTTCCCAAGGTAAAAATTGCATTTAAAACAGTCCCTGAGGGGCCGTGTAATACTTAAGAAGCACCTTATAGAATCTCTCCACACCAGAAAGCTTTAGCGAATCAGACCCCAACTGTGGCACAGTTTTAACGTAAATGTAAACTTTATTAAATTAAAGGCCAATATTAACATACTCTTAAAAACAGGGACACTTTAATTCATTAAAGCTTACAATGATGCTTATTTTTTAAAATACCTACCTTTGCGTTATGGTAAACAAAACACTGATTCTCCGCCCACATCTGTTGCTTTCATTACCAGATTGATGATGAATCAGGCTTCCTCCAATCATTGTGTGCCCCCTTTGGCGTCCAGCTTATGGGGCAATATATTACAGGATATGTCTGAGTTGTTTGCATATAGTATATTGATACAGACTGATTTTCCTAATAAATATAACTGAAATGTATTGATCATATGGAACTTTGGTAACTCAGTAGTGATTCGTAATATAGATAATGTATTAAATATGTTCAAAACTTTTTGAAAAGTTTTTAAAATTCCTCATTATGGAGCTATGAGAAAGTTTAGTCACATCTATAGTCCAACAATGCTGAATGGTTCTGTTTCATAATTGTTGGCTGGTGTCATGATCTAGCATAATTTCACTGTGCCTTTAAGGGGTGGCTCTCATAATTTCAGTACCTGTATTTATTGCAGTCTCACTTCCAAGTCATTGCTTGGTAATTCTCCTCTTGGATAGTATTATTTAGCCTTGCTAGCTACTAATCTTTTCCCTGGTTAAAAGTTCCAGTCACTCTCATCTTTGAAACCGGAGTTCTAATACTAATAATAATCCTCTACAACAACTTGGAATACTTCAGTTATCGGCAGACTCGGCAGAGCGCTGTGCGGTGACATCACACGCCACGACTCATCCGGTTGCGCTTCCTGTGGATTACGGAGCACCTACCTCAAACAGCCTCCATGCTGGCAGCCAACTACTGACGATCGGATCCTTCATCTGGGTTATTGGAATTTTGAATCAATAGATACAGCTACAGAAAATAAGATTTAACTCCGTTCTTTCTCGCCTTCTTTTTACTTCTTTATACTCTATCTGCTTAGTACTAGTACTTACCTAATTAGATGGTTGTGTAAATCCTCATCCTCTGCTGTGTAACCTCTGTGTCCATCTGACAGCAATAGAGGTTTGATGAAAACTTAACCGCATACAAACCTTGTGGGATCCTACTACTTATGCTGGGTACTCTAATCTACGTTGTAGTATCATCCCTTCTACACAAAATATAATTACTACTCATTAAAGATCTGATTAGCACAACCAAAACTGCAGTTGAGGTTCATAAAATCATATACATACTGTTCATCTGTTTTTCCTAGGTTTTAAAATAACTGTGATTCCTGACAGCTGGAGAGTCCAAGGGAGCTTCTAGTGCCTAGAAATCCAATGAGTATTTCCAGAAATATCAAGTGAAAACTAAATGAAAAATGATAATTATGCATATATGTACTTGTAAAATGTTTTTTGTACACATTAGTTTTTCAATAACAGATTATTTTCTTACTAGAGACAATGGCCTCCTTTCCAGTTCATTTGAATATGCCATGCAAAAAGTTAGTACGCAACCTTTTTCTCAGTCATTCCAAACCATAAAAATTATGCATTTGATATAAATGGAAAATCTGGGTAAACACTGAAAAAAACATAAGACAGAGACAGTTCCTGTTTTGTTTTTATTTTTTTATAATACAAGCTTTATTGAAACATAGAAAAGTACAAGGTCAAGTAAAGGAAGAAAAAAATCAACATAACACTCTACTCTTAATTGTATAGCTACAAGCAATTATAGATGGAGTTTAAAGACTATCTGGAAGTCAGCATCCAGGCATTGAAGGAAAAGGAAAAAAAAAATCATCACCGAACCTGAACCATCTGACCTCTACAATAATCCTGTGGGTTTAATTCCCCTTGAGGTTGTAAACATTTTCTGGTGAAAAAAAATAATATCCCTGTGTATTCTCTGAAACATTCTAATAAAGCTTCATAAAAACTTTAATAAACATATATGGCTGATAACACCAGACCAAAAGCTCAGAACACATTTTAATAGGGAAGAGGGTAGATAGAAGGAGAATAGAAAAAAAAATGGGGGGAGAGGGGACTATAAAAGATATAGCCATGAAAGAAGAAGGACAAACAAATCTCCCAAGACAATTGCATACTATTACTTAACTGAAAGCTAATGATCCACCAGGTGAACTAATTTATAAAGGTTTACCTTCCCAGATGAGTAACATGACCCCATGGAGTTCTTTCCTACCGGTTTTATAATCGTTATATCTCTCCAGATACAAGAGCTCAGTAATCCTAGCCTTCTATTCAGGTATGCTCAGAAGCATTCAAGTTTTCCAGTGCCTGGGAATGGCTTCCTTAGCACTATGCAGCATAATTAATAGGAGAGATCTCTTGGACTTATTCTTAAGCTTTGTTAGTCTATAAAACAGCAAAACACCTGGATCTGGGGAGAGAGTCTAACCCTTGCTCATTTTAGCAAAAACATCATCCCAATAGGTACATAGGTTAAATAATTTGGCTGGGAACTATATAAGAAGCCATAGATTTTATGGAGAGAAACAAGAGCTTTTATTTTTAAAATGGTTGTCTATCCTAATAATGTTGTAGACGTTTATTTATGGTACACAATCCTTTTTTAATTTTTATTTTTTATTTTATTTGTTTTTTTTAGTTAAAAAACAAGTTTTATTAAACTAATTTCCTGGAATGTAGGTGGCATAACGTCTAAAATAAGAAGAAAACATATTATTTACCAATCCTAACAATGCTGTAGACATGTTTATTTATAGTACACAATCCTTTCTTTTGCCTTTTTTTTTGTATTTTATATTTGGTTTCTATAGTTGAAAAATGAGTTTTCTTAAACAAATTTCCAGGAACGTAGAGGCATAACCACCACAATATGAGGATAATTGATTATTTACCATTTGAAAAAATATAAGACGGATATAACCTTAATTTAAGAAACTTCTTTCAGAAATAGAACATATGAAACAAAGATGTTGATGCAAGATAAAAGGGGTTTGGATGATGGCACCACTTACTACAAATATTAGAGGTCTCTTTACCATACAAATAAGGTCAAATTGGCCTCAGAATACAACTGATAATATGTGGTGTAGGTGCTAAGTATCAAAAATACAATTGATTAACGATCAGTTGGCGAAACTGAACAAAATAGATACTAAGCACTCAATTGAGACCCTCACGTGAAATGGAGTTTGGAAAAAAGTCACACAAATTAAAATATGAATCTTTATTAGAACATGTTTAAAACCATGGGTGTATTTAAAACTAAACTGCTAGCAGATAAAAAGTGCAGTTAAATAAATGGTGTAATTCAGGAGAACACTGGTTGCCTAATAGAAATATCTAATGCTGGCTCAGGGCAACAGAGTATATATCAAATATGATACCTAGAATGATAATATTATGAATGTAATTGGGAAGGTATCCAATTATGTTAACTGTACAACATTTAATGTATCATAAGTTACACATGAAGTGGAAGTGTTTGTGCATTTGTGATGAACATTTGCAACTTTCTTGCTTGTATAAATGTCAGCTTAAATTGCCAGTGATAATTCCCACTTTGCCCTTGTATTAGAATAAGGGTATTATATTCTAGTAGTTAAAATATGATACCAGTTTCAGGCTAAGTGCTTTGCCTCTATGTCATATTCCACTGCTGGTAGTTAGAATATTACACTTGTGATTAGGTTAAATTATATTGCTCTGTTTGAATATCAACTTAATAGAGCCAGTATATAATAATACCACAAAGTGAAGCCTTCCAGCTACTTGCTACAATTGCTAATTAGAGTATTCACCTGATACATTGGGTTAAATCCCTGCCAATTGAATGCTATTCAATATCCTAACTAAAGGGCAAAACTTCCGTTTATATTATTAAAAGTTAGCACTAATCACTCATTTACGAGTTAGTCATATATTGAAACCTAATGGTTTTACAGTAATGCTTAAGATAATTGACACTTGTAGTACTTAGCAATTACTGTTAACTTAGTATTTGAATAACAGTGCGATACTACCAATGTGGTACTATACTAGCGTTTGCAATGACTGTGAACGCATTACATATAAGCAGGAACCTTAGTAAATAACTTGAAATAACAATCAAGAGGTTTCGTATGCCATAAAGGTACAATCCATTATTACCAGCCATTAAACTATTCAAGCCCTTCAAGTCATAGGCAAATATACTGCATTGGGTTTATACTCAGAGTCACATTAAAGTTAGCTCAATATATTAAATGAAGTTCGGCTATTCGCCATTAGCTAAGTGCCTAAATTTCTATTAGTACCCCAGTGGCAAGTCAGCCCACAAATTACTGCTAGCAAGTATTTTTTTAAAAGTTAACAGAGCTCCCATCAGCTCACTCTCCTTGACATGCTTCGCCGGGTTTCCAGCTTTATCAAAAGGCTTTTTGATAAAGCCTCTCTTTTGCTCTCTTTGTCCCCCCCCCCTCTCTTTTGCTCTCTTTGTCCCCCCCTCTCTTTTGCTCTCTTTCTCCCCCCTCTCTTTTGCTCTCTCCCATCTCTTTTGCTCTCTCCTCCTCTCTTTCTCTCTCTCTCCCCTCTCTTTTGCTCTGTCTCTTTCGCAGACGTGCGACCACGCACAACCCCAACCCCGGCACACCCGGCAATACCCGCTCATGTCTGGCCACTCCCACTCCCGTCCACCTTGTCACGCCGTGGACAGCAGATTAGGTAGACTTTAAGGCCAGGTGTGTTTGTCCTGCGCTGTCTCTACTGCGCATGACAGCTTCGGACAAACACACTTGAACTTTTATATTATAGGATGGTAACTGGTGGCTTTTAATTACATAGTTATATGCGCAGCTACTCTTGTGTATTTAAACACTCAGGGCAAGATTACAAGTCGCGCAGCAAATCTGTTTTTCGCAGTTGCAGAAAACTGTTAACTACAGCTCTTCGAGTGCAGAAAGGATTGTTGCTTAAAAGGCGATTGCGTTTGTGTGTGATATCTGCGCAATGGAAATTGATTGCGAAAAGACCATTTCGCATGCGGAAAACTCATACCACACGACTTGTAATCTTGCCCTCATTTTATTAATCAGGAATGTTTCCATGTGCTAATAAAATGCTTATGAGTTTGGGGAAAAGATAGTATTAGAATGCAGATCATAGTTAGTGTTCAAATATTTAGTTTTTTAATTCCTTAGGCCTAGATTTAGAGTTCGGCGGTAAAAGGGCTGTTAACGCTCCGCGGGTTTTTTTCTGGCCGCACCATAAATTTAACTCTGGTATCGAGAGTTCAAACAAATGCTGCGTTAGGCTCCAAAAAAGGAGCGTAGAGCATTTTTACCGCAAATGCAACTCTCGATACCAGAGTTGCTTACGGACGCGGCCGGCATCAAAAACGTGCTCGTGCACGATTCTCCCATAGGAAACAATGGGGCTGTTTGAGCTGAAAAAAAACCTAACACCTGCAAAAAAGCAGCGTTCAGCTCCTAACGCAGCCCCATTGTTTCCTATGGGGAAACACCTCCTAAGTCTGCACCTAACACCCTAACATGTACCCCGAGTCTAAACACCCCTAACCTTACACTTATTAACCCCTAATCTGCCGCCCCCGCTATCGCTGACCCCTGCATTACACTTTTAACCCCTAATCTGCCGCTCCGTAAACCGCCGCCACCTACGTTATCCCTATGTACCCCTAATCTGCTGCCCTAACATCGCCGACCCCTATGTTATATTTATTAACCCCTAATCTGCCCCCCACAACGTCGCCGACACCTACCTACACTTATTAACCCCTAATCTGCCGAGCGGACCTGAGCGCTACTATAATAAAGTTATTAACCCCTAATCCGCCTCACTAACCCTATCATAAATAGTATTAACCCCTAATCTGCCCTCCCTAACATCGCCGACACCTACCTTCAATTATTAACCCCTAATCTGCCGACCGGAGCTCACCGCTATTCTAATAAATGTATTAACCCCTAAAGCTAAGTCTAACCCTAACACTAACACCCCCCTAAGTTAAATATAATTTTTATCTAACGAAATAAATTAACTCTTATTAAATAAATAATTCCTATTTAAAGCTAAATACTTACCTGTAAAATAAATCCTAATATAGCTACAATATAAATTATAATTATATTATAGCTATTTTAGGATTAATATTTATTTTACAGGCAACTTTGTAATTATTTTAACCAGGTACAATAGCTATTAAATAGTTAAGAACTATTTAATAGTTACCTAGTTAAAATAATTACAAATTTACCTGTAAAATAAATCCTAACCTAAGATATAATTAAACCTAACACTACCCTATCAATAAAATAATTAAATAAACTACCTACAATTACCTACAATTAACCTAACACTACACTATCAATAAATTAATTAAACACAATTGCTACAAATAAATAACATTAAATAAACTATCTAAAGTACAAAAAATAAAAAAGAACTAAGTTACAGAAAATAATAAAATATTTACAAACATAAGAAAAATATTACAACAATTTTAAACTAATTACACCTACTCTAAGCCCCCTAATAAAATAACAAAGCCCCCCAAAATAAAAAATTCCCTACCCTATTCTAAAATACAAATATTACAAGCTCTTTTACCTTACCAGCCCTGAACAGGGCCCTTTGCGGGGCATGCCCCAAGAATTTCAGCTCTTTTGCCTGTAAAAAAAAACATACTATACCCCCCCCCCAACATTACAACCCACCACCCACATACCCCTAATCTAACCCAAACCCCCCTTAAATAAACCTAACACTACCCCCCTGATGATCTTCCTACCTTGTCTTCACCATGCCAGGTTCACCGATCCGTCCTGGCTCCAAGATCTTCATCCAACCCAAGCGGGGGCTAGACATCCACTGAAGAAGTCCAGAAGAGGGTCCAAAGTCTTCCTCCTATCCGGCAAGAAGAGGACATCCGGACCGGCAAACATCTTCTCCAAGCGGCATCTTCTATCTTCTTCCATCCGATGACGACCGGCTCCATCTTGAAGACCTCCAGCGCGGATCCATCCTCTTCTTCCGACGACTAGACGACGAATGACGGTTCCTTTAAGGGACGTCATCCAAGATGGCGTCCCTCGAATTCCGATTGGCTGATAGGATTCTATCAGCCAATCGGAATTAAGGTAGGAATTTTCTGATTGGCTGATGGAATCAGCCAATCAGAATATAGTTCAATCCGATTGGCTGATCCAATCAGCCAATCAGATTGAGCTCGCATTCTATTGGCTGATCGGAACAGCCAATAGAATGCGAGCTCAATCTGATTGGCTGATTGGATCAGCCAATCGGATTGAACTATATTCTGATTGGCTGATTCCATCAGCCAATCAGAAAATTCCTACCTTAATTCCGATTGGCTGATAGAATCCTATCAGCCAATCGGAATTCGAGGGACGCCATCTTGGATGACGTCCCTTAAAGGAACCGTCATTCGTCGTCTAGTCGTCGGAAGAAGAGGATGGATCCGCGCTGGAGGTCTTCAAGATGGAGCCGGTCGTCATCGGATGGAAGAAGATAGAAGATGCCGCTTGGAGAAGATGTTTGCCGGTCCGGATGTCCTCTTCTTGCCGGATAGGAGGAAGACTTTGGACCCTCTTCTGGACTTCTTCAGTGGATGTCTAGCCCCCGCTTGGGTTGGATGAAGATCTTGGAGCCAGGACGGATCGGTGAACCTGGCATGGTGAAGACAAGGTAGGAAGATCATCAGGGGGGTAGTGTTAGGTTTATTTAAGGGGGGTTTGGGTTAGATTAGGGGTATGTGGGTGGTGGGTTGTAATGTTGGGGGGGGGGTATAGTATGTTTTTTTTTACAGGCAAAAGAGCTGAAATTCTTGGGGCATGCCCCGCAAAGGGCCCTGTTCAGGGCTGGTAAGGTAAAAGAGCTTGTAATATTTGTATTTTAGAATAGGGTAGGGAATTTTTTATTTTGGGGGGCTTTGTTATTTTATTAGGGGGCTTAGAGTAGGTGTAATTAGTTTAAAATTGTTGTAATATTTTTCTTATGTTTGTAAATATTTTATTATTTTCTGTAACTTAGTTCTTTTTTATTTTTTGTACTTTAGATAGTTTATTTAATGTTATTTATTTGTAGCAATTGTGTTTAATTAATTTATTGATAGTGTAGTGTTAGGTTAATTGTAGGTAATTGTAGGTAGTTTATTTAATTATTTTATTGATAGGGTAGTGTTAGGTTTAATTATATCTTAGGTTAGGATTTATTTTACAGGTAAATTTGTAATTATTTTAACTAGGTAACTATTAAATAGTTCTTAACTATTTAATAGCTATTGTACCTGGTTAAAATAATTACAAAGTTGCCTGTAAAATAAATATTAATCCTAAAATAGCTATAATATAATTATAATTTATATTGTAGCTATATTAGGATGTATTTTACAGGTAAGTATTTAGCTTTAAATAGGAATTATTTATTTAATAAGAGTTAATTTATTTCGTTAGATAAAAATTATATTTAACTTAGGGGGGTGTTAGTGTTAGGGTTAGACTTAGCTTTAGGGGTTAATACATTTATTAGAATAGCGGTGAGCTCCGGTCGGCAGATTAGGGGTTAATAATTGAAGGTAGGTGTCGGCGATGTTAGGGAGGGCAAATTAGGGGTTAATACTATTTATGATAGGGTTAGTGAGGCGGATTAGGGGTTAATAACTTTATTATAGTAGCGCTCAGGTCCGCTCGGCAGATTAGGGGTTAATAAGTGTAGGTAGGTGTCGGCGACGTTGTGGGGGGCAGATTAGGGGTTAATAAATATAACATAGGGGTCGGCGATGTTAGGGGTAGCAGATTAGGGGTACATAGGGATAACGTAGGTGGCGGCGATTTGCGGTCGGAAGATTAGGGGTTAATTATTTTAAGTAGCTTGCGGCGACGTTGTGGGGGGCAAGTTAGGGGTTAATAGATATAATACAGGGGTCGGCGGTGTTAGGGGCAGCAGATTAGGGGTACATAAGTATAACGTAGGTGGCGGTCGGCAGATTAGGGGTTAAAAATTTTAATCGAGTGGCGGCGATGTGGGGGGACCTCGGTTTAGGGGTACATAGGTAGTTTATGGGTGTTAGTGTACTTTAGGGTACAGTAGTTAAGAGCTTTATAAACCGGCGTTAGCCAGAAAGCTCTTAACTCCTGCTATTTTCAGGCGGCTGGAATCTTGTCGTTAGAGCTCTAACGCTCACTGCAGAAACGACTCTAAATACCAGCGTTAGAAAGATCCCATTGAAAAGATAGGCTACGCAAATGGCGTAGGGGGATCTGCGGTATGGAAAAGTCGCGGCTGAAAAGTGAGCGTTAGACCCTTTAATCACTGACTCCAAATACCAGCGGGCGCCCAAAACCAGCGTTAGGAGCCTCTAACGCTGGTTTTGACGGCTACCGCCGAACTCTAAATCTAGGCCTAAGTGACCAGACCATTTTTCAATTTTCTTACCATTAAGGACCAGGGCTATTGTTATATTTCTGCGGTGTTTGTGTTTAGCTGTAATTTTCCTCTTACTCATTTACTGTACCCACACATATTATATACCGTTTTTCTCGCCATTAAATAGACTTTCTAGAAATACCATTATTTTCATATGATGAAAAAAATGAAAAAAAAACACACTTTTTCTAACTTTGACCCGTAAAATCTGTTACACATCTATAACCACCAAAAACACCCATGCTAAATAGTTTTAAAATTTTGTCCTGAGTTTAGAAATACCCAATGTTTACATGTTCTTTGCTTTTTTTGCAAGTTATAGGGCAATAATTACAAGTAGCACTTTGCTATTTTTTTTTTTTAGTAGACAACTCAAAGTATTGATCTAGGCCCATTTTGGTATATTTCATGCCACCATTTCACCGCCAAATGTGATCAAATAAAAAAATATTGTTAACTTTTTCACTAACTTTAGGTTTCTCACTTAAATTATTTACAAACAGCTTGTGCAATTATGGCACAAATGGTTGTAAATGCTTTTCTGGGATCCCCTTTGTTAAGAAAAAGCAGACATATATGGCTTTAGCGTTGCTTTTTCATAATTAGAAGGCCGCTAAATGCCGTTGTGCACCACACTTGTATTATGCCCGGCTGTGAAGGGGTTAATTAGGTAGCTTGTAGGGTTAATTGTAGCTTAGAGTAGAGATCAGCCTCCCACCTAACACATCCCACCCCCTGATCCCTCCCTGACCCCTCTCAAACAGCTCTCTTCCCTCCCCACCTCACAATTGTCACCGCCATCTTAAGTACTGGAGTGTAGGTTCCCCCCTAACTCACCAACCTCCACGATCCCCCCAAAACAGCTCTCTTAACCTCAACCCTCTTCCTATTTGCGGCCATCTTAGGTACTGGCAGCTGTCTGTCAGTACCCACTTTGCACTAAAATTGTGTTTTTTATTTAATTTTTTTAAATAATTCCATATTTTCCGTAGTGTAGCTGCCCCCTTCAATACCCTCCCCCTCCCAGATCCCTTTTCACAAGACTTATCCCCTCTCCCTCTCCCTCCTTCCCTTATACAGTGTACTGTACTTATTAGGTAGCGCTCCCACCTCCCTCGCCGCACTGCCGGAACAGGATCCACGCTCAGAGGAAGTGATCCAGCGATGGGCGCCCATCCGCCTCCCTCGTATCCCTCCCACATCACCAACGATCAGCACCATTGTTGGTGGCCCTCTCTGCATCAGTATGTGCTTAAAAAGGGTATTGTATGATGCCTCAATATTGAAAACCCTGAGGACGTGCAGGGTACATCCTTGGTCATTAACTACCAGTTTTTGTAGGACGTACCCTGCACGTCCTTGGTCGTTAAGGGGTTAATTTAAATTGCTAGCCATGTGTGCTGTTTTGAGTAATGTGTGTTTGCTGGGGTGGTAGTAAGAATATATGTGCCCGGATAAATACTGCTACTTCTGTGTGTATTCTGTTTTGCATTACATTCCCCCACAGGACAGCAATTTTTTTAAATTATTTTTTTCAAATGTCATGGTTTTGTTAGTTTTAAATGACATTTGCATGCTCTATCTCTTATTTGGCAGTGAAAACAGCTATGTATTTTACTCCTCTGAAATCTATCAATGTAAATGTATGCTGTGCTAAATGAATTAAGGGAAGAGAAATGCTACCACCTAGTGTTTCACTGTAATTTCAGCATATTATTTCATGATAATGGTTAATCAAGAAGTAATTTAGTAGTAATACCAAGCTGGGTAATCAGATATCAATTTTATTGAAAAAAAATCAGTTCCAAGTGCCTTGTTATTATTGCTCATATATAATTCTAAACTGATTTGTTTTCTTTTGTTTCATGCTCATTATTTACAGCCCCAAACAAAAAATATTTAATTAATTTGAAAGAGCATTATTTATACAAAGTAAGGATATATTTTGCTTTACAAAAAAAAGTATAAAAGCTGTTTAAACTTATACTGAAACTAACAGGACCTGTATTTTTTGAGAATCGATCTGTGAAATAGAAGCTCATTAGCTGATAGGGGAAATCTCTTAGCTCCACTGGAAGCAGTTACACACTTTAAAACAGTCGGTTAGATTACGAGTTGTGCGTTATGAGTGAAAAAGCAGCGTTATGGCTCTTTTTCACTACCGCTGGTATTACGAGTCTTGTCGGTATAGCTGTACCGCACAACTTTTTGGCCGTAACGCAACGTAACTACCGCACCTTTCAAAAAGTTTTTTTTCAATGGGACTTCCATAGCGCCGGTATTACGATTTTTGCCTGGGAGGCCAAAAAGTGAGCGGTACAGCCTATACCGACAAGATTCATTCCGCCATCTAAAGTCAGTAGTTATGGGTTTTACGCTACAAAGCTGTAGCATAAAACTCATAACTAAAGTGTTACAAAGTACACTAAACACCCATAAACTACCTATTTACCACTAAACCGAGGCCTTCCCACATCGCAAACACTATAATAAAAATATTAACCCCTAATCTGCCACTCCGGACATCGCCGCCATTATAATAAACATATTAACCCGTAAACCGCCGCACTCCCGCATCGTAAACACTAGTTAAATATTATTAACTCCTAATCTGCCTAATAGTTACATTGTAGCTATCTTAGGTTTTATTTTTATTTCACAGCTGTTTGTATTTATTTTAACTAGGTAGACTAGTTAGTAAATAGTTATTAACTATTTACTAACTACCTAGTTAAAATAAATACAAATTTACCTGTGAAATAAAACCTAACCTGTCTTACACTAACACCTAACATTACACTACAATTAAATAAATTACACTAATTAAATACAATTAACTAAATTGCAAAAAAAAAATAAACACTAAATTACACAAAATAAAAAAGAAATTATCAAATATTTAAACTAATTACACCTAATCTAATAGCCATATCAAAATAAAAAAGACCCCCCCCCAAAATAAAAAAAAAACCTAGCCTAAACTAAACTGCCAATAGCCCTTAAAAGGGCCTTTTGCGGGGCATTGCCCCAAAGAAATCAGCTCTTTTACCTGTTTAAAAAAAATATAAACAACCTCCAACAATAAAATCCACCACCCACACAACCAAACCCCCTAAATAAAATCCTATCTAAAAAACTTAAGCTCCCCATTGCCCTGAAAAGGGCATTTGGATGGGCATTGCCCTTAAAAGGGCATTTAGCTCTTTTTCGGTGCCCAAACCCCTAATCTAAAAATAAAACCCACCCAATAAACCCTTAAAAAAACCTAACACTAACCCCCGAAGATCCACTTACAGTTTTTGAAGACCGGTCATCCATCCTCATCAAGAAGGGAGAAGTCTTCATCCAAGCGGGCAGAAGTCCTCAACAAAGCCGGGAGAAGTCTTCATCCAAGCGGCAAGAAGTCGTCCTCCAGGCAGGCAGAAGACGGCATCTTCTATATTAATCCTTCTGACACTGAGCGGCTCCATTTTCAAGACATCCGGCGCGGAGCATCCTCTTCATATGGTCCCAGCCGTACACTGAAGGTTCCTTTAAATGACATCATCCAAGATGGCGTCCCTTGAATTCCGATTGGCTGATAGAATTCATCTGATTGGAACAGCCAATAGAATACGAGCTCAATCCTATTGGCTGATTGCATCAGCCAATAGGATTTTTTCACCTTTAATTCCGATTGGCTGAATTCTATCAGCCAATCGGAATTCAAGGGATGCCATTTTGGATGACGTCATTTGAAGGAACCTTCAGTGTACGGATGGGACTGTATGAAGAGGATGCTCCGCGCCTGATATCTTGAAGATGGAGCCAATCCGCGTAGGAAGGATGAAGATAGAAGATGCCGTCTGGATGAAGATTTCTGCCCGCCTGGAGGACGACTTCTTGCCGCTTAGATGAAGACTCCTCCCGGCTTCGTTGAGGACTTCTGCCCGCTTGGATGAAGACTTCTCCCGGCTTCATTGAGGATGGATGTCTTAAAAAACTGTAAGTGGATCTTCGGGGGTTAGTGTTAGGTTTTTTTAAGGGTTTATTGGGTGGGTTTTATTTTTAGATTAGGGGTTTGGGCACCGAAAAAGAGCTAAATGCCCTTTTAAGGGCAATGCCCATCCAAATGCCCTTTTCAGGGCAATGGGGAGCTTAGGTTTTTTAGATAGGATTTTATTTGGGGGTTTGGTTGTGTGGGTGGTGGGTTTTACTGTTGGGGGGTTGTTTGTAAAAAAAAAATTACAGGTGAAAGAGCTGATTTCTTTGGGGCAATGCTCCCCAAAAGGCCCTTTTAAAGGCTATTTGCAGTTTAGTTTAGGCTAGGGTTTATTTTGGGGGGGGGCTTTTTTATTTTGATAGGGCTATTAAATTAGATGTAATTAGTTTAAATATTTGATCATTTCTTTTTTATTTTGTGTAATTTAGTGTTTATTTTTTTGTAATTTAGTTAATTGTATTTAATTAATGTAATTTATTTAATTGTAGTGTAATGTTAGTGTAAGACAGGTTAGGTTTTATTTTACAGGTAAATTTGTATTTATTTTAACTAGTTAGTTAGTAAATAGTTAATAACTATTTAATAACTAGTCTACCTAGTTAAAATAAATACAAACTTAGCTGTGAAATAAAAATAAAACCTAAGTTAGCTACAATGTAACTATTAGTTATATTGTAGCAAGCTTAGGCCTAGATTTAGATTTGGGCGTTAGCCGTGAAAACCAGCGTTAGAGGCTCCTAACACTGGTTTTAGGCTACCTACGGTATTTGGAGTCATTAAAAAAAGGGTCACCTTACGTAAATTGCGTATCCTATCTTTTCAATGGGATTTTTCTAACTCCGGTATTTAGAGTCGTGTCTGAAGTGAGCGTTAGACATCTAACGACAAAACTCCAGCCGCAGGAAAAAAGTCAGTAGTTAAGAGCATTCCGGGCTAACGCCGGTTCATAAAGCTCTTAGCTACTGTACTCTAAAGTACACTAACACCCATAAACTACCTATGTACCCCTAAACCGAGGTCCCCCCACATCGCAGCCACTCGATTAAATTTTTTTAACCCCTAATCTGCCGACCGCCACCTACGTTATACTTATGTACCCCTAATCTGCTGCCCCTAACACCGCCGACCCCTATATTATATTTATTAATCCCTAACCTGCCCCCCACAACGTCGCAGCCAGCTACCTACAATAATTAACCCCTAATCTGCCGACCGCAAAGCGCCGCCACCTACGTTATACTTATGTACCCCTAATCTGCTGCCCCTAACACCGCCGACCCCTATATTATATTTATTAACCCCTAATCTGCCCCCCTCAACGTCGCCTCCACCTGCCTACACTTATTAACCCCTAATCTGCCGAGCGGACCGCACCGCTACTATAATAAAGTTATTAACCCCTAATCCGCCTCACTAACCCTATAATAAATAGTATTAACCCCTAATCTGTCGTCCCTAACATCGCCGACACCTAACTTCAATTATTAACCCCTAATCTGCCGACTGGAGCTCACCACTATTCTAATAAATGTATTAACCCCTAAAGCTAAGTCTAACCCTAACACTAACACCCCCCTAAATTAAATATAATTTTAATCAAACAAAATTAATTAACTCTTATTAAATAAATTATTCCTATTTAAAGCTAAATACTTACCTGTAAAATAAATCCTAATATAGCTACAATATAAATTATAATTATATTATAGCTATTTTAGGATTAATATTTATTTTACAGGTAACTTTGTATTTATTTTAACCAGGTACAATAGCTATTAAATAGTTAAGAACTATTTAATAGCTAAAATAGTTAAAATAATTACAAAATTACCTGTAAAATAAATCCTAACCTAAGTTACAATTAAACCTAACACTACACTATCAATAAATTAATTAAATAAAATACCTATAATTATCTACAATTAAACCTAACACTACACTATCAATAAATAAATTAAATACAATACCTACAAATAACTACAATGAAATAAACTATCTAAAGTACAAAAAATAAAAAAGAACTAAGTTACAAAAAATAAAAAAATATTTACAAACATAAGAAAAATATTACAACAATTTTAAACTAATTAAGGTAGGAATATTCTGATTGGCTGATGGAATCAGCCAATCAGAATCAAGTTCAATCCGATTGGCTGATTGGATCAGCCAATCGGATTGAACTTGATTCTGATTGGCTGATGGAATCAGCCAATCAGAATATTCCTACCTTAATTCCGATTGGCTGATAGAATCCTATCAGCCAATCGGAATTCGAGGGACGCCATCTTGGATGACGTCATTTAAAGGAACCGTCATTCGTCGTTCAGTCGTCGGCCAGGATGGATGTTCCGCGTCGGAGGTCTTCAGGATCCTGCCGCTCCGCTCCGGATGGATGACCATAGAAGATCCCGCTTGAATGAAGACTTCAATCGGATGGAAGACCTCTTCTGCCCCGCTTGGATGAAGACTTCAGCCGGATCATGGACCTCTTCAGCCCCCCGCTTGGGCTTGGATCAGGACATCGGAGGAGCTTTTCTGGATCGATCGGTGAACCTGGTATGGTGAAGATAAGGTAGGAAGATCTTCAGGGGCTTAGTGTTAGGTTTATTTAAGGGGGGTTTGGGTTAGATTAGGGGTATGTGGGTGGTGGGTTGTAATGTTGGGGGGGTGGTATTGTATGTTTTTTTTTACAGGCAAAAGAGCTGAACTTCTTGGGGCATGCCCCGCAAAGGGCCCTGTTCAGGGCTGGTAAGGTAAAAGAGCTTTGAACTTTAGTAATTTAGAATAGGGTAGGGCATTTTTTTATTTTGGGGGGCTTTGTTATTTTATTAGGGGGCTTAGAGTAGGTGTAATTAGTTTAAAATTGTTGTAATATTTTTCTTATGTTTGTAAATATTTTTTTATTTTTTGTAACTTAGTTCTTTTTTATTTTTTGTACTTTAGATAGTTTATTTCATTGTAGTTATTTGTAGGTATTGTATTTAATTTATTTATTGATAGTGTAGTGTTAGGTTTAATTGTAGATAATTATAGGTATTTTATTTAATTAATTTAGTGATAGTGTAGTGTTAGGTTTAATTGTAACTTAGGTTAGGATTTATTTTACAGGTAATTTTGTAATTATTTTAACTATTTTAGCTATTAAATAGTTCTTAACTATTTAATAGCTATTGTACCTGGTTAAAATAAATACAAAGTTACCTGTAAAATAAATATTAATCCTAAAATAGCTATAATATAATTATAATTTATATTGTAGCTATATTAGGATTTATTTTACAGGTAAGTATTTAGCTTTAAATAGGAATAATTTATTTAATAAGAGTTAATTAATTTCGTTAGATTAAAATTATATTTAATTTAGGGGGGTGTTAGTGTTAGGGTTAGACTTAGCTTTAGGGGTTAATACATTTATTAGAATAGCGGTGAGCTCCAGTCGGCAGATTAGGGGTTAATAATTAAAGTTAGGTGTCGGCGATGTTAGGGAGGGCAGATTAGGGGTTAATACTATTTATTATAGGGTTAGTGAGGCGGATTAGAGGTTAATAACTTTATTATAGTAGCGCTCAGGTCCGGTCGGCAGATTAGGGGTTAATAAGTGTAGGCAGGTGGAGGCGACATTGTGGGGGGCAGATTAGGGGTTAATAAATATAATATAGGGGTCGGCGATGTTAGGGCAGCAGATTAGGGGTACATAGGGATAATGTAAGTAGCGGCGGTTACGGAGCGGCAGATTAGGGGTTAATAAGTGTAAGGTTAGGGGTGTTTAGACTCGGGGTACATGTTAGAATGTTAGGTGCAGACGTAGGAAGTGTTTCCGCATAGCAAACAATGGGGCTGCGTTAGGAGCTGAACGCGGCTTTTTTGCAGGTGTTAGGTTTTTTTTCAGCTCAAACAGCCCCATTGTTTTCTATGGGGGAATCGTGCACGAGCACGTTTTTGAGGCTGGCCGCTTGCGTAAGCAACTCTGGTATCGAGAGTTGAAGCTGCGTTAAATATGCTCTACGCTCCTTTTTTGGAGCCTAACGCAGCCTTTATGTGGACTCTCAATACCAGAGTTATTTTTATGGTGCGGCCAGAAAAAAGCCAGCGTTAGCTTTTCGGGTTGTTACCGACAAAACCATAAATCTAGCCGTTAGGGTTTATTTTATAGGTAAGTATTTAGTTTTAAATAGGAATTATTTAGTTAATGATAGTAAGTTTTATTTAGATTTATTTTAATTATATTAAAGTTAGGGGTGTTAGGGTTAGACTTAGGTTTAGGTGTTAATATATTTATTTAGTGTTAGTGATGTGGGAGGCCAGAGGTTTAGGGGTTTATAACTTTAGTATAGTGGCGGCGGCGACGTTGGGGGCAGCAGATTAGGGGTTATTAAATTTATTTAGGTGGCGGTGACATTGGGGTGGCAGATTAGGGGTTAATAAGTGTAGGTAGGTGTTGGCGATGTCAGGGGTGGCAGATTAGTGGTTAATACATTTTTGTAGGTGGTGGCGATGTCGGGGGCGGCAGATTAGGGGTTAATAAGTGTAATGTAGGTGTCGGCGATGTCAGGGGCAGCAGATTAGGGGTGTTTAGACTCTGGGTTTATGTTAGGGTGTTAGGAGTAAACATACATTTTCTTTCCCCATAGCAATCAATGGGGCTGCGTTATGGACCTTTACGCTCCTTTATTGCAGGTGTTAGGCTTTTTTTTAGCCGGCTCTCCCCATTGATGTCTATGGGGAAATCGTGCATGAGCACGTAAAACAGCAAAGCAGCGCTGGTATTTGTGTGCGGTATGGAGCTCAACGCTGCCATATTGCCCGCTAACGCCGTTTTTTTGCAAGCCTGTAATAGCAGTGCTATTAAAGGTGAGCAGTGGAAATAACTTGCAAGTTATTACCGAGCCACTCATAACCCAAAACTCGTAATCTGGCCGAGTGTTAATTTTGACTGCAAATTTCTATTTAGTCTTAGTCCTTTGACTAAAATGCCATTTTAGTTTTAGTCATATTTTAGTAATCTGAATTGTTTTAGTTTTAGTCGACTAAATTCCAGTAGATTTTAGTTGACTAAAATCTAAGGGGTTTAGTTCAAGTGCAATGCATTACAGTATTTAAGCATTTCTCTATAATTTTCAAACTCATTATATACTATAGGAGAAAACTTCTAATATCTAATGTTAAAATTATGAAAGTCATGTAGGACAGGCAAGGTATAAGGGATTTTAGAAGCAATTTGAGAAGCAAGAGGAGTACAAAATGTCCAATTAGAGCAATTTCAGGAAAAAAATGGCAGCTATACTAATGCAAGTCAGAAAGCTGGACAGACAGTAGCTCTTTCTGTCACAAAGATTTGTGCTAACTTCCAAGCTTTCTGACCACACTTTACCTTTGACCTCCCACCCCCAATATCAGCAACATTCCAGTGTTCCTCTCAAGTCTGTCTTACCTCTCAGCTCATACTGTGGGAAGTTATCACCCTGATTCCCCTCAAGCAAAGGCCAATTAGTGTTGTATTCCAACCGTGCTGCACCGGCTCAGCCCCCTCATTCAAATGTTCCTGCTCCTGTCCTGTCCGCAAGTGCATAGCACAGCGCACATGGAACAAGGATTGGCATTGTCACGCCGGTTAACTCTGTGAATTATAGTTTCCCAAAGATGATTGAGGGACAGGTGGGCAGCATTAGTGCTTTACCCTGCACAGTGATAGTGCATACAGGATAGCACAGGTGCCGGTGGTACACGTAGTACGAGCAGTCGGCGACTTCGCCATAGCCCATCCTGCCTGCTTCATCGCAGTACAGGGAACATTGTAAAATGGGTCTGGTGCTTAAAGGGACACTGAACCCAATTTTTTTCTTTCATGATTCAGATAGAGCATGCAATTTTAAGCAACTTTCTAATTTACTCCTATTATCAAATTTTCTTCATTCTCGGGGGGGGGGGGGGGGGCAATTGCCTCGATGCCCCCGCTCTGGATCCGCCACTGACTGCAATAGTCCCTTCCTAACATTTTCATTGCGTTTTCGTTCATTGATGAAAATTTCAATGGCTTTTCGTCATATTTTTCATCCTAGTACCTTAGTTTTTATTTAGTTATCATTTAGTTTTCGTCACTGAAAACAGGCAGCTGATGAAAACTATGACAAAACTTTTTCACCAACCAAATTAACACTGCTCTAGAACTTCCAAACTCATTATATACTCCTGGAGTAAAGGTTTATTAACCTGTTTTTATTCATGGTATTAAAGAGACAGTAAACACCAGAAATGTTGTTGTTTAAAAAGGTAGATAATCCCTCTATTACCCATTCCCCAATTTTGCATAACCAACATAGTTATAATAATATACTTTTTACCTCTGTGATTACCTTGTATCTATTCCTCTGCAAACTGCCCCTTATTTCAGTTCTTTTGACAGACTTGCATTTTTAGCCAATCAGTGCTTGCTTTTAGGAGCTTCACGTGCCGGAGCTCAATGTTATCTATATGAAACACATGAACTAACGCCCTCTAGTGGTGAAAAACTGTCAAAATGCTTTCCGATTAGAGGCAGTCTTCAAGGTCTAAGAAATTAGCACATGAACCTCCTAGATTTAGCTTTCAACTAAGAATATCAAGAGAACAAAGCAAAATTGGTAATAAAAGTAAATTGGAAAGTTGTTTAAAATTGCATGCCCTATTTAACACATGAAAGATTTTTTTTTACTTTACTGTCCCTTTAAGGTTTGAACATGCAATACAGATTTAACAGATTTAACTGTTGTGGTATATAATGGGCTCTATTTATCAAGGTCTGGCGGACCTGATCCGACACTGCGGATCAGGTCTGTCAGACCTCGCTGAATACGGCGAGCAATACGCTCGCCGTATTCAGCATTGCACCAGTAGCTCACAAGAGCTGCTGGTGCAACGCCGCCCCCTGCAGACTCGCGGCCAATCGGCCGCCAGCAGGGGGGTATCAATCAACCCGATCGTACTCGATCGGGTAGATTTCCGGTGATGTGTGTCCGCCTGCTCTGAACAGGCGGACAGGTTATGGAGCAGCGGTCTTTGTGACCGCTGCTTCATAACTGCTGTTTCTGGCGAGCCTGCAGGCTCGCCAGAAACACGGGGCATCAAGCTCCATTCGGAGCTTGATACATATGCCCCAATGTCTTTATCTTAAAATGAAATAAAACCAAGTTTTAAAAGAGCAGTAATTAGATATGGATTGATTATAACACCTTGCGTAAAGTGTTAATTTTGACAGCAAATTTTGATTTAGTTTTAGTCATGGGGCCTATTTATTAAGCTCTATATTTTTAATGGTATTAATGAATATAATGAATAATGGAAAAATGTGTCCATTTTTGCTTTCGTAACGAATATCACATCTCTATTAAACACTGTTTGTTTTTATGCTTTTAAAGCAGTGTTAATTTTGTTGACTAAAACTAGACTAAAAGTAAAACAATTCTGATGACTAAAATACGACTAAAACTAAAAAGGCATTTAGTCAAAAGACTATGGGGCATATTTAACAATGTGGGAGCGGACATGATACGAACTAGTGTATCATGTCCGCCGCACACTCAGCCAACCAGGTTTCTCAGGGGGAGGGATTGAAGTGTAAGGGGGATTTTCAAGTTATTGCCTGAGGCTCTGAGGCCTGTTTGCAATCAGTGAGTTAGCAGTTGGCTTCCTTCATGTGCCACTGTGCCCCACCCCCTGAGAGTTACAGAGCTTTTGGACAGATATTTGGTTTTGCCTCAGATTGAATTTGCTGCCTTAGAGAATAATATACCAGTATATAGTGTTTTTTTTAAAAAAAAAAACTTAAAGGGACATAAAACAAGTTGGGATAGAGACAAAATAATATAATATGTACTTGAATTACTTTACCTGCAAATTTATACTGCAGTGCCTCGCCATTAACCCTTTCTTTTTAGTTTCTGAATTGTAAAGCTCTAACTCCCCTCACACAATTCCTTTTATGGCTGTATCTATATTTATTGTTCTTTTGGTAAAATGCAAAAGTGAAGAGGGATTATCTGATGAAGCATGCCTAGAAGCTGTGAACTCAGTTGAAATACAATGCCTGTGTCTAAACACTGATAAGGGAGTGGAGTTAGCGGCTCTAGGCAGTTTAGCTATGTAATTCATTTTGGTTATTTTTGAAAATGATTTTAAAATACTTGCCAGCAATTTTTAAACATTTTTTTAATGCAAACTATTTTAAATGAATTAGCCGGATATGCACAGATCTCAGCCAGTTTTATGGCACTTTAAGAAGACTTTTAGCTACAGATAACAAGATTAAAGTAGAGCAGGGGCGTATTATGGCCTAGGCCAACAAGGCGCGGGCCTAGGGCGGCAGATTGGAGGGGGCGGCACTTTCTGCAAGCTCTGTGGGAAGCGGCAGAGTAGGAGCCTTGAATTAAACACCCGTAGGAGAAAACCATGGGCCGGGGTTGTTAGTAAGCACGGCAGCGCTCACATCAAGTATTACTAATTAGTCCATTTCTTAGTGCCCCGACCCTCCTGACCCCCTGTAATGTCCCTTTAAGACATTCCACTCAATTCCTCCTGCCTATAAAACCACTCCCCTTTCTTCACATCATTGCTTGATTATTTTGTGCTTAGCCTGTTGTGTTCAACTTGTCCACAGCAGCCACTTTCAAGTCTGACCTCTAATGCAAGTGCTTATTTTATTTAAGCAATCTCTATAGTTATTTACTGCTGTGTTACCTTGCTACTTTTTCAACTGTGAAGGATTCTTACTTTGGAACCTGCTTCCCTGCTTCAAGCAGCTCAGCATACTGGATCTTTTTCCTTTTGGATTCCTACACTGCATCAAGTCCCGGCCGCAAGGATCACTTCCTCATTTTTGCTCACCTGCTGCACACTGTCTGCAAAGCTCTCATCTGTTCCTCCCAGCAATCTCTCCTACCAAGTTGTAAGTAGATTGTTATCTAAAACATTGTTCACTGCTCTGAAAACTGGATCCAGTCCTTTCTTCATCTGCAACTAAGGTACAAACATTCATTAACTATTTATGCCATATCCTCCACCTTTTACAGGCATAACAAGCTGTTATAACCTCTGTTTGCTTAAGCTGCATATTAATCCACTGACTCAGTAATCACTTATGAACTCTCTTTATTGACCAAGTGAAATTCATTACCTGTGACTGTTAACCTATCAACTCCTGTTACTAGTTGCATGAGATTTCTAAAGGCACAGATTGTGATATTAACTATATCTTGTCTGCTATCCATTATGTCTTATTAACTTGCTGGCACAGATTTTACCAGTTGTTACAGAATAACATTCTGGTTTCTTGTCCAGCTACATTTACAACCTTACATAATAATCAAGCCTATAAAGTTAAAGTTATATAGCATAATGGATCCACAGGCAGTTAAAGCAGAGTTTGACACTCTCAATCAGAAAGTTGATTTTCTAGCAAGAGGGCTCACAGAACTTCAGGCAGAGAATGCTGCACTGAAAAATGTACTTAAAGATATTGTTGCCCCAAAATCTCCAGACCCTCCAGAACCTTTAATTAACCCACCTGCTGTTTTTTCTGGTAAAAGATCTTACTTTAGAGGTTTTAAAAAACGCCTGTTACCTACTGTTTTCAATGAAGCCAAGAACTTACTGCACAGAGAAAATAAAGGTTTGCACTGCCATATCCTATCTTGCAGGTGAACCCAGGGTGTGGGCTAACCGCTTTTTTGAGACACAAAGTCAGTTGTTAGACTCACTAGATCAATTTTTGGCTGCAATGGCATCCCTTTATGAAGACAGCAATAGTCAAATAAACGCAGAAACAAAACTAAGAGCATTAAAACAAGGAAAACGTCCTGTGGAGGACTTTTATAACAGAGTTCCAAATGTGGGCCACAGACACATTATGGAATGATATCACCTTGAGAAACCAGTTCAGACTGGGACTTAATGACACACTAAAGGATGAAATATCCAGACTTGATATGCCAGAAACTCTGACTGGACTTATTAAATTAGCAACTACACTGGACCGCAGACTTAGGGAACGCCGTTCAGAAAGACTGACTACAGAGACCACTTTAAAGAGACCCTCACCTATTTACACAGAAAGAGAATCCCATTTCCCCACACCAATGGAGATTGGTGTAATTAAAGCCCCACTAACCTCAGAGGAGAAAAACAGAAGACGCATCTCCAATTTGTGCCTCTATTGTGCCAGTAGAGACCACCCAGTAGCAACATGTCCCATACTACAGAGATCAAGGAAGGGTAAGCCATTACATTTATGCAATACCTCCCTATATAACCACAACAATGCACTCACACTGATTTTATCTTTACAGTGGGATCGACTTCAAATCAAGACTGAGGCCATTGTTGATTCAGGGGCGTATGGGTGTTTTATGGATGCCACTTTTGTTAGTGCTAATAAAATACCGTGTGTTACAAAGCAAAAACCTCTGTTTATTAAAGTAATAGATGGTTCATTGATTCATAGTGGTCCTATAAAACAACACATCATACCTTTATTAATAACTACTACTGATGGTCACACAGAATATCAAAGCTTTGATATAATACCCTCAGCACTACATACCATCATCTTAGGTTTTCCCTGGTTAGTCAAACACAATCCCACTATAGACTGGAAACACTCAAAGATAACATTCCCCTCCTTATTTTGTAAAACCACTTGTTTTCAACAACAAACTATAGGAATGTTAGATGTTAGCATACCAACAGAGTATCAGGATTTAAGTGATGTGTTTGATTTAAAGGAAGCAGAGACTCTTCCTCCCCATAGGGATTTTGATTGTCCCATAGATTTGGTACCCGGAGCAGTAGTTCCATATGGGAAAATATATCCCCTCTCTCAAGATGAGTTACAGTATCTCAGAGAATATCTAGACGAGAATCTTAGGAAAGGTTTCATAGTACCATCTGTATCACCCGCAGCTGCCGGAATATTTTTTGTAAAAAATAAAGATCAATCATTAAGGGCCATTATAGATTACAGAGCTCTGAATGCAGTAACTGTAAAAAACCGTTATCCACTTCCACTCATCCCTGAACTTTTAGAACGTCTCAATGGTGCAACTATTTTCACCAAATTAGATCTGAAGGGGGCATATAATTTGATAAGAATTAAAGATGGGGATGAGTGGAAAACTGCATTCAGGACAAGATATGGCCTATTTGAGTATAAGGTCCTGCCTTTCGGCCTTTGTAATGCCCCTGCCACTTTCCAACATTTTATAAATGAGATATTTAAAGACCTCATTGACGTGTGTGTTATAATTTACCTGGATGATATTTTAATTTATTCTCGGACTACATCTGATCACATTAAACATGTTAGGTGGGTTTTGACAAGATTGCGTGAAAACAGGTTATTTGCTAAACTTGAAAAATGCCTTTTTCATGTCCATGAGATAAAGTTTCTTGGATACATAGTAACACCAGATCAAATCCGAATGGATCCAGATAAGTTATCTGCAATAAAGGATTGGCCAAGACCCACTAATGTGAAATCCTTACAGAGATTTCTGTGTTTTACAAATTTCTATCGCAAATTTATTCATAATTTTTCAACAATTGTTAAACCCCTAACCAGTTTAACCAGCAAAAATACTAAGTTTACCTGGTCTCCTCACGCAGAGGAAACTTTCCTTTTATTAAAAGATAGATTCATCTCTGCTCCTATATTGAATATACCTGACCATACTTGTCAGTTTATAGTTGAAGCAGATGCCTCAGACACTGGAATTGGGGCAGTTCTTTCTCAAAAGTCTAAATTAGACAATATACAACATCCCATAGCCTATTACTCCAGAACCTTACAACCAGCTGAAGCTAATTACTCCATAGGGGACAAGGAATTGTTAGCAGTCAAATCAGCACTAGAAGTATGGAGGCATATATTAGAGGGCACAAAGACTCCTTTTATAATATATACAGACCATAAAAACCTACAATATTTATGCCAAAGTAAAACTCTCTCCTCCCGTCAAGTGCGATGGAGTTTATTTTTGGACAGGTTTAACTTCCTGATTACTTATAGACCTGGACGTTTAAACACAAAAGCAGACGCATTGTCCCGCATCCATGAACAAAGCTTAAGGCCAGATCAAAATATGTATTTAATACCCCCACATAAGATAATAGGTCAGTTAACAACATTTGAGAATGACATTATCAGAGCACTCCAAACAGATGACCTACCTAATGATAGCCATCTAATAAAAGAAAATACTGGACTTTACACTTATCATAAAAAGTTATACATTCCAAAACAATTACGGAATTTTATCCTAAACTACTACCATGACAACCCATTATCAGGCCATCCAGGTATACATAAAACCAAAGAACTACTTTGCAGGGATTTCTGGTGGCCCAAAATATCAGATTCTGTACAGGATTATGTCAATTCCTGTGATGTTTGTGCCAGAAATAAAGTTGAAAGAAAGAAACCCATTGGATATCTTAATCCCTTACCTATACCAGAAATTCCATGGTCACTGATTTCTATGGATTTCATAGTGGAACTACCTCTATCTCAAAACCATAATACCATTATGGTCGTGGTCGATCATTTGACCAAGTTGGCCCATTTTGTTCCCATCGCAACAGAGACCGCACAAGCTTTCATTAACAACATTGTGCGCTTACATGGCATACGACGGTCCATCATTACCGATCGCGGTACTCAGTTCACCTCTCATTTTTGGAAAACTCTTTGTACCAGTTTACGTATTCAACCAAGACTAACCTCATCTTACCATCCGCAGGCAAATGGTCTCACAGAAAGAGTGAATGGCTTACTTGAGCAATATTTACGTTGTTATATCACTCACCTACAGGACGATTGGATCTCTCTCCTTCCCTTGGCAGAGTATTCCTACAACAACTCAATTTCATCCTCCACTAGGGTAACACCTTTTTATGCTACTTATGGCTACCATCCTCAATCCATTCTACTATCACCAGATAGAAGGGCATCCCCTTCAGCTTCAACATACTTAACCAATTTACAAAACACTTTGACTTTACTAAAAGAACATTTAAACACTGCTAAAGCTGGGCAAAAACTTTATTATGATTTGAGACACAGGCCGTGTCCTGATTACAAACTGGGAGATCGAGTCTGGCTTTCCACCAAATACCTGAAACCGGCAGTGCCCTCCAAGAAGCTGGGCAGTCAATACATTGGTCCATTCCCCATTGTTCGAATTCTAAGTCCGACGTCTGTTACCTTGGACTTACCGAGACATTTCAGAATTCACCCCACATTTCATGTTTCGCTTCCGAAGCCCTATATCTCGAGCGCATCACGTTCGTGTCCCCAGGCACCTCCACCGCCCATTCAGTTGGATGGTCAGGAAGAGTTTGAGCTTGAAACCATCTTGGACTCCAGAATCTCTCGTGGACGTTTGGAGTACCTCCTCCGTTGGAAGGGTTACGGTCCTGAGGAAGATTCTTGGGTACCTCGCTCCCGTGTTAATGCTCCTCAGCTGCTTAGGGCTTTCCATCTCCGTTATCCTGATAAACCTTCTACTGCATCCTCGGAGAGGATGTCCTGAGTGGGGGGATATGTAATGTCCCTTTAAGACATTCCACTCAATTCCTCCTGCCTATAAAACCACTCCCCTTTCTTCACATCATTGCTTGATTATTTTGTGATTAGCCTGTTGTGTTCAACTTGTCCACAGCAGCCACTTTCAAGTCTGACCTCTAATGCAAGTGCTTATTTTATTTAAGCAATCTCTATAGTTATTTACTGTTGTGTTACCTTGCTACTTTTTCAACTGTGAAGGATTCTTACTTTGGAACCTGCTTCCCTGCTTCAAGCAGCTCAGCATACTGGATCTTTTTCCTTTTGGATTCCTACACTGCATCAAGTCCCGGCCGCAAGGATCACTTCCTCATTTTTGCTCACCTGCTGCACACTGTCTGCAAAGCTCTCATCTGTTCCTCCCAGCAATCTCTCCTACCAAGTTGTAAGTAGATTGTTATCTAAAACATTGTTCACTGCTCTGAAAACTGGATCCAGTCCTTTCTTCATCTGCAACTAAGGTACAAACATTCATTAACTATTTATGCCATATCCTCCACCTTTTACAGGCATAACAAGCTGTTATAACCTCTGTTTGCTTAAGCTGCATATTAATCCACTGACTCAGTAATCACTTATGAACTCTCTTTATTGACCAAGTGAAATTCATTACCTGTGACTGTTAACCTATCAACTCCTGTTACTAGTTGCATGAGATTTCTAAAGGCACAGATTGTGATATTAACTATATCTTGTCTGCTATCCATTATGTCTTATTAACTTGCTGGCACAGTTTTTACCAGTTGTTACAGAATAACATTCTGGTTTCTTGTCCAGCTACATTTACAACCTTACACCCCCACATGTTCCAAGTCCACCTAACGCTGCTCCCTCCCTAAAAGATAGGACCTGCTGCTGCAGTTCCTACCCAGGGAGGCAACAGCGGAGAACAGTGTCACATGTTTGGAGTTTACAGTGGACCATATACTGTAACTCCGCAACTAGCTCTGTATGGAAATGCCACGCTCAAGTGCTCTCTCCCTCAAGTAGGACCTGTAGCTGCAGTTCCTACCTGGGGTCATGCAGAGCACTTACCTGGAAGCAGCATGCTGGAAGGAGGGGGACGTGTTACCAGGGAGCACACCAAACAAGAAGTCAGCAGCGCTCCTGTGCTCTCCACCACCCCACTCATGACACGCAGCCAAAGAAAAATACAGAAGCTCTGACACTGAGTCAGATTTCTATGAGGAGATTGAAGTAAGCTGCACCATGGACTGTACCTCAGCCAGCGCTGACTTCCCACAGCAAAGGTGCCTGTTTCCTACACCACCTCACCCCTACTCTGCCCCACTGTAAAGGTTATGTGCAACAAATCTGTGGAGCATTCCTAACATCAGAATATTATATTAGCATTATATAATATATTTTTAAAAATGCATAGATATATAGATGAATAAGGCAACTAGGGGATGTTGAACATTACACTAGTGATATGTAGGATACTTTTTAAAAAACACAGTGCATTTACCTTAATTTGCAAAAAATCGCAGAAACTTCCCCACTGCCCAGGCCTTTAAGGCTTAACATCTTACTAGGGATGGGCGAATGTGTTAATATCCGAATTTGAATGTTAGAACGAATGTTATTGTAGAGATTCGATTTACATAATAGAATGTTGATAAGAACGAATATTCTTAAAAATTCGATTTTCGAATGTTATTTACAGTTTTCGAATGTCAATTCGAATATTACATTTATAAAACACAGTATTAGACTAGAAATACTATTTCAAATTCGAATGTGACATTCGAATTCGAATGTCACATTCAAATTCGAATATTACATTTCGAAATTGAATGAATACATAGCTAAACATTCTATTATTCAAACGAATATTTTCGAATTTTATTGAAAAATTAAAAAATGAAAATTTGAAAATAGAATGTTATATAAACATTCAAAATTCGATTCGAACGAACGAATGTATCAAAATTAGTTTTAAATTTCGAATTTTTAGAAACATTTGCCCATCCTTACATCTTACTAGCTTAAATGGACAGTAAAGTCAAAACTAAATTTTCATGATTCAGATAGGGCATGCAATTTTAAACAATTTTCCAATTTACTTTTATCATCAAATTTGCTTTGTTCCCTTGGTGGTATTTTTGAAAAGCTAAACCTAGCTAGGCTGAAACTGATTTCTAAACCGTTGAAAACCACCTCTTAGCTCAGAGCATTTTGAAAGTTTTTCACAGTTAGACAGTGTTATATAGATAACATTGTGCTCACTCCCGTGAAGTTATTTAGGAGTCTTCACTGATTGACTACACTGCATGTCTGTCAAAAGCACTTAGATAAGGAGGCTGTCTGCAGAAGCTTAGATACAAGGTAATCACAGAGGTAAAAACTATATTAATATAACTGTGTTGGTTATGCAAAAATGGGGAATGGGTAATAAAGGGATTATCTATCTTTTTAAATAAGAAAGATTTTGGTGTAGACTGTCCCTTTAAACAAGTAAAAGTAGAGGGCTTTTCTACATTCATTTTTATTTGCTGTTGTATGTTTAAAAATTCAAGCATGACTACAACAGTTTTTTTCCAGTAGAGCAGAAGAATAAATCACTCTAATGCTTTACCACCCTATGCTTTCATTTACTTTTTTCTGTTGCTCATTTCTCCAAATAAAGGGTAAAGGGACACTTTCCTCCAAAATATTCTGTCATCCATGTAAAAGAGTAATAGCTAAAAAAAAAAGTTGATTCCCCCCCCCCAAACATTTAAAAAAATGTAATAAAAAAAAAGTCACGTTACACCCTGACAAAAAAAAAATAGCATTGCCAAAAAGGGTCTAAATCCTGCACGGTGGGGGTGTGTGTAAGGGGCAGCAGAATTTTGAGTGCCTAGGGCAGCACAAAACCTAAACACGCCACTGAAGTAGAGATAGACTACTAGTTATAGTACTTAGGTTTACAATCTTAGATTTAATTTACTTTTCTGTAGTGCAGATATTTTAAAAAATACTTAAAGGAACATGAAACCCAAAATTTTTCTTTCATGATTTAGGTAGAACATACAATTTTAAACAACTTTCCAGTTTACTTCTAATATCAAATTTGCTTTGTTTTCTTGGTATCATTTGTTGAAGGAGCAGCAATGCACTGCTGGTTTCTAACTGAACACATGGGTGAGACAATGACAATCGGTATATATATGCAGCCACCAATCAGCACCTAGAACCTAAGTTCTTTGCTGCTCCTGAACTTACCTAGATAAACATTTCCACAAAGGATAACAAGAGAAGAAAGCAAATTAAATAATAGAAGTAAATTGGAAAGTTGTTTAAAATTGTATGCTCTGTCTAAATTAATTATGACTTTACTGTTCCTTCAACTATTTGGTTGTGCACTTCAGTTTGTCTGTAGTCTGACTCTCTAAAACAAGATAGGGCTATTGGAATTTCTTTCTCATGAGCTAACTAGACTCAAGGTAACATTTTAACTTGGCTGGGTTAGCATATTGCAAGCTGAAAGTAAAAAGCTAGCGTGCAAACAAAAAACGATGCAAGCTATCTTTAGGACTTCTGGTATCGTTCAGGCTCTAAATTCTCCCCATAGACTTTAATTGAGCACACTGTTTAAAAAAAACATACACTTATTGTGTGCACACTAACCAGATACCGCATTTTAAAATACAAAGGACATTTATTTATATCCTTGAAAGCACACTGGTGGAAACCCAACACCTCTGCGGTGTGAATCAGCATTGGTGGTGGCAATTCTTTAGAGAAGAGGGCTGACTGTGGAGGATTAAGTCAACAGGAACTGGGCTATCATTCTTTCTCCACACAGTGGTTATGAGTCAACAGCACACCATAGCACATATATTGTAAGCCCTGCAAAAAATGCTGGTACAATGGGTTGGAGAGCAGGCCGGGAGCTATGTTATTATAGGCTTCACAGTGACAGATGGAGCAGCTAACATGATCAAAGCCCTTAGAGATTGTGGATTTTTTGTTGTGCACTGTGCAGTGCACATCCTACATCTTGCTGTGACAGCCTCTCACCCAACCGAGGGTCATAGCTGGCTAGTCGACATCATAAAGCGTGTTGTACGATTGCTGGGCACTTCCACCGCAGTGTGAAGGCTAGCCAGATGCTGATGGAGGAAGAAGAGAAGGCAGGTCTGCCCCAGCACCATTTTTGCCAAGATGTGGCAACATGGTGGAATTCCACTTTGGAGATTCTGTAGCGGATCCTGGAACAGCAGAGAGAACTACACTCCATGTCTTTAGAACAGAACATTGGGGTAACATGCCCTCTGGGTAAAGAGGAATGGATGACAATCAAGCAGGTCCTTACAGTCCTCAAGCCATTCAGAGTAGTCACTAAAAACCTAAGTCAAGCTACTGCAAGCTTGGTGGTACTATTCTTTAATTGCCTGATCAACAAAGTTGACAGATTTATTGATGTTGTGAGGCTCTATTCTGTGAAAGGCTCAATGCTGAGGTGGCCTCTTTAGTGAAGAAGCTGAAGGAGGAGCTGAAAACTTGCTTGCATGAATAGCTTGGTAACAGCCCACAATACATGATGGCTACCCTGTGAGACCTAAATGTGAAGGGCATGCTAACTAACCATATTAAAAGTCTTTGGAGGGAGAAGCTTGAGAAAAGGAAGCTTCAAATAAAAAGGGGTAGGTTGAGACAGGGAGAAGAGCAGGAGCATAAGGAAGCTGCTTGCTGTCGCAGCACTACTTCACAACTTTCTTCCTCTTCATCTTCTGTTGCTCATACTCACAGATGGAGTGAGACACAACAGGGACAGTAGCATTTTTGGCCAAGGCCCTTGGGGCATTGTTAAGGATCACCCATGTCCCTATAAGCATGAGTAGCTTTTTTGAGATGGTGAAAGCCTACCTATTTGAACCTCCATTGCCTCCTACTTTTGATCCGTTACTATACTGGGATAAGAAGACTGTCTTGCTAGCCCTGTCTATAGTTGCCCAGGAGCTGCTTTCATGTCCACCAAGCAATGTCCAAAGTATGAGAATTTTCAATATCCACAACCATCAGCAGAACACCTTGTTGAGCAGATGACTTTGAAATTCAATCTGCCCAAGCTGGGATATTGTGTATTACATTGCCAGGCAGATTGAATACAGGACTGATACCACAATATTATAATACAAATGTCACTAAGTTATTATACTGCTTGTGTCCACTATTCTTAATGTTTTCACCTGTGTCAGCATAGGAGGTAGATTTGTGGTATGTTCGGCAGTTGAGTCTAGTATACTGGGGTATCCTTTTACTAGCCAGGAAAATGCTGAGACATTACTCTAAGCCACCCATTGCACCTACTTTGCACTACTGTTCAGAGTTCAAAAAGTAGTATATGATTCAAGCTGAACATAAAAAAAAAAATCTGAAGTTATTGTGGAAATTTTTGGAATAAATAGTTACTTTTATTTTTATGAACATTCACACGCTATCTAACAGCTGTGGATGCAATTTCTTAAAAGAAAGGAACTGTCTCTTCTCTTGCGCAATGTGCATGACTGCAACCCACTATCCAATTGTACCATATTGAATCCTACATTTTTTCTTAAAAATTCAATTTCTGTATGGTCATTCTCTGTGGTTATATCCTCCTGTTATTGTTGTTTGGCCATGCCTAAACTATCATTCATCTGTTTGTCCCCTGTCATTCTATGTACGGGACACACTGATAATATAGCAAGCTGTAAAACATAATCATTACATTTTATATGTGTTTATGGCTTGCTGCTAATACTTACATTTAAAAAAGTCTGCAAGATACTATGAGGAGAAGGAGATTTTAAACATTTACACAACTACATATTTAACATGGATGTGGCTGCAAAACCTTAAAAGAAAAGAAGAATTGTCTATATCTTTTTGTTTTATGCATTTCTGAACCAGGGCATATTGTGGGCCAGATTACAATTGCGCTAGAAGTAAGCTTCTTGCATGTATCAGGTTGCGCTCGTATTACAAGTTGAAAGTAAACTTCGCTCGAGCGCTAACCCAAAGCGCTTTAAAAGCCAAACTTAGAATATTGTGCGCACAATAACCTATTCCCCATTAGAAGTCAATGGAGCAAAAAAGTGGAAAAAAAATCTAACACCCTATTTGAGCGCAAACACAATCGCATATTCTCAAGTGCGCTAACCCGACATGAAAATATCAATATTTCACATTACAATGTTCCTCACATAGAAGAGTATGTTTTTTTTAATTCATATATATATATATATATATATATATATATATATATATATACTGTATATATCTTATGGTATTTTTTGTACAGTATATATTTATACCTATATGTATACATGATTATATATAGGTATAGATTTATACAGATATATATAGGAATATCTATTTATAAAAACTTGCTATGTGCAGAAAGTTGGAATGTGAAATATTTACAATAAATACATAGTTAAAACCTTTATTAAATATGAATATTGCATAAATGCTTTTTCATGTTTTCATCTACTGTTTTGTTTTGCAAAACAGTTAACCAGAGCTCTGAGGTCGTGCTAACCTGACACACATTGGCCTCTATGTATGAAGCTGTCTACTTTCCTGCATTCGACGGCCCAATACGCTCGCCTAAGCTCGCCTACCATCGCTGCCGCAGACCTGAATACGTTCGCCAAAATTATCAAGAAAGCTGTCAAGAAGCCGCACACCAAGTATGAAGCGATGAGCAGCGGACTGTTGTTAACTAACAGTCATCGATCTCGCTGCTCATCGGCTTCTTCGCAGCTTTCTTGCTAGCCTGTCACTAAGCACCCACACTAAACTATACTGTTTGACCCCCTAAACCGCCGCTCCCGGAGCCCCCTGCACCTAAATAAAGTTATTACCCCCTAAACCGCCGCTCCTGGACCCCGCCACAACTATAATAAATATATTAACCCCTAAACCGCCGCCCTCTGACCCCGCCGCAACTATAATAAATATATTAACCCCTAAACCGCCGCTCCCGGACCCCGCCACCACCTATATTCAAGTTATTAACCCCTATCCTGCGGATCCCGGACCCCGCCGCAACAAAATAAATTGTTTAACCCCTAAACTGCAGCTCCCGGACCTCGCCGCCACCTATATTAAACTTATTAACCCCTATCCTGCCCCCTATACCGCCGCCACCTATATAAAACTTATTAATCCCTAAACCTAAGTCTAACCCTAACACCCCCCTAACTTAAGTATTATTTAAATAAATCTAAATAAAAATTAATATTATTAACTAAATTATTCCTATTTAAAAATAAATACTTACCTATAAAATAAACCCTAATATAGCTACAATATAACTAATAGTAACATTGTAGCTATTTTAGGATTTAATTTTATTTTACAGGCAACTTTGTATTTATTTTAACTAGGTACAATAGTTATTAAATAGTTATTAACTATTTAATAACTACCTAGTTAAAATACTTACTAAATTACCTGTAAAATAAATCCTAACCTAAGTTACAATTAAACCTAACACTACACTGTCATTAAATTAATTAAATAAATTAACTACAATTACCTAAAATTAAATTCAATTAAATTAACTAAACTATAGTGCAAAAAAAACAAACACTAAATTACAGAAAATAAAAAAGAATTACAAGAAGTTTAAACTAATTACACCTAATCTAAGCCCCCTAATAAAATAATAAAGCCCGCCAAAATGAAAAAATGCCCTACCCTATTCTAAATTACAAAGTAATCAGCTCTTTTACCAGCCCTTAAAAGGGCTTTTTGCGGGGCATTGCCCAAAGTAATCAGCTCTTTTACCTGTAAAAAAAATACAACCCCCCAACATTAAAACCCACCACCCACATACCCCTACTCTAACCCACCCAAACCCCCTTAAATAAACCTAACACTAACCCCCTGAAGATCTCCCTACCTTGAGTCATCTTCACCCAGCCGAGCCAAATTCTTCATCCAAGCAGAGCAAGAAGAGGTCCTCCATCCGGTAGAAGTCTTCATCTAAGCAGGGCAAGAAGAGGTCCTCCATCCAGTAGAAGTCTTCATCCAAGCGGGGCAAGAAGAGGTCCTCCATCCGGTAGAAGTCTTCATCCAAGCGGGGCAAGAAGAGGTCCTCCATCCGGTAGAAGTCTTCATCCAAGCGGTGTCTTCTATCTTCATCCAACCGCGGCTCCATCTTGCAGACCTCCGACGCGGAACATCCTTCTGGCCCGACGACTGATCGGAACAGCCAATAGAATGCGAGGTCATGAGATAGAATCCTATCAGCAAATCGGAATTCGAGGGACGCCATCTTGGATGACGTCCCTTAAAGGAACCTTCATTCGTCGGGTAGTTGTCGGGCCAGAAGGATGTTCCGCGTCGGAGGTCTGCAAGATGGAGCCGCGGTTGGATGAAGATAGAAGACACCGCTTGGATGAAGACTTCTACTGGATGGAGGACCTCTTCTTGCCCCGCTTGGATGAAGACTTCTACCAGATGGAGGACCTCTTCTTGCCCCGCTTGGATGAAGAATTCGGCTTGGATGGGTGAAGACGACTCAAGGTAGGGAGATCTTCAGGGGTTAGTGTTAGGTTTATTTAAGGGGGGTTTGGGTGGGTTAGAGTAGGGATATGTGGGTGGTGGGTTTTAATGTTGGGGGGGTTGTATTTTTTTTTACAGGTAAAAGAGCTGATTACTTTGGGGCAATGCTCCGCAAAAAGCCCTTTTATGGGCTGGTAAAAGAGCTGATTACTTTGTAATTTAGAATAGGGTAGGGCATTTTTTCATTTTGGGGGGCTTTATTATTTTATTAGGGGGCTTAGATTAGTTGTAATTAGTTTAAACTTCTTGTAATTCTTTTTTATTTTCTATAATTTAGTGTTTGTTTTTTTTGTACTATAGTTTAGTTTATTTAATTGAATTTTAGGTAATTGTAGTTAATTTATTTAATTAATTTAATGACAGTGTAGTGTTAGGTTTAATTGTAACTTAGGTTAGGATTTATTTTACAGGTAATTTTCTAAGTATTTTAGCTAGGTAGTTATTAAATAGTTAATAACTATTTAATAACTATTGTACCTAGTTAAAATAAATAGAAAGTTGCCTGTAAAATAAAATTAAATCCTAAAATAGCTACAATGTTACTATTAGTTATATTGTAGCTATATTAGGGTTTATTTTATAGGTAAGTATTTTTAAATAGGAATAATTTAGTTAATAATATTAATTTTTATTTAGAGTTATTTAAATACTATTTAAGCTAGGGGGTGTTAGGGTTAGGGTTAGACTTAGGTTTAGGGGTTAATAAGTTTAATATAGTGGCGGCGGTGTAGGGGGGCAGGATAGGGGTTAATAACTTTAATATAGGTGTCGGCGGTATAGGGGGGCAGGATAGGGGTTAATAACTTTAAGATAGGTGGCAGCGATAAAGGGGGCGGCAGATTAGGTAACTTGTCCGCCTGCTCTAAGGCCGCGGACAGAAATCAACCCAAACGAATACGAATGGGTTAACACCCCCATCTGCAGGGGGTGGCATTGCACCAGCAGTTCACAAGAACTGCTGGTGCAATGATAAATGCCGACAGCGTACGCACTATGATAAATATTCCCCTTTATGTTCATTCCTTGTTAAAAATTATTTGTTTATTTATATAATTTATTTTATTTTTTCTTACAAATTCACACAGTTGTTATATGGTCTGAGACCAACACTGTGCCATTATATGCTAGGCCTCACAGTCATTTTTATTTTCTTTGTCACCTGTCTTGTTTTAGGGCTTAGATCAGGGGTGTCAAACTCATTTTAGTCGCAGGCCATTTTCCATACAAGTACAACTCACGTGGGCCGCACACTACCTACATATCTTGTCATTGCTATACAGTGCAGTGGCATTTGCTATAACTGTATACATTTCAAAAGATTGTGTTCTGTAACTCCTAATTAACTTACTCTGGCTTGAGGAAATGTGCTCTAATGCTTTTAAGAAGGTGACACACACGCTCTACCTGCGACCCACTGTTTATAATAGTGATAGACATACCTGTTGTACATAATATAAAATAAATACATAGAAATATATATAAAGTATGTGATTTTAGTTAAAGAGAAAATGATGGAAAGGAATGGACAGAAATGATGTGGGAAATCAGTGCTACCATAGTAATGAACTGCATGTGTTAAAAGAAACCATTATGCGCTTATCTGTCTTTTTCTTTTTAATAACGTATGTTTTAATGTATGTGCATCCCTAACAGTAAGCGCACTCGCTCTTTAAGTAATAAGCATATTATAATTAATATTTTTCATGGAGGTGGCGTGGGCCGCACAAAATTAGGTTGAGGGCCGCATGAGGCCCGTGGGCCGCAAGTTTGACACCCCTGGCTTAGATAGTTAGTTGCTTTTCTAAAACTGTATTCCCAGTAGCCCATAAATAACAATCATTTCTAACTACATGAAGATTGACTAGACCAAGCTGAACGTGGTCAGTGTAGTGGGCAAACCCGAAACCAAGTAATCAGTGTTAGAGTTACTGACAAGGATCACACCAAATGTGCTGCTAGACTAGGCTGATAGTTTGGCATCATTTATTATTGTTTTATCACCAAACTGAACATAACCCAACCCATACTGCTGCTGCAGCTGCTCCTCCCCTGTTGGTGCTACCTCCCTAGCAAACAGTTGGTACCAGTCTTAATATTTAACTGGGTGACAAAAGTATCTGACTGATATATCACTGCTGTTTACCTAATCTCCTGCCTTCGGCAAAAAAGACACATTTATGTCTAGCTCAGTATTGACTTACGTCTGACGCTGGGAAATCCTGTTACCAGCTTTTCCAGCAACCAATTTCTTTAAAAGACCTTTATTCTTTAGACAGGGTCCATAAGTACAAAAAACACCACCAACAATGTTTCAAACCTTTCAAACCTGCAATAGGTTCTTAGTCATGTCTAAGACTAAGAACCTATTGCAGGTTTGAAACGTTGTTGGTGGTGTTTTTTGCACTTATGGACCCTGTCTAAAGAATAATGTTTTTTTAAAAGAAATTAGTGGTTGGAAAAGTTGAACTCTTTCAGTGCAGTAGAGACCTGGCTAGTCTCTTTCCATGCCCCACTCTGGAGAGTCTGCTGTCTTCCCCTTTGGATTATACTGATAACAAATCCTGTTACCAGCCAGGACATTGCTGAGACATCACCAGGCCAACCTATGTGTGTCATTTTATGGCTGTAAATAGTTATCTCATCCCACGTTCATGCAAGCTGCAAAATTAAACCCAGTCAAAAGTTTTTATGCAGTATACAACAAAATATGCCTATTGCCTCATCCTGGCCTAATTGCAAAACATATACAATTATGCACCTTGCGTGTGTGAGGTCTCACCCAAAATTGGGGTATCTAGTTACTGGCCAAATTTGATCTCACACAGCAGGTCTCCATAGAGTGTCTGTGCATATGTGTGCTGCTAGGTCTTGATGCTAACAACAATTTTTATTGTTCTTGATGATGAGTTTTGTCACCACACACAACAGAACCCATGATTTTGCTTCTCCTCTGTCAGTGCTAACAGGGCAACACCTTTGATATTTTACTGGGTGAAAAAAATAATAATCTGACTAATATATCGCTGCTGATTAATCTCCTGCCTCCGTTAAGATAGACAAATGTACTAATACACAAAAGTTAAACACCAAATGTTGCTATTAGTCTACTAAATCCTCACTGGCACAATATGGAGGGCAGTAAAATACTCTGTCAATATATCATCATAACGATGACATCTATTGGACAAAAGAGAGGTGCCTCATGTGTGTATCTGTAGTCCAAGTTCAGATGTGAAACATAATTAGCAAACAGGGTACTCACATTTAGGAAGAGCACCCTTATGTACTGTTAGACGCAGGCTGATATCTTAAGGTGCATCAGCTCACCCCCCCCCCAGAAATTGCAACCGTCCCAGGGATCCTTTGGGCCACACTTCAATGGTAGGTGTATGGGCTTGAATATAACAGACTTGTGCACACTGGTTGTCCAATAACTCAATTTATTTAAAAACAGATTAAAAATAAGTTAAAAACAAACCAGTGTATAAAAACTTTGTGCAATAAATACCCCAGCACATGCAACACGTTTCTCAGCTAAGAGCTGTTTCATCATGCATGACACTGCACTTATTTAAATGTAAGGGTGGCCAATCAGATTGTATGAGGACAGGTGAAGTTTGTGAGTGGTAATAAGCAAACCCTAATCCTCTTTAACAAGTAGCATCAATTTTCTAGATAAACATACAATTGTATAGTGGAATCACATCATGTATAAACAGCATTCAATCCATTCATAAAAACAGAAAAAATGTGTTTCTGTTAGCTCAAAATATAAGAAGTTGGACGCGGGGGAATTCAGGTTGATGACTCCCGCGTTTCAGAGCAACTCCAGATATGCATATAGTATAAGAATTATTTAGAGTAATAAACCACTCCTTTTAGATAATAATTCTCTTTTTTTTTTCTTAATGACAATGTTTTTGTTTGTAAATCCACTGATAAAATGAATGCTTTTTGGTCATTCACTTCTCTTCTTCAGACTTAGCCATGCATGCTCTGTAAATAAACCTTTGGGAAAAAAAACTGTAAAAAAGTTTTTAAAAATCTTTTTAAAAATCTTTTTAAAAATCTTTTTAAAAATCTGAAACAAATCTTTCAGACAAAAACACATTTTTGCTCCAGTGCACATATCTAGTTATTTGTCAAGCACAAGTATCAGCCATCTCATCTCTATGAGGGTCAGCTCAAGATATTGTACTGTCTGGGCCTTAGAATGCAATGACACCTCCCCCACTAGTTACATTACTGATTAGTTTATCAACCTTCTAGCCTTGGTCCCATGGTTGAGCCAGCCCTGCCTCTGATGCATTTTAAAGGGGCACTACACTATAAAATAGTTTTTCCCTTAATGTGTTTCCAATTACTTGTTTTTACCAGCTGCAGCGTATAAAATGTATGAGATTTGCTTTTTTAAGGCTTATTTGTGAATATGAATTAGCTGATTTTGTGTTTTGAAGCCACAACCTAATACAATGGGTTGAGCTTGTAGGTATAATCAGATCATATTACTTTATCACATTGTGTACATATACCTGCTTCTTTATCTTATATCTGTCCATAAACCAATCACCAGTACTTATAGAGAACAATGGAAAATTAACATTTTATTACCTTATCTCTTCTTTAACCCACTGGGAGTGTAATTTCTTCTACTGGCTGAGTTAACAGAGCTTGGCATCAAGACCAAAAACTTTCAGAATGGGTGGGGATACTACAGGCTAAATAAACTATTTTAAATGCTAATATAAGGGTAATGGAAATACTTGTAAACAATTTAATACACTCCAGCAGGTAAAGTGGATCATTGGGAACAAATTAAAGGGGAAACATTTTTTGAGTAAACTGTCCCTTTAACTCATCAATGCTGGCAGCCTCCTTTTGTCTGCCGGACTCCAGTCACTCGGTCACATGACCACCTCAGCATCCCATTGAAGGTATGGAGACACACAGGAATAACGTCTCATGAATTAATACAGGCACATATGCCCACAAAGGCTGTTTCTGCCCCCTGTCATCAGTCGGTGATGTAAAAGTCACATGACCGCTTCACTGGTATCATTATCTGGCTCTTCAAAAAACAGCCAAATGTACAAAAACAAAAATAGAAGTAGCTCACCGAGTGAATAAAATAAAAAATCTTTATTGAAGTCAATCATATAAACGTATCTAAATAAAAACAATGTATCAAAGGCTGTAGGCAAGCCTTACTAGCTGTACTCATAGACTAAAATGCACACCCTTCAATTTCCTTTTAAACACAGTCCTTACTAATTAAAACCAAACTACTTAGCCTTGTATTAACCCTTAAGGTAATACATATGTCATGCTTTAAAATAGAGTAATAATCACCTATGTGTTGCTTCTATGGATTACAGGAAAAGAGGGAAGGAAAAATTATATGAAAAATGGAAACAAAATGTAAAGAAAACTAATTAATAATAATATACAAATAATATTATCACATAGTTTATTTCAACAATTGATATCAATTTTTTTTAACATTATGATAACCTCACATATTTAGATTTCATTTGCAAAAAATAATCAAATCCTATCTAGAATTGAATCCCTTAGGAATTCTGGTTTGCAAATGAAATATCCATTATATCTCTCTTTTGCTTAAAAGTTGTAATATTCCAGGAAAATGTACCTACATCACTACTATGTTCAGTTATAAAATGCAAAGCTATGGGTGAAGTGACATCAGATTTCTTTTTAACAGTTATAATATTTAATAAATGTTGAATATTTCTAATCTCTCTTGTAGTTTTGTCTATGTACTGAAGATGGCACTGTGTTCAAGTAATCAAATATATTACAAAAATTGATGTGCAATTGACACAAGTATCAATTTGAAATTCTTCTCCTGTGTTAGTAGTAGATACAAATGTATTAACAACTGAACCCTATTTACATGCTCTACAATCTGTATAACCAGATTTATACATTTGTTTAAAATGTAACCACGAAGAGGGAACTTCTTTATTTTTTAGGAATGTGGGTGGCACCCTGTTACCTATAGTCAGACCTTTTCTGTAGTTAATCTACATCAAGTTGTAAGTATATCCTTAAGTTTATCATCAGCTATTACTACTAGATACAAATTATGTGCTATTGTTAGCGTGGGACGTGACACTCTATATTGCGACCGTGCTAACTGGCGCGCATATTACAAGTTGAAAGTATACTGTTGCACTTGAGTGCAAAGAAAATTTTCTCTCATTGGATTAGCATGCCTAAAGACCTAGCATAAAGTGTAAGGGTTAAAAAAAAAGTTGCACCAAACACAACATAAATATATTTAACTATTTCACATATATATATATATATATATATATATATTAGGGTTAAAAGGGATATGGTATATGTCAATGTATTTGACTGGAAAGGGCTATAATGTGTACTATATGTCTAAATACGTTTATGTGTGTGTATATACGTATGAGCACATACAGTACATGTGTATTTATTTGTTAATATGTGTAAATATATATATACATATATATTTACACATATTAACAAATAAATACATATATATATATATATATATATATATATATATATATATTCACCTTTTAGCTCTTTCCCATCAAATACCTTTAAACATGAAATATTATTTTTATTCATTTTTAATGTCTTTCACTGTGTTAAGATAAATATTTTACATTTGCACTTAGAAGAAAATGTTTTTTGTATTTTAAAATAGGTATTTCTATATATGTCTGTGTATATATATATATATATATATATACGTATATATATATATATATATATATATATATATATATATATATATATGTACCTGCCAACAGCGTCCGGAAGTGTCTCCTCCCCCAGCCAGGGATGTCTTGGATAAAGACCCAGTGAGTGCCGTCTTCTTTTGATGAATATTTACACAATTTCTGAGCACCCTGGGCATGGAGATATAAGAAAAGGGATACCTGGAGTGCTTTACCAATTTTTGATGCTTTTATATATATATATATATATATATATATATATATATATATATATATATATATATATATATATATATAAAATAAAAAGAGCATTTTTTTCTATGGGAAGAACACTGGAATGTAAAATATTCATAACTACCTTTGGCTTTAGGGCAGTTGGTCTAATGCAGTGTTGGATTAGCAGTGTTATGGGGTTTTTTTTTTTTTTTTTAACTGCACGCTCCACTGAAGTCTATGAGAAAAGAGATTAACATGGCTGCAATATCCAAAGTCCAGCAGTTATTGCAACTTTCTCTCACGCACTAACTGTTTTACTTTCAACTTGTAATACGTGCGTTAGCACATGAGCAAAAAAACCTTATTTGTAAAAAATCCCATTTGTAATCTGGCCCACAGGGTATCAGGTCTACAGAGAGATCCCACCATTCACTCAATTTGCCTGACCAGTAGTCTACTTATACCAGCTTAAGGTGAAATTATAGGTATGAAATCCCACAACCAGAAATAACGCTGGGACCCAGATATGGAGAATGAAAGCTAACAAACAGTTTTTACAAGGCAAAATGTTACAACAGGTGGACAGGAGATACAAAGGATCAGGATAATCCAAATTCAATATCAAATTCAAAGCCAGGGTCAGCAACAGGAAAGCAGAACATCACAGCACCAAGGGTTAAAGCAGATCAAGGTCAAAGTCCAAGCTGGTCAGCAACAAATACCTTCCGCTATCGAGTAACCCTTTAAGTCTACCAAATACTGGGTCCAAGTAGTACAAGAAACTAGTAATGGTTGAAATAAGTTTTAAAGAGAAGAATAAGGTGTCTTAATGTTACCACAGACAGAACAGGCTTTAACAAAGGCTATGATATCTTGTTTCAAGGTAGCCCACCAAACAAGAGGATGCCCAGACATCCTTATGCCCATGAGCGCATTGTAATAATTATTTGCAAAGATCCTTGGGTACATACAAAGTATTAGCAGGAACTTGTAGATTAGAGGTGATATGTAGACATGTGCAATTCGTTTTGGCCGATTCGGAGATGCAAATGAATCTGAATTTCCGAATCGGCACCATAACTAAAATCCCGAAAAATTCCAAAAATTAATAAATCAGTTTCCGAATTATTTGATCCATTCTTTATTCATATTTGAAATTTTTCATTGTTCTAATCTAAACCGCAGTTCCCCAACATCGCCGACACTAACTAAATCACTAAATAAAGCTATTAACCCCTAAACCGCCATTCCCCAACATTGTCGACACTAACTAAACCTATTAACCCCTAAACCGTAGTTCCCCCAACATAGCCGACACTAATTAAACCTATCAACCCCTAAACCGCAGTTCCCCAACACTAACTAAACCTATTAACCCCTAACCCGCAGTTCCAGACATCGTCAAAACTAACTAAAACACTAAATAAACCTATTAACCCCTAAACCGCCATTCCCAAACATCGCCAACATTAACTAAACCTATTTACCCGTAAAACCACAGTTCCCCGACATCGCCAACACTAACTAAACCTATTAAGCCCTAAACCGGAGTTCCCCAACACTAACTAAACCTATTAACCCCATAACCACCGTACACCCACATCGCCAATACTAACTAAAACACAAAACAAACCTATTAACCCCTAAAACGCCGCCCCCACATCGCAACAACCTAAATTAAACTATATTAACCCCTAAACCTAACACATCCTAACGTTAACATAATTAAAAAAGACCTAAATGAAAGTTACAATTATTAACTAACTACTAATTAAAAAATAAAAACAAACTTACCTGTGAAATAAAAATAAAACCTAAGCTTAAACTAAAAAAACTTTTCCTAAAAATAAAAAACCTAACATTACTAAAAGTTAAAAACCTAAGATTACTAAAAAATTAAAACTACAATTACAAAAAATAAAAAAACTGCCATTACAAAAAAAAAAAAGATCCAAAACAATAAAAATTATTCGTATTCTAATACCCCGTTTTAAAATAATAAAAAAACACCCCAAAATTTAAAAAAAACTAATCTATAATAAACTACCAAAGGCCCTTAAAAGGGCCTTTTGTAGGGCATTGCCCTAAAGTTAACAGTTCTTTTGCTAAAAATGTACTACAAACACCCCCTAACATTACAAACCCCCACCCCCCAAAATAAAAGAAAATCTTACTAAAAAAATCCTAATTGCCCTGAAAAGGACATTTCTATGGATATTGCCCTTAAAAGGGCATTCAGCTCTTTTTCTGCCCATTAAAATAAAAAAGCCCTAATCTAAAAAAAAAAACACCCAAAAAAAACAAAAAAAATACTTAACACTAACCCCAAAATCGGTACTCACAGTTGCTGAAGTCCGGCAAAAGATCTTCATCCCAGCAGCGAAGCATCTTCATCCAGGCGGCTCCATCTATATCCATCACGGGACCGTCGACTTCTATCTTCATCCCAGCTGAAGCGGAGCGATCAATGGATGCATGGAGGCAGAGGTCCAGGCAGAGTTCTATCTGTCTGACGTGGAGGTCCTCTTCATGTGATTGACCACGGCATACTGAAGATTGAATGCAAGGTACCCCCTTTATATTGGGGTATCAGCCAATAGGAATGAGAGCTGCTTAAATAATATTGGCTGATTTTAACAGCCAATGGGATTTAAGCAGCTCTCATTCCTATTGGCTTATTTGAATTTTTAAGCCAATAAGCAGCTCTCATTCCTATTGGCTGATTTGAATTTTTCAGCCAATAGGAATGCAACGGTACCCCTATATAAAAGGGGTACCTTGCATTCAAACTTCAGTGTGCGGCGGTCGATTGCATGAAGAGGACCTCCACGTCGGACCGATGGAACTCTGTCTGGACTTCCGTCTGGACCTCCACCTATGCGCATCTACAGACCGATCCGCCTCGGCTGGGATGAAGATAGAAGATGCTGATCCTGCAATGGATACAGATGGAGCCGCCTGGATGAAGATGCTTTGCCACTGGGATGAAGATCTTTCGCCTGTCTTCAGCAACTGTGAGTACCGATTTTGGGGTTAGTGTTTTTTTGGGGGTGTTTTCTTTTGTTAGATTAGGGCTTTTTTTTAATTTGCCGAAAAATAACTGAATGCCCTTTTAAGCGCAGTAAAAGAGCTGAATGCCCTTTTAAGGGCAATGCCCATACAAATACCCTTTTCAGGGCAATGGGTAGATTAGTTTGTTTTTATTTTGTGGGTTTGGGGGCTGGGGGTTTGTAATGTTAGGGGGTGTTTGTTGTAATATTTTTAGCAAAAGAGCTGTTAACTTTAGGGCAATGCCCTAAAGTTATTATAGATTATTTTTTTTATTATTATACAGGGTATTAGAATAGGAATAATTTTTATTATTTTGGATCATTTCGTTTGTTATTTTTTGTAATGGGATTTTTTTATTTTTTTTTTGCTGTGTTTTTTTTTTTTAGATTAGGCATTTTTTATTTATTTTTTTCTGAGTTTTTTTTTTTTTTACGATTCTTCTTCTTTTTTTTTTTTTTTAATAACATTTTTTATTTTATTGAGGGTTAAGCATCACAACAAATGTTACAACAAAAACGACCAGTAAGTTCACATGTATATGTACATTATTTCGTTGTCATTACATATTGAATATAGGTACTGGTGGTGATGCAGAACATATAAACTGTACATATCAAATAGAAATAAAATATCAACTGCGTAAACCTCATTTTCAATTGTTATCAACAGATCTTAAATACAGGGACCAGTGTAGCACACCGGTCAAACATATTAACTCAATTCTATAGAGACTTCAGGAAGTCAGCCTACAAATACCTGTCAACACATTTCTTCTAGTAATCGTAGTGCGCATCTCCAGGCGGGGGGAGGTCGTTTGTGGGAGGGTAAGAAAGAGGGAAAGATGCGGGGGTGGGGTAAAGAGTGGGTCACACGTTGTAGAAGGGAGGAAGATGGGGGAAAGGGGATGAGGAGAGGGGGAGTAGGGTAATAGAGAGGAGGGAATCGGTCAGATTTTGGCAATAAGTTTAGAGAGATGTAGGTCATCAATTAAGTAGCATACTCTCATAAGGTATGAAAGTTTAATTATGTTAATGGGGATGCCCGGGGACCTTATCATGTCTACCTGCTTAACTATGGTCTCCCTGGTAGCTAAACCAGGTCTTCCAAATCTGCCAGTAGAGATCTTCTTTATCCATGTTAAAATAGAAACTTTGTTCCATTTTGGCGTATACTTGCATTATAGATGTAACAGCTGCAATATCTGGAGGCTGGGTTTGCTTCCAAGCTCTCGCTATTGTCAGTTTCGTGGCTGCTAGGACAAAAATGATCAGTTTAGAAACGTGGGTTGGCACACCTCTTGGGAAGATATGCAAGAGAGCAATTGCAGGAGCTAGTGGAATAGAGAGCCCGAGATTGGCACAAAGGCTCGATATCTGGCTCCAAAGGGGTGTTAATTTTTGGCATTCCCACCATATATGTATATCTGAGCCTCTTTGCGTGCATTCTCTCCAACATAAAGGAGACGTTGTAGGGAACATCTGTGACAACCTCGAGGGGGTATAATGCCATTTCAGAAATAGTTTCATGTAGGACTCTAAGGTGTTTGCACAGTGTATAGTCTTCTTAGTTAATGTCATAGCTGTAGTCAGATCTCTATCTGTGATTGGTCTGGATAGGTCTCCCTCCCATGCCCTTAACTGCCAGGGTCTGTCTCTGTTAGTAGACCTCTGTAGGAGGTCATAATGGGATTATATGAGTTTGGGAGTTCTGATAGGGAGCTGCCACAATTTTTCCCAGTTAGTCAGGGGTCTATTTAAGACTTTGGTGAATCCCCAGGATGTCATGAAAGCATAAAGTCTCGAGTATTCAAAAGTGGCCGAAAGAGGGGGTTCCGGGATAATTGTTCTTATATTATTGGGATTGAGTAGAGTGCCTGAGGGGTATAGGTGGGAGACCAATTTCAAGTCCCACTCTCTCCACTGTTGTACGTGTGTATCAGGTAGGGCTGCCAGTAAGGCTGGTAGGGAGTGAATGGGAGATGGGTGCGGAGCAATGTCGCGTAGATTTCTGAGGTTATGCCAAACTTTCAGATTATCTCTGACGATGGCGTTTTTTATTCCCAAATTGTCAAGGCAGTGGCCAGGAATCCAGGGTAGGTCAGCCAAACTTAAGCCCAAAGGAAGGGCTAGCGCCTCTATGCTTTTCCATCCCTGTGGTTCCCCCTTGTCCGCCCATGCCGTGATGTGAGAGAGCCTGGCTGCCTCATAGTATCCGCGTATGCTAGGCATTGCTACTCCTCCCTGCTCGTATTTTTTTTGGAGTATTTTCACTGCAACACGTGGCCTAGACTTACCCCAAATATAGTGTTGTCCAAGAGATTGGAGCTTATCTATTAGAGCGTTGGGGACATTAAGAGGGATACAGCGAAAGTAGTATAGAATTTTAGGCAAGATCATCATTTTGAAGGATGCGATGCGGCCCAGCCATGAAATCTCTTTAAGACTCCAGGAGGAGGTAAGCTCAGTGACTTCTCTAATGATATCAGTATAGTTAACGGCAATCACTAGTTTCGGGTCCGGACCAAGTTGTACTCCCAAATGCCGAATAGTGGTCTGTGACCATTGGAAAGAGTACGATGTTCGCAATACTTCCAATTCAAATGCTGGGATGCATACAGGTAAAGCCTCTGTTTTGGAGACATTGACTTTGTAGTAACTGTGAGCCCCGAACTCGGAAATAATATCAAAAAGAGCTGGCAAGGAACCTATTGGGTTTGTTAGAAATAATGTCACGTCGTCCGCGTACAGCGCTATCTTCGCAACCTCCCTGGTTCGCACCTCGTATCACGCGCGAATGTCTAATAGCCTGAGCTAGAGGTTCAATAGCCATGGAAAAGATTAAAGGTGACAGGGGACACCCCTGTCTAGTACCATTAGTGATATATATTTCCGACGAAGCGAATCCTAAGCCCTTAACTACTGCAGAGGGACAAGAGTATAAGGCCCGTATTGCTGTAATTACTCCATCTGGTATACCAAATTGGGCAAGTGTGTGCCACAGGTATTCCCATCTGACCCTGTCAAATGCTTTCTCTGCATCTAGCGACAGGGCCAGCATGGGCATCCGCAGTCGGGAAGCCTCTGTAAGTATGTTCAGCATTTTCCAAGAGTTATCTGGGCCCTCTCTACCAAACGTGAACCCGACCTGGTCTGAGTGTATCACCTTCGGGAGTAGGTTGTTAAGGCGGTTAGCCCATAGTTTTACATCACTATTTATCAATGAGATTGGTCTGTAACTCGTACATTGTGAGGGATCTTTGTCTGGTTTAGGAATGGGCAAGATTACTGCCTGTAGAAATTCCTTATGAAATGAGCCTGCCTCTCGGGCTTCTGAGAAAACCCTAAGGAGGATCCTGTTTAGTTCCGTCTTGCACAGTTTATAGAAGGCTGCCGGGTAACCATCAGGGCCTGGAGCTTTGTTATTATGGGTATGTTTAATGGCTAAGTTAAGCTCATTTAAGGAGAATGGGGCTTTAAGCGCTTCCCTATCATCCTCCGGGAGAGATGGCAAGTCCAGGTTCTGCAGGAAGTCTACTACATTACGTACAGAGGATTCTTTATTAGTCATCGAGGGTTTAAGATGGTACAGTTCAGAGTAATAGGCCGCGAACGTCTCTCCAATTTCCTTGGGTGAGGAGACCGATATATTGCCTTTTTTGAGTGACAGAATTCTAGCTGCCGCTGTCCTGCCCCTTAGTTTATGGGCGAGGAGAGTCGAGGCCTTGTTGCTTTGACAATACATTAGCTTTTTGAATCTGGCATAGGATTCTTTAACTCTCTGCAGTTCTCTGTCTGCCAGTTGTGCTCTTAATTCCCTAATTTTATTAGCTAGAGATGTAGTTGGAGAATCTTAATTCTCCTGTTCTACAGAGCATAGCTCAGCTATGAGGAGACCTAGGGAAGAACCTGCCTGACGTCTGAACATTGCTTGTCTCCTAATACATATCCCTCTCACGTATGCTTTCAAAGCGGCCCATACTGTTTGGGAAGATATATCTGGGGTTTCATTTATTCTCAAGAACTCTACAATAGAGTTCTGAAGGGAGGTTCTAAAAGCTTTATCCTGAAGCATTAGTTTCGGGAATTTCCAACTAGGTCTAGATTCTGTGGTTAGGTCAGTGGAGAGAGTGAACATAAGGATATCATGATCTGACCATGGGCAAACCCTAATATGTGACGTTAAGGCTCTATTTAGTGTCCACAAGTCCGTGAAGAAGTGATCGAGTCTCGAGTAGGAGTTATGGGGTCTGGAAAAATATGTATAGTCTCTGTCGTTGTGGTGATGTGCCCTCCAGATATCATACAAATTATGTTGGATAATGTATTGTCGAAATTTATTGGCAGTGTTTATGGTGTATGCGTCTATTTTTTTTCCCACTCTGAACCTTCTTATCTAGTAGGGGATCCCATACCATATTGAAGTCGCCCCCTAAGATTACCGTCCCTGCTTTGTGTTTCTCAGTTTTAGACAACACCTCTTTCAGGAACTTAGATTGTAATTGGTTTGGGGCGTATATGTTAACCAGTGTAAATAGAATACCGTTTAGTTTACAGTTGAGCAGTAGGAACCGCCCTTGGCTGTCTTTCTCTGCATGGATGTGTTCAAAGTGTAGAGATTTGTGTATGGCAATCGCTACTCCTCTAGATTTCTCAGAATGAGAGGCTAGGACCACTATTGGGTAATCTGGGGTTCTGTATGGATTTTGGGTTGATGCTAGCCAATGAGTTTCTTGCAAAAATATGACTTGTATTTTCAGGGACTTCATGGTATTAGTAAGCATACTTCTCTTTTCTTGTGAGTTAAGTCCTTTGACATTTAATGTTGCAAAGGAAATATTGCTAGGGGTTGTCGCCATTTTAGGCATAGGAAGGGAGGGGGGGATAAGGAGATGACAAGAAAGAGGAGAGGGTTTAGGTATTCAACTCACCCCGCCTGGATCTGCGCACCTGAGTGTGGCACTTGATAAGCTTAATGCTATATGTTCGTATCAATGATCAAAAGGGCCACCTGTGGCTATGTCCCGAAAGAATTTTGTTTTTTTACCTAGAATACAATGAAAAGAAAAAAAAGAGAAAAATTGAACAAATGAACAGAAGAGGCTACTATGCAATATAGAGGATATAGCGTGTGTCTATAAATTTGAACCAATCGTACTAATATTAGTTAGGTGAAGTTTAGGTGTTTTAACAAAAATGGTGAACCGCTGGATCACCAAAAGGAGAAGTGTATTTAATTACTAAACTGACTTCTCCAGTCCCCGTAAAAGGGGATAGCACAAATAGAATTTGCGTGTATGGGGGGGGGGGGGGGGTAGTACAAGTATTCAACTTGTATGCGTAAATTGACTGTCATCGGGGGAATGTGAACAAAAAGGCCATACAAGTGTCTTTCCATTGAACTGAGTAGACTGTCACATTTCTATAGTCAGAATATCATGTATTGTTAGTACTATATGTATACGCTACAATCTCTATTGTCTCTAGAAACAATTCTGTTCAACAGTAGTTAGGTGCCTGGGGGAGATCGAGCAACCTGAAGAACTTAAAAGGAGTGGGAAGTACCCGTGAGTCCCGACTAAGAAGAGATAATTATTTAGGAGATAAGGCAAGTACCTCTGGGCAAACACCCAGTCGCCTGCGGGAAGTCCAGGGTCACCCCACTCCCCTTATACAATAAACATCTAACATATGGTAAATACAGCTAGCAGTATATATATTTTCTCTAGTTTCAAATGTAAAGACATTATGGTAACAGGAGCAGTCCAGTAGCAAGACCAGAGCTATTTATTTTCATTGGATGGGCTTTTGTAGCCTAGGAGTGAAATCTGGAGCACTGGCCCGGATTCTTGTGGCGTGGGGGGGGGGGGTCGGGTCTATTAGACCGCTTTAGTGGTAGGGCCCTGTCCGTAGCTTCAGAACGGCCTCTAGAGGGCAGAGAGTCTGCATCTATCCGGGGTTTAGTTGAAGTTAGGCCCCAGTCCTGTAGCAGGTCAAATCCTTCCTTGGGGGTGAAAATTGTGTGAGTCTCACCATTTTTTGAAACTATGAGCCTTGTCGGGTACCCCCGCCTATATCTGATATTTTCCGTTCTCAGAATTTGGGTGATGTTCCTGAAGGATCTCCTCTTTTGCAAAGTGTAACTGGAAATGTCCGGGAATACCGTAATTTGTTGGAATTTATCAGGAAGTTGAGGTTTGTTAACCAGCTCTCTCATTATCTTCTCTTTATGGGTGAAGAAGTGGATCCTAGCTAGGACATCTCTGGGTTTATCTTGGGAAACAGATCTAGGTCGCGCCACTCTGTGAACTCTGTCGATTAGGAGACTGGGCGGATCGGAAGAAGGTAGTAAGATATTGCAAAACTCCAGAATGTAGGACTCCAGTTCTTGGGGGCCAACCTCTTCAGATATTCCACGGAATCTCAGATTATTCCGTCTGGAGCGATCCTCCATGTCAGCTAGTTTTAATTCCAGGTCAGATATCTGGATCGCTAGATTTTGGGAATAGGCCTGCAGGTGGGCATGGTCCACAGCCAGGTCTTCTTGTTTACGCTCTAAGGTTTCTGTGCATTCTCCTAGTGCTCCAATTTCTCTACGGAGCTCTGCTGTAGAACCTTTAATTTCTTTTGTTAGTGTGTCTTGAAGGAGGTTCATACGTCTGGTTAGAACATCAACAATGTTTGCAGATAGAGCGTCTGGTATAGGAGATTGGGAATCCATACTGCTTTCAGATTCACTGCCCTCTAATGCAGAAGCGGATTCTCTGTACTTTTGGAGTTTCCCAGTGTGTTGGCTTTTGAAGTGGTCAGCGACTGTTTTTTGGGGTGGGTGAGGTGGTTTTGATTTTATCTTAGTAGTTTGGGACATGGTTTTGAGCCTGTCCTCGGCCGGACCAGTGTGTATGGACACTTGCTCTTTGATGTAGAGTATAATGAGTGGGCCAATGGTGAGGAAAATTATACTAAAGTCCCCCTGACGTCAATTTCGGTTTAAGCAGCCATGCTTAGCGATTTGCTTGTAGCCAGGGTGAAATCTGTTAGCATGACCTTGGGTAATACCAGGCCTTGATCAGCCCTCCGCAGGGATAGGCGAAGCGAGGTTCTCAGTATGCACCCTCTCCAGGGGAATTGCCCTCGCTAGGCCAGGACGGAAAAAGGAATGGGGGTATGACCTGTTGTACCTGCATACAACAGGAAAGGGGTGGAGAGAGTGTCAGAGATTGTCAAAGTAATAGGCTTCTGGTTGTTAACACCTACTGGGTAGTGAGATTTCCAGGACTGTATACCAGCGATATATCCTATAAGTTAGGTAGCTCTGTTACACTTACAATTTGTATATAGGTAGACCTTTATACTAACAAACCTGTAGAGAGAAGGTGAAGGTTAGTTGACACAGTGAACATTTCAATTTAGGCAGGTACCCCAAAAACATTTGCTTATTCAGCAGTTGTGAGTGTGTAGGATTCTTTGGGTATAGTAATAGTAATGATTGTAGTAAGGGCCTTTGGTGTGAGAAGCCCCACGGTAGCTTGCTGTATAACCTAGGTTTAAAACAATACACACATAAGCCCTCTGGACAATATTTGTTTACAGTATTATAAGGACTGCCAGTGCTGTAGAGAAAACAATAGATGTTAATAAGCAAGCATTAAACAGAAATAACACTCCACTTTGTGTCTAGCGCACAAAGACAATAACGCTGACGCAGCAGCTGTGGGTAGAGTATCTGCCAGGTAATAGAATTTTTTTTTTTTGTTTTTTTTTTCCATACACACTGTACAGGTTAATATGACTCTGTTAAATATTTGTTACAGTTCTGTCCCTGTATTTCCCACTCCCTGTGTGGGGGTGATCTGCTATATAGTGATAGAACAAGGAAGTAGCAGTTTTGCTGGTATAACTGTGAAATGAAAAGTAGCCCTGGCACTCTGCAAATTGTGGCCTAGGTGGGGTGATTAGATCAAGCCTGGCTGTCTTGGTTAGGTTAAACAGTCTTGTAACTCTGAGGGCATAGGATCCAGGTGAGACTCAGTTAACCCCTTCAGTGGAATGTGCAACAGCAATGTAGAAGCTGCCCTGTTATAATGTGTAAAGTCAGGGTGCAGCCTATAAGCACAGTGCCTATGTGATTTTCCTGTGCCTCTTTCCTTCCCCTGGCCACGTGGCTGAGACAAAGTTAGAGAGGCCGTCTAAATAATAGGCAACAGTCTTTTGTGTCCACAATACTGGGCAGCTGATCTCTGCTCAGTGTCTTTAACAAGCTGTGGGATCTTCTAATGGCCCCTCGCCTCTACCCTTTGTGTATCTTGGTGGGAAGCAGGGTGCTTAGGTGACCGGTCGGCACCAGGACATATCAGAGGTCACTCTTTGTGGATAATTTTATTATTGTTAAGTCTTATAAGGTTAGCCTCTTCCAAATGGTATTGTGCTTAATGAGAGGTATAATCCCCCTTAGCTCCCCACTACGATGTCAGAGGGCTGCAGAGTATAATAGGGTGCAGTTTATCTAAGTTGTGGCCTGAACTTTATTGTGTCGGGAATGACTCTAGCAGTGTTCTACTCACGTTCAGGATGCGATCTGGATAGAGCTCAGCCCAGGCTGCTGTAGAGGCTTGGGCTTGCCGAGCGGTAGTGATGGCGGCCAGAGCAGGGGTAAGGAGGAGAGCCGATGCTCCAAGTGTGCTCTTACAGGACTCCACGCGGTGTAGAAGCTAAGGCCAAGATGGCGTCCCCCTTAGCTGTATCACCGAGGTATTGAGGCCTCCCGATCGTGGGCAGATTAGGTGAGTAGCTCCTAGAGGTCCCGGGAAAGCAGCGTGTTGCTCTGGAGGAGAGGTGAGCTAAAAGCCGTGCGGGCTTCCCTGCAGGCTTCACAGTGTAAGCCAAGATGGCATCATCTTCAGGGGAACAGTGATCCCGGGCTAGCAAGCAGATGTGTCTGTAGTCACGCTGTACAGTCCGTTCAGGAGGGTGCCTGCAGTTACGGCACAGTGATAGAGATCAGCTCCAGGGCCCTCAATATGCGGTAAGGATAGAGAAATTCTTCTTAGCCTTCCGGTGTAAGGGCATATATGATAAGTAGACCCCAACTGCAACTTTGCTGGTTGAAATTTTAACTTTTTTGGTTGCGGCAGGCTTGCTCAATAGGAGGTAGATCAGGGCTATTAATACTGGTGAGAATAAAATATATAGAAAGCAAAAAATTTTAATCTATTTGAGAGATTAGAGCAAGAGCTCACTGCATGTGCGACCAACTTCTCTCAGCGATGGCTCTGCCCCCCAGGCATTTTTTATTTTTAATGGGCTGAAAAAGAGCTGAATGCCCTTTTAAGGCAAAGCCCATACAAATGCCCTTTTCGGGGCAATGGGTAGATTAGGTTTATTTTTATTTTGGGGGATGGGTGTTTGTAATGTTAGGGGGTGTTTGTTTGTTGGGGAACTGCGTTTTAGGGGTTAATAGGTTTTGTTAGTGCCGGCAATGTTGGGGAACTGCGGTTTAGGGGTTAATAGGTTTAGTTAGTGTCGGCTATGTGGGGGGGCGGCGGATTAGGAGTTAATAGGATTAGTTAGTGTTAGCGATGTGGGGGGACGGTGGTTTAGGGGTTAATAGCTTTATTTAGTGGCAGCGATGTGGGTGGCTTTGGTGGTTTTAAATAATTTTGTTTCGGTATTCAGCGGCATATTAGTTATGTTTAGTTAAATTGTTTTTTGGATCCTTTTGTTTTTTTGAATCCATTCTTTATTCATTTGCATTATTCTATTCTAAACTGTAGAATAAAATAATGAATATGAATAAAGAATGGATCCGAAATAATGAATGGATCGGAGAAAACGATTTAACTTAACATAACTAATTTACCGAAACAATTTTTTTTAAAACTTAACTAAACTAATTTGCCGAAACTAAATTATTTATTTAACTAATGAAAAAGAAACGAAACAAAACAAAATTTTTAGCGTTGCACATGTCTAGTGCTAAAAGTGAAAGTAAATTCTAGCATTTTACAAACGCTAGGATTTACTATTGAAATAAATAAAGGGTACTTTCATTCATGAAGTATAAGAAACTTCAGGTAGAAAGCTCCTTTATTTGATTCAATCGATCGCCGCTCTTACAGCAGAGCAAGGCTAAAAAAAAATTTGGCAAAGAGGTGACGTTTTCACCTCTTAGCCAATAGCAGTGCGGTAAATCCGGCTCCCATGGGCGCCAAGTCGGATTTACCGCACGGCTATTGGCTAAGTGGTGAAAACGTCATCTCTTAGCCAAAATTTTTTTAGCCATGGGCTGCTGTAGCAGCTAAAATTGGCGACTGATTGAATCAAAGAAAGGAGCTTTCTACATGAAGTATCTTATACTTCATGAATGAAAGTTCTCTTTATTTGTTTCAATATTAAATCCTACTTTCACTTTAATCAGACAATAGATCTCATTATAAATCAGTAGAAAGTTGAGCAATGATGAGTTCAGGGGTATGATATCAGTAGAAAGAAGATCCTCACAGGAAAATTGTGAGACAAGGCAACTGAATTGGTGTTTTTAGGTCCGGGAATATAAATTAGAAATAAATTGAAACAAACAAAACATTATGCCCATCTGGCCTGTCTTGCGTTAAGCTTTTGGGATGTATCCAGATAGATCAGGTTTTTATGGTCTGTTTGAACCAATTCAGGAAACTCGGTACCTTCAAGGAGATGTCTCAACTCAGAGAAAGCTAGTTTTATAGCAAGACAATCTCTATTCCCAATGTCATAATTTTGCTCCACAGCATAAAATTTATTGGAGAAATTGTTTCAGGTGGTGTAAATAATGACAGTACAAGGAATTAGTGTACAGAAGCCATGATCTTAGCAGAGAACCAACAGCACAGGAAATGCAAAACAGGAAACAAGTGCAATAGAAATGAATCATAGAGTTGCATATAAACAAAACATAACACCCATAACAGAAATAGGCGACTGGATGTAGTTTGCTGGTAGTTGAATCAGGTTGTGATAAAACTACACCTGCGCCTTTTTTAAAGGCGTCAACTTAAAATACTGAACTGTGGGTAGAGGATGATGGAGAATAGGAGCAAAACAGAAAGCTTTCTTTAAGTAATCAAATGCCACCATAGCTTTTTAAGACTACTCAGAACAATTAGCTCCTTTCTTCTTAGAGCAGTAATAGGAGCCATCAACTTAGAAAAAAATCTTAATGATTTTTTTATAATAATTTGAGAACCCAATAAAGCGTTGAATCCCTTTTAAGGTAGAGGGTCTTAGACACTGCATAATTACATCAAGCTTACTGGGATCCATTTTGGAACCCTGCAGGCAGAAATTATATGACCAAAAAAAGGAATCTTTGTCTATTCAAAAGATCACTTGAGAAGTTAAAGGGACACTGAACCCAATTTATTTCTTTTGTAATTCAGAAAGAGCATGCAATTTTAAGCAACTTTCCAATTTGCTCCTATTATCAATTTTTATTCATTCTCTTGCTATCTTTATTTGAAAAAAAGGCATCTAAGATTATTTTGGTTTGAGTACTCTGGACAGCACTTTTTTATTGGTGGATGAATTTATCCACCAATCAGCAATGACAACCCAGGTTGTTCACCAAAAATGTGCCGGCATCTAAACTTACATTCGTGCATTTCAAATAAAGATACCAAGAGAATGAAGAAAATTTGATAATAGGAGTAAATTAGAAAGTTGCTTAAAATTTCATGCTCAATCTGAATCACGAAAGAAAAAATTTGGGTACAGTGTCCCTTTAAGCATACAACCTGTGACATTGCAGGCATTGTAGAGCAGTATGTATGTTAAAAAAAATGGTTCCTGTAAATCTGTGTAATTGATCAGGATGCCGTCTAGGATTGTAGAAGATCCCTGAAAATATAATTGACAAACTCTTAAAACACTGTTCTACATTGAGTCAGAACGGCATTACTAATTATTCATAATTACCTGTACAAATGTTAATCACAGTTTTCCATTTGTCTCAAGCCTTGATTCTGATGAGGTTGTATGCCACATGAAGATCCAATTTGGTAAATATCATGAAACCCTGGACACAATTAAACAATTCTGGAATAAGGGGAAGAGTATACTGGTTCTTTCTTGTAATTCTATTGAGGGCTCTGTAATGAATATAGGGCCTGAATTCTACATCCTTCTTTCCCACAAAGAAAACCCCTGCTCCTGTGGGTGAGGAGTAAGGGTGAATGAAACACTTGTTGAGGCTGTTTTGAATGTATTCCCCCATTCCCTTTGTCTCTGCAGGGTGGGGGGGGGGGGGATATGTTCTTCCTTTAGGTAGAGAAGCTCCTGGAGCAATTTGATTGCACAATCATAAGGACAATGTAGAGGAAGCCCTTTAGCCTCCTTTTTCAGAGAACACATCAGTAAACTCTGTATAAGCAGCAGGGTTCAGGGATCAGTAGACAGAGAAGGAACAAGTACAGATTTACCTGCATGTTTTTTACCTGCCATGTCTGCACATGTTTTAACTGATCTCCAATAAATTTTGAACTTTTACCTACTAGTTTTGGAAGTAAGTACCTGCCACTTTTCTGTTGCTCATGTTATGTTTGGCAGCTTGATCTTCTGCATTAGGCTACGGCACTCTGTGCACCACTGAAGAACCTCTTGCTACTTCTCCCTCTCCGTCCGCTACTAGTTAGCGTTTTTGTCGGAGGATTTGACTTCCGGATACACAGTGTGGTCTGCAAGCTGCGTTGGCTCATCTCTCATTCTATTGCAAGGAACAAGTACAGCATTACGTGTAATCTTTAGGAGACAATGAGCTTGACAGTAAGAGCTCCAAGCTGAGGACCAATCAATGGAGGGGTTATGTTGTAAAACCAAGAATACCCAAATATCACTCAATGTCTAGGAGACAAGATGATAAAACTTATTTATGAATGGCACCTACTGAGAGAGGTTTGGTCTTGTGGGTAATGAGTCCAGTCTTTGTACAAGTGCTATATCAAGGAACATGCCCGCAGTACAAAAATCCACAAAAGAAACAGTAGAAAATGATTTATCCCAAGACAGAAAAACAGAAACTAAAAGTCTATCATGAGGACATCCTTGAGTATAAGGGCTTATTAGGGCTAAATGGTCACCTATTGAGCCTGATAGTTTCCTGTCCAGACAGGGCATTGGAGTAGGAAGTGTCCCTTCTTAACACAATAAAGATGGAACCCCTGGATTCTGCATCTAGCACTATAAGCAGCAGACTGCTCCAACATCCAGCGGCTCTTCCTTAGTAGTAGCAGGAGGTGAATGAGAGGGAAACAGATGGCTAACGTGAAGCTACTCTGTAAGCAACCTTGAGAGGATTATCAGAGTAATGGGTGTATACTTGAATACACAAATTGATAAAATCTTCCAAATTTTTGGGGATCTCACAGAAGGTTAACTTGTCTTTGGAAGGTTTTAGTGAAGGCACGATCACCTGCCAACAAGGATTATTACTTCTCTAGTAGAGGTGATATCCAGGATAAGGCCTTTCCCTTGAGCAAGGAAATGATAAAAGTTACCTTAGCGAGAGGAGTAGAGAAAACAGAAGGTTAATGTGTAAACAGCAGTGATTAATTGCTTAACACCTTTTTTGGGGTCCTACACCCTCCTCCTTTTAAAATTGGAACAGGGGAAGGCCTAGCATCATAGGCAGTCCTACATGATCCAATCCAGAAATTGAAATCAATTGATCGCATCAACAATCGAGTGATTTCATTTTTCAAGCAAGTGTTCAGATATTAAACACTTGCCACCGGCATGAAGGGTTTAAAAAAAAAAAAACACAGAAGGATCCCCATCATATTTTTCTGGGACGGTAATCCTGGGAGCAGAAGTTGCAGAAGTCTTAGTAAATTAATTGATTCATTGGCAGTACCACCTTGTTTTACAGGTTCTCCAGGTGTTATTTCATGGGAAGTAGTAAGCTTAGACAGCATGGTAGAGAAAGCCTCAAGTTTATCATACAAAGCCTGCATACAGTGAACATGGTGTCCCAGTAGTTGGCCTTGATGCATGACTGCACATACAATCTCATTTGGGTCCAATGATATGGCCCGTGTATGTTATGAAAGGTGGATAGGAAATACACAGGATCAGGAAAGAAGAATAACGCAATACCAAGGGTTAACGCAGATCAAGGTCAGCAACAACAACAGCGAGCAAAGGTAACAGAGTAAAATACAGAGAGACAAGCCAAAGGTCAGCACAAAGCAAAAACCTATACACAGGCAAAGTAATTGAAGAACCTTATAAAGGGAAAATGCTCTAAACACAAACAAGGCCTGGAACACAGAAGAGCAATAATAGCACCTGCACTAATTGTACACCTGAGTAACAATAGCAGTGCCCGCATTAAAGCAAGATAACCCCAATAGAATGTCCATGCTAACTAGGAAAATAGTGCTCCTGAAAAATGAATATCAACAAGTACAACAGTGAGTCCATGCTAAATAGAACAGTGTGTCCACATAGCGGTCCTGAATATGACTCCCATAGTAACAGCGATCATGTAAACAGCACTAAAATAATAAACAGTGTGTCTCAATCTATTAGTGCATCTGAAGCTCAATAGAAATCCTGAATTACTGCAGCGTGCCTGAGTCTCCACAGCACATAATAGCGCAGTAGGGCCAAGCAGGCAACTCTAACACAGTGGTCTTCTGTCTAAAATCTTGTTCATCAGAACAATTCCTTTTTTAATAAACTGACCTTTGGCACTTGTTGAGGATATTTACTTGTTGCATATAATACAGCATTTCTGTATATGGGTTTCCGATATATAAAGTTGTATCTACACAGTTTTATAGAGTATTGTAATATATGTGATTACTTGCACACAGTGCCATCTTCAGCACATAGGCAAAACTACAAGAGAGGTTAGAGTTAGAATTTGTGAACATTTGTCAAATATTATAACAGTTTAAAAAAAATGATGTCAGTTCACCCATAGTTATGCATTTTGTAATAGAGATGTAGGAACATTTTCCTGTAATATAGTAAAAAAAATAGTTAAGATAACATAGAAATGGGGTAATAAACAACGTTTAAGCAAAAGAGAGATATATTGGATATTTTGCTTACAAACTAGAATTCCTATGGGGTTAAATTCTAGATTTGATTTGATTAATTTTTGTGAATGAAATCTAAATATGTGAGGTTATCATAATGTTAAAATAAATTTATATCAATTGATGAAATAACACATTTGATGTGTTACTTGCATATTATTATTAATTACTTTTATTTTTGTACATTAGACAAGTTTACTGCCTTGGCTCAGATTTGACTCGTACCTGGTGCTGGGGTATCCTGTTACTAGTCAGCCAAATACTGAGACATCACAACACAACTCTGTGTGCGTCATTGTGTGGATTTAAATTCTTATATCATCCCATGTTCACACAAGCTGCAAAATGAAACACAAATTTGTTTGTGTAGTTTGCAACAGAACACGCCTTATACTGGCCTAGTTGCAAAACATATTCAACTATGCACCTTGCCTGCGTGAGATTATGTCCAAAACCTGGGGTATCGAGTTTTCATCCAGGGTCATGCCAAATGGGATCTCACACAGCAAGCCTCCCATCCACACCCATGCAGTCATACCGTGTCTGTGCTTGTGTGCGCTGCTAGTCCTTGATGCTGGCAACAACAATTTACTGTTCTCGATGATTAATTCTGTTACCACACTCAACACAATCCATGCTGCTGCTTCTCCTCTGTCAGTGCCAACTCCCTAGGGAACAGCTCAAATGCTGTGTCCACTAGAACAGGACACCACCCTTGATGTTTTACTAGGTGAAAAAAATAATCTGACTAATATATTACTGCAACTTAGTCTCCTGCCTTAGCTCAGCTTTGGCTTGCACCTGATGCTGGGGTATTCTGTTAGTAGAGCGGAAATGCTGAGACATCACAAGACCAAACTTCATGTGTGTAATTGTGTGGATGTAAATATCATTCCAGGGCCCTCAATTTTCCCTCTATTTGTTTGTTAAACTTTGTCTGGTGTCTTTTATATATTGTACTGTACTTTTATCTTTGTACCCATGGACAGCGCTGCGGAATATGTTGGCGCTTTATAAATAAATAATAATAATGCAGTTTGCAACAAATCATGCCTTATTCTGGCCTAGTTCCAAAACATATACAGCTATGCAACTTGCCTGCATTAGGTTTTGCCCTAAACTGGGTGAATCCAGTTACTGGCCAGGGTCACAACAAATTTGATCTCACACAGCAGTCTTACAACCACATACCCTCATATTCATCTTGTGCCTGTGTGCTCTGCTAGTCCTTCATGCTGGCAACAGACTTTTACTGTTTTTGTTGAGTTTTGTCACCACAACACAACCCATGCTGCTTCTGCTTCTCCACTGTCATTGCTACTTCCTATGGAACAGCTCAAATGCTGATTCCACAGGAACAGGGCCCCACTCCGGCAAGGGACACACATGTGTGGCCTTGGTTCACTTTTGACTCACTCCTGACGCTGGGTTATCCTGTTCGCAGCAACAAAAAACATGACACATTACCAAGCCACTGTTTATGGCTTATGGTGTTGGCTCAGAGGACTCGGAGATAGGCTATGGCGGAGTAGCGATTGAAGAGGTGATAACTGGTATGGGACTTTGTGTGCCCTTAACAGGCGCAAGAAATATTGCAGATGCGGATCGTTTCCTCACCACACTGTCCAAAGACCTCACGCTATCTAAAGCCGCAGACACCCTTGCCGGAGCCTCCTTTGAGAATTTTAGTGGCGCATCATCGCAACTAACAGCCTCACTGAGATTTGGCCCCCCACAGTCTGGATGCCACTTTGCGGTGGCCACACTCTTGATCCCGGCACTGATTGCTGGCACGATGCGGTGGAGGCGTGCAGTGAGTTCAGCTTGTAAGGCCCTGGCCGGTTGCAATTACACTAAGTGTTACATCGCTGGCGTGAAGTCTGGAGTGGGGTAAACGATGCTTCATCCACAAACTGATATTGAATATCCAGTCTGCCCCAATGCTGTGGACATGTTGATATTAACAAATGTTACCCTGAGTTTTTTATATATATATTATCCCCATAACCAGTTCATAATATTTTTATGATACTGTTTATTGGAATTCCCTTGGTGTTTAGGATTAGCTTGAATGATATTTTCTCCTAACCTAGGTTATACCTTACTTGCTGCCAAAGTTAGTGAGTGAATATGGCTAAATGTATATATTTCCAGATGGTTGAAATGGTTTAAGGAGTTATTACCACTAAGTCCAACTAATGATAGAAAATCACATGTACTCCGCACAAATCTGAGATCATGTTAATATTGCATGAAAGTTGTTGCTTTGTTTCTGCCAGCGGCCGAGGTGGAAATCTTAGTTAGCATCTCACTAGTTAATCCCATGATCTCATGATCTTGCATTACTTTAGACCCTTACTAGTATACAGGTTTAATGGTTTTATGTATTAATCTAGGGTGTTCATATTTGTTAAGCTAGGTTGTATTCCAATTTCAGTAATGACTCATACATATACTATTGCCATTGAATGTCTATTGTTGACTCCTTATGCTTTGTGTACATCTATTGTATGGCTTTATGCTCATGCCCTAACTAGTAAGAGAGATATTTCTATGCCACACGAACCTCCTTGACCCCTTTCATACCCATGTCCCCACCCTTATTTGAGAGGCTAGACCTTACTTTTGACTGGAATATTTTCAGAACGCTCTAACACATCCTTCTATGTCCCAAGCATGGAAAGGCAACTTACATTGTGTGAAATCTGTGTATTTGCTTTTTCATGGTAATATTGAGCAAGCTACATATGAACCTCTAACAACATATTTCTTTCCAGTATAGACCTTTATTAAGGAAAGTGTTCACTTTATTGCTGTGCAAATTAATTATATCTGCATATTATTGCTTATTCTATATACGCTTAAACAGTAAATCTGGAAATATTGCCATAGTGGGGTTAATAGCAGTAGGCACCTATAATGATGCAAGTGTTGGAATTGTTTATTATCAAGTTATTCTTTTACACCTTAAGCTTAGGACAAGAAATATCTGGATATCTCCCCAACATAGCCTGTTCAAGAAACTATACATTTATGATTACCTTTATGAATGATAGCATTAAGCTTGAGAACTGTAGTGGTAACCTCCTTTATTTTGTAACGTATTTGAGTTCCCAATGATATCCTAACTTTAGGTTCGGGCCTGTTTATGTGAGTAGGTTAGTTTTAGCTTTATTGTTGTGCAGTTCATTTATCTCTTCCTAATACATTTTGGTCTTGGAGTTCCAAAAGTTTTCTACTACAAATACAAATATATATACGCACTCTCCCTTTTCATTTCATGTGCCTTCTTTGCAGGTATTCAATCCTAGATAGGGCCCAATAGTGACCCCTCACGATCATTAGAAGGCTTTATTATAGCTTATACGAGATTTTACTAAATTTCTAAAAAAGAAGTTCTCATTCAAAGACTCAAGAGTGGTCTTTTATATTTGAAATAGCCCCCTATATATGATTATGTATCTCTGGCTGAGGTCCAAGAGTGGCCTCTTTTACCATCTAGGGAGCATACAGAATATTAGGCATTACACTTCCATACCATTCCTTTGAATTTTCTTTTCAGACACGCATTATGTTTCTATGCAGAAATGTGCTATAAAATACCTGTATCTTATTATTGTTTCATTTTGTTTATCATATTTCCTGTATGCCTTATTCAGCACCTCAATAAAAATTTTGGAAAAAAAAAAAATGGTAATGTGCTAGCTGAAAACAGAAAAAAGAAAACACATTCAGCTTGCGTCATTAATATATGTAAGCAAATCTCCCGGAAAAATAACTTTTTGAGCTCTTAGTACTGATTTACTAATCCAGATAACTATACTAACCTGTCTTGCTCTTCTTATCTCTTTCTTAAAACTCCTTCTACTTATCCCTACTATATTAATTCCTTATCCTCCATTATACCCTATCCTTCCTCAATTCTCTCCTTCTCTTCTATTATCCATTCTCTTCTCTCTATTACTAATCTCCTTCATCAATACCCAACCTTTCCTTGTCCTCCCACCTCCAATACCCTACTCATCTCTTCTAGAAGAGTCCTATGTGTCATTTGATAATGATGATAAATGTCATGATTGAAAATTAATTATATAAAAGGAAAAGGTTCTTTGAATAGAAAATGGATATAAAAGAGATATTAAAGTAATATCACCTATGGGAATAGAGAATTATAGATTACTAGTCCTAAAGCCCGTTTACACTGGCCATTTTTTTGCAGTACAGCGGTCCCACCCCTTGCTTTCTTTCTCTCCCCCTCTCTTTTGTGCTCTCTCCCCCTCTCTTTTGTGCTCTCTCCCCCTTTCTTTTGTGCTCTCTCCCCCTCTCTTTTGTGCTCTCTCCCCCTTTCTTTTGTGCTCTCTCCCCCTCTCTTTTGTGCTCTCCCCCCTTCTCTTTTGCGCTCTCCCCTCTTCTCTTATGCGCTCTCCCCCCTCTCTTTTGTGCTCTGCCCCCTCTCTTTTGCGCTCTCTCCCCCTCTCTTTTGCGCTCTATCTCCCCCCTCTCTTTTGCGCTCTCTCTCCCCCCTCTCTTTTGTGCTCTCTCTCCCCCCCTCTCTTTTGCGCTCTCTCCCCCTCTCTTTTGCGCTCTCTCTCTCCCCCCTCTCTTTTGCGCTCTCTCTCTCCCCCCTCTCTTTTGTGCTCTCTCTCTCCCCCCTCTCTTTTGCGCTCTCTCTCTCCCCCTCTCTTTTGCGCTCTCTCTCTCCCCCTCTCTTTTGTGCTCTCTCTCTCCTCCCTCTCTTTTGCGCTCTCTCTCTCCCCCCTCTCTTTTGCGCTCTCTCTCCCCCCTCTCTTTTGCGCTCTCTCCCCCCTCTCTTTTGCGCTCTCTCTCCCCCCTCTCTTTTGCGCTCTCTCTCCCCCTCTCTTTTGCGCGCTCTCTCCCCCCCTCTCTTTTGCGCTCTCTCTCTCTCTCCACTCTCTTTTGCGCTCTCTCTCCCCCCCTCTCTTTTGTGCTCTCTCTCTCCCCCCTCTCTTTTGTGCTCTCTCTCTCCCCCTCTCTTTTGCGCTCTCTCTCTCCCCCCTCTCTTTTGCGCTCTCTCTCTCCCCCCTCTCTTTTGCGCTCTCTCCCCCCCTCTCTTTTGTGCTCTCTCTCTCCCCCCTCTCTTTTGCGCTCTCTCTCTCCCCCTCTCTTTTGCGCTCTCTCTCTCCCCCTCTCTTTTGTGCTCTCTCTCTCCTCCCTCTCTTTTGCGCTCTCTCTCTCCCCCCTCTCTTTTGCGCTCTCTCTCCCCCCTCTCTTTTGCGCTCTCTCTCCCCCCTCTCTTTTGCGCTCTCTCTCCCCCCTCTCTTTTGCGCTCTCTCCCCCCCTCTCTTTTGCGCTCTCTCTCCCCCCTCTCTTTTGCGCTCTCTCTCCCCCCTCTCTTTTGCGCGCTCTATCCCCCCTCTCTTTTGCGCTCTCTCTCTCTCTCCACTCTCTTTTGCGCTCTCTCTCTCCCCCCTCTCTTTTGCGCTCTCTCTCCCCCCCCCCCCTCTCTTTTGCGCTCTCCCTCTCTCCCCCCCTCTCTTTTGCGCTCTCTCTCTCCCCCCTCTCTTTTGCGCTCTCTCTCCCCCCTCACTTTTGCGCTCTCTCCCCCCTCACTTTTGCGCTCTCTCCCCCCCTCTCTTTTGCGCTCTCTCTCCCCCCTCTCTTTTGCGCTCTCTCTCCCCCCTCTCTTTTGCGCGCTCTCTCTCTCCCCCCTCTCTTTTGCACTCTCTCTCTCCCCCCTCTCTTTTGCGCTCTCTCTCCCCCCCCCCCTCTCTTTTGTGCTCTCCCTCTCTCCCCCCTCTCTTTTGCGCTCTCTCTCTCCCCCCTCTCTTTTGCGCTCTCTCTCCCCCCTCACTTTTGCGCTCTCTCCCCCCTCTCTTTTGCGCTCTCTCTCCCCCCTCTCTTTTGCGCTCTCTCTCCCCCCTCTCTTTTGCGCGCTCTCTCTCTCCCCCCTCTCTTTTGCACTCTCTCTCTCCCCCCTCTCTTTTGCGCTCTCTCCCCCCTCCCTCTCTTTTGCGCTCTCTCCACCCTCTCTTTTGCGCTCTCTCTCTTGGAATAAACAGAGCTTCTTCCATCCCTGTATATGGGCCTAGAATATATTTATATAAAGTAATCATATCATCTCTTTTCCTAGAGAAAAGAAGTCCCAGTTTGGCAATTTCATCCTGCATTGACCTAATGACCTTACACAACTTTGTATTATCTGCAAAAATAGAGATGGTACTATTTAATCCTTGCTCCAAGTCATTAATAACAATATTAAAAAGAGCAGGACCCAGTACTGATCTATGTGGGACTCCACTAATTACCTTTGTCCAATCTGAGTATGATCCATTTACTACTTTTCGTTGCTCCTCGTCTTTTATCCAGTTATTTATCCATGAGCTAACATTTTCAGATATCACCAGTCCCTTAATTTTGTACAATAAATAATCTCTCATGTGGCAATGTATCAAAAGCGTTTGCAAAACCCAAGTGTATTGAATCAACTGATTTTTCTTTATCTATATATTTTTTTTTAATTCATTTCTATAGGTTTCAATACAGTGTATATTCTTACAATACATCAGCAATCAATTCGATGAAACTCCTTAAAATATAGCTATGTCGTTTTAGTATAATCCTGTAGAGATGCTGTATCATGACATTTTGCAAAATCTTTATCATTGAATGCCCAGCAAAATCTGAGCTTTCATATGCTTAGCATAGCAATGTGGAGATGCTGTGTCCTGACATACCAAAAAGTTTTATAATTGAAACTCTAGTAAGATCAAAGCTGTCATATGAATAAACTTTTAACTTAATATTGAAGAAACCGCAACCTAAACTAAAACATAAACATTACCGGATCTCTTCCTAAATAAGTGTGGACTTGGAGGTCTCATCATACCATCTGTGTAATATAATACTTTACGCTGCGTTCTTCAGAATCTCAGAGACGTAGGCCTATGGGAGGGAGGGGCAGGGAAGAAAAGAGGGAGTAGAAAGAAGGGGCGGGAGGGGGGAGTGGAGGCGAGAATGTAAAAAGACCCTTTGAGGGATTTCGGAGGGCTAGATTTTTAAAGTTTTCATGTCACACTGGAGTCTTGTGAAAAACTTTTTGTGTTAAGAGGTATTTTGTGCTGGATGTCCTCCCAGACGAATTTTAAGTAATGAAAAAAAGCTAAGTTATTGGATTTAAAGTACCCATATTCTTCTAGAGTTAGGGTATTATCCATATGGGTGAACCAATTGTGAAATGTGGGGCACGTTTGTGATTTCCATGACCTTGAGATTAATGATCTAGCTGAGTTTAATGTCAATTGAAGTAGCCTTAATTTTAATCTACATTTGGTCGGAGGTAGGAGATTAACTAGAGCCGTCGTGGGGTCCAGATGAAAATGATCCTCCTGCCCCAGTATAATTCCAATAGTCTGTTGTATGCCCTCCCAAAAAGACTTTAAAATGGGGCAATCCCACCAGATATGCATCAGTGTTTCCCTTTTTCCACAACCCCTCCAACATAAATCTGATGAAGAAGGGTAAATGCTTTTCAATCTAGTGGGCGTGAGGTACAACCTGGTTAGAAGTTTATAGTTTGTTTCTAAAAATTTGGTGGAGGAAGAAGACCTCCTAGTGTTATTTAAGATGCGTTTCCACTCTAAATCGTTAAGGGTCTCCCCCAGGTCCTTATGCCATCTCTCTGTATAATCTGGGTGATTAATGTTTTTGGAGCTGGTCAATAATTCCCTTGCCAAAGATAATGTGTGGCGAGCTGGAAGTTTTATCATGCATACCTGTTCAAAAGGGGTCAGATTTCTGTTGAGTGTATCCCTGTAGGGGTGTGTATGTATAAAATGGTGTATTTGATTGTACTTTAACCATTTGGAAAAGACACCTCCCATTATGTCTGTGAGTTCTAGTCTATTTCTAAGTTTACTCTCTTTGATCAAGGTACATATCCGCACCGTAAATCACATTTCCCCGTTAGTTTGATTTAATAATTCCCATTCAATACCACCTAAAAATTCTGTGTTCGGTGAGATGGGGGACATAGGAGACTTCAATGCCGAAATACCTGGGTATTGTTTCACAAAAGAATCCCACATCTCAAAAACATGTTGAAGAAGGGGGTAAGCCCTCAACCATGGTGGTCTGTTCTGTTTAGCCACCCAACACAATGCTCCAGGAGTCGGATTGTAGTAGGGCGAATCCATAGGGATCCATGCTTTTGTTTCTACGTTTCTATGCCAGTCAATAATTCTCTGTAGGCAGGTGGCCATGTAGTAAGTTTCAAAGTTGGGCAGTCCTAAACCTTCCTCCCTTACTGGTTTATACATGGTCTCCTTTTTATTCTGGACCTTATAGTACCCCACATAAATTAATTTAAAGTGCTTTATGCTTGTGTAAGGAAGCTGTGCGGTAAAGTGATTGGGGATGCCTGTATTGCATATAATAATCTAGGGAGAATGTTCATCTTTCGGATTTGGAGTCTGCCCCACCACTAAATTGGGTGATCCTTCCAAGACTGTAAGTCATTTGTAATTGTTTTAAGTAAGTTTGTGAAATTGAGTTCTAAAAGTGCTTTTGGATTTGGGGTAAGATATATCCCTAGATATTTTATTGCTTTAGGTTGGTGTTTGAGTGTGCAAGATTGCATAAGAGATTGAAATTCCGCTTTTGGAAGGGATATATTTAATATTTCGGATTTTTGCACGTTTATCAGGAAGTTAGAATATTTCCCGAATAGTTTTAGCTCTTTCAACACCGCTGGCACTGAGATACTAGGGGAATAAAGTGTGAAGAGAACGTCGTCCGCATATAAAGAGAGTTTGTAATCAAGAGGACCCACCCCTATCCCGGAAATTTGTGGGTTAGACCTAACTCTTTGGGCTAGGACTTTCATGCTAATGATAAATAATATCGGAGACAGAGGACATCCCTGTCTTGTTCCATTATGGATTATGAAGGGTTTTGAAATCAAATTATTAGCATTGACTTTTGCTGAAGGTGTTCTATAAAGGCTTTGAATTCTGCAAAGCATTTTCTCTCCTATCCCTAGTCTTTTTAATGTAGCAAATAAGAATTTTCAATCCGGGTATGAAGCCCGCTTGATCAGAGTGAATTATTTGAGGTAAGATTTTAATAAGCCTATTTGCTAGTATTTTAGTGTAAATTTTAAAATCCGTATTTAGTAGTGAAATAGGTCTATAGTTACTAGTGAGTTTGGGGGGACTTACCTGGTTTGGGGATAACAGATATATGAGCTTCAAGGCATTCTGATGGAAGTTGGCTAGTTTAATCAATTTGTGCATACAATGCTAACAGATGGGGAGCCAGGGACTCCTTGTACATTTTATAATATTTATTAGAGAATCCATCCGGACCTGGGCTTTTGTTCAGAGGTAAGTCATTAATTGCGTTAAGGATTTCTTTTAAAGTGACTGTTTCCTCTAAGGCTTCCCTATCACTTGTCCGAAGTTTATTTAGTTCAGTGTTCTGAAGATAAAGCTCTAACCCTTCAGCTTGGCTATTATTATTTCGGCTGTTAAGATTATAATGTTCTTCGTAATAACCCCTAAAGGAATTGGCTATTAAATTTGAATTCAAAACTTCCTCTCCCTTTTTATCTGCTATGCTAAAAATGTAGTTTTGTAGGGATTTGCGTTTCAGCGCTCTAGAGAGTAGGGTTCCCACCTTATTTCCCCCCCCACCCCCGTGAAAATAAATCTTTTTGAGGTAGAGGGCTTTCCTGCACGCTTCCTTATGTAAGTGATTTTTAAGGAGTTCTCTCGATTTACTTGCATGCAACAAGTCCTGTCTTCGGGGTTAAGTTTATGGGCGTTTTCATCGTTTCGTAAGTATAGTAATAAAGTTTTATATTTTGCTGCTGATGTGCATTTGTGTATAGCCTATATTTTCAAAAGGGTTCCTCTAAGAACTGCCTTATGTGCCAGCCACATGAACCTAAGAACTGCCTTATGTGCCAGCCTACCTGAAAATAATCTGTAATGGTGTTTTGGATTTGAGTCTCATTAATGGGGTTATGTAGCATTGCTTCATCCAACCTCCACAGAAATGGTCTAAGGGTCACTGGCCACGCTAATTTAACTGAAACCGAGGAATGATCGGACTACGAGATTGGTGATATATTAGCATCAGTTATGAGTGGTAGATATCTATGGTCAATAAACCAGTAATCTATGCGTGAGTACGATTGGGCTGGGTTGGAGTAGAAAGTGTAATTACGAGTTACTGGGTGGATTGTGCGCCAGGTTTCCATAAATGTAAGGCTTCTCAAGGAATTAATAAACAAAGACCTTGTGGTAGTGGAGATTGAACTATGTCCTTGGGAGCAATCCAAGAATGGGAACATGGCCACATTGAAATCTCCTCCTACAAATAAAATGCCTTTTTGAACTTCTAGAATTTTATTGCTAACTTTCTTCAGTGCTTGACCTGTATTGGGAGTGCAGATATTCGCTAAAGTAACTGGCCTGTTAAACAATAATCCCACTAAAATAATAAATCTACCCTCTATGTCTACATATTTCTCTAGCATATTGAAATTGGTATGCTTGTGGAATACCCATTTAGTTTTGTATGAGTTTTTTTGTATGAGAGTGGAGGTATGGTGTGGGGAAGTCCCTTGAGTGGAACGATGGCTCTTTTTTGCTAGAAAAATGCGTCTCTTGCACAAATATGATACTAGCTTTTACCTTCCTAAACCAGTTGAGTGCGACAGAGCGGTTCGTAGGGGAATTTAATCCTTTACAATTTTGGGAAATTAGTATTATCTCGTTGTGTGGTGTACCCATTAGAAAATCAATTGGCATAAGCACTTACCCTTCAACATCTGTGGTGTGTTAAATTTCCTACATTGGGAGGTTCTGCAAAATCTTCCCCGGTACCCTATTAGGTTAGGTTGATTGGCTCTTGTGTTTCGCGTTATCTGATGTAATACTGAAGAAAGGGGTAGGGAAATGAGAGCTGGGACACAGACCAATACATCAACAAAGCTTGAGACAAAAGAAAATTCACATCAGCAATCCGGTAATAATGGAACAAACATTTTACAAACAAAAAAACAATAAATAACCAAAGAACAATTATCCCTTTAGCAATCTCCACAGTGGAGATGGGAATCATTGGGTAATTAATTCAACCAATAAAGGTTGAGGTGCACCCATGGGGAAATGGGAGTAAATGAGGGGAAACATTTTACATTACATTTAGCATTTGGATATGAACAATATCAGAACTTTAGATTGCTTATCAGAGTAAAACATATTATAATTTACTAAAAAGGAACATGTCATGGGGGCGGAGCCTGACCATGCAGGAACATGGACGTGTAGATCACTAGCTCCATAAAGACTACTCTCCACTGCAGACTGAGAGATGCACTAAACTTGAAATTCTTTGACGAAAAGCTCTCCTACAAGCAAAGAACATGTGGTGACAAACAAAAAAGGTAAAAACTAACCTGACCACTACTATGCTCTAACCTTTAGACACCTGTATCCAGCATAAGCGGACAATCAGCCTCTAACACCCAACCCACACAGCACAGACTGACACCTCCAGCCTGAAGCTCCCGTACTCCTCGTCAGCACACAGCACAAACTATGCGGCAACAAAAGAAACCACAAGACTAAGCCGACACTAGAACACACCAGCACCGCCGCCATCTTGCCACTTTAACGCAGCATAAATTCAACAGGCCCCCTAGCCAGCAGAGGAACTCCGGGCCATCAGAGAGGCTCACAAAAACACCCGCAGTGAACCATGAGTACCTTTACATATCAGAAGCACCAATAAAGCAATCAAATATCCCTGTATGTTAACCACTCGAAACAGTGACACCCACGTGGATACTTCCCCATAAGGCTACACACTGATCCATGGCCCGGTCCTAAGAGACCTAAAAGACCTTAAGTAGAAGCAACGCCAGAGCTACAAATGGCTTCAAAAACCACAACACTCCCACAAGACCTATTATTGCATATTCAAGCCACAATGCAAAACTTGTCATCTAAGACTGATATAGCAGACTTGAAAACCTTTATAAGGTCAGAACTTTCAGCAGTCAGAAGGGACATTAACGATCTAGGCTCCAGGCTGGACGACCTAGAAGCAGATCAAGACACCCTTAGCACCCTAGTTTCCTCTGCCGAAACATGTTTATCACAACATGCCTCGTCCCTGCAGTCTCTGCAGGAGAAAGTAGAGGACCTCGAGAACCGAGGGAGACGTAAAAACTTGAGAATTAGAGGTATCTCAAATAGCCTGTTAACATATCTAATAGAGTTCTTCAATACCCTAACTCACACCACTCAAATTTCAGAGATATCCATTGAAAGAGTCCACAGAGCCCTACACCCTAGGCCTGCTGCGACCGCTCCCCCAAGGGACGTCATTGTGAAGCTCTTACATTATAGAGACAGAGAACTGATATGGACTGCGGCCAGATCATCCCACAAGATTACATTTCGAGAACAAGAACTACAAATATATCAAGATTTGTCACCTCACAACCATTGAAAAAAGGAAAGCAGTAAGATTCATTTCAACAGCCCTACAAGAAAATAAAATCAATTATTGATGGGGGTTCCCTTTCAGTGTCATACCACATGCGGGGAAACATTTAATTTATAAGGACATCTCCGATCTAGAACCGTTATCCAGGGCACTCAATGTAAGATTTCAACACCCACTGAATGAGAATGTCGACGACGCAACCCTGCAACCTTCACCGAAACACAACTAACCCAAAGAAAGAAGACAACAATGGGCCACAGCCCAAAGAAGGAAACTTCCAACCCAGCAGGACAACGACCAATGCCATCCAACATGAAAATTTGGACTAGACTTCCTTCTCCTCCTCCACCTCCAGAGGCAAATAAGTATCTTGAGATTGTAATTGTTTTGTTTAATTTTTAAAACTACTATTGAAGGAACTGACTTTCAAGAAGAAATGTTACAAAAGGTATATACTCCATTAAGGTTCACTGAATCCCATGAAAAAGGGCTTCAAGGGAACTAAATATAAAAAGAGTGCTCATATGCTAATTACTATTTTGGACGTTAATCAATCACTGTAGTGGATTACCAGGACAAATTGAGAGTACACCACAGTTTTGATTATTGCTTGGCCTTTTCTTTCCAGATTATTGTTATTATTATAGACACTATAGCCTAAGAGATTAATGCTCAATACACCACCAAGCAAATCAGAGAGCAATAAAAATGCTAGGTTTGTTGGTTGTAGTGGAGAGAGTCGAATTTCTCCCCAATACAGTTATATGTTAATGTTAATGTTTTTAATGTTTTTGTTAAAGTTTATGTTAAAGTTAATGTTATTTACTTTTTTGGACACAATATTTAGTATCTGGAGGGCCAGGATAGATCTAAACAGACAACATGAGAATCCTTACACTTCAGACTTGAGACACCCTGTAGACCAAAACATGCGCACACACAACCAACATGATGTCGAATAATATACGGCTAGATTACGAGTTATGCGTTAAGGTAAAAAAGCAGCGTTAACAGGTCCTAACTCTGCTTTTTTTCGCACTCTGCTATTACGAGTCTTGCAGGTTTAGGGGCACCGCACACTTCTTTGGCCTTACCGCAAAACAACTTACGTAAACTTTGTAAACCCTTTTTTCTATTGGACTTACATAGCGCCGGTATTACGAGTCTGTCCTGGGAGACCAAAAAGTGAGCGGTACACCCTCTACCTCCAAGATCCCTAACGCATTCTAAAGTCAGTAGTTGGGAGTTTTATGGTACAACGCCGTAGCATAAAATTCATAACTAAAGTGCTAAAAAGTACACTAACACCCATAAAGTACCTATTAACCCCTAAACTGAGGCCCTCCCGCATCGCAAATACTAAAATACAATTTTTAACCCCTAATCTGCCGCTCCGGACATCGGTGCCACTATAATAAACATATTAACCCCTAAAGCGTCGTACTCCCGCCTCGCAAGCACTAGTTAAATAATATTAACCCTTAATCTGCTATCCCTAACATCGCCGCCACCTACCTACATTTTTTAACCCCTAATCTGCCATCCCCAACGTCGCCGCCACTATATTAAATGTATTAACCCCTAAATCTAAGTCTAACCCTAACCCCCTAACTTAAATATAATTTAAATAAATCTAAATAAAATTCCTATCATTAACTACATTATTCCTATCAAAAACTAAATACTTACCTATAAAGTAAACCCTAAGCTAGCTACAATATTACTAATAGTTACATTGTAGCTATCTTAGGGTTTATTTTTATTTTACAGGCAAGTTTGTATTTATTTTAACTAGGTAGAATAGTTATTAAATAGTTATTAACTAACTACCTAGCTAAAATAAAGACAAATTGACCTGTAAAATAAAACCTAACCTAAGTTACACTAACACCTAACCTAACCAATTAAATACATTCCCTAAATTAAATACAATTAAATAAATTAAATTAGCTAAATCACAAAAAAAAACACTAGATTACAGAAAATAAAAAACAAATTACAGATTTTTAAACTAATTACACCTAATCTAATAGCCCTATCAAAATAAAAAAGCCCCCCCAAAATAAAAAAAACCCTAGCCTAAACTAAACTATCAATAGCCCTTAAAAGGGCCTTTTGCGGGGCATTGCCCCAAAGTAATCAGCTCTTTTACCTGTAAAAAAAAATACAAACACCCCCCCAACAGTAAAACCCACCACCCACACAACAACCCCCCCAAATAAAAACCTAACTAAAAAACCTAAGCTCCCCATTGTCCTCAACAAAGCCGGGAGAAGTCTTCATCCAAGCCGGGCGAAGTGGTCCTCCGGACGGGCAGAAGTCTTCATCCAAACGGCATCTTCTATCTTCATCCATCCGACGCGGAGCGGCTCCATCTTCAAGACATCCGACGCGGAGCATCCTCTTCATCCGGAGTCTTCTTACTGAATGAAGGTTCCTTTAAATGACGTCATCCAAGATTCCGATTGGATGATAGAATTCTTTCAGCCAATCGGAATTAAGGTAGAAAAAATCCTATTGGCTGATGCAATCAGCCAATAGGATTGAAGTTCAATCCTATTGGTTGATCCAATCAGCCAATAGGATTGAGCTTGCATTCTATTGGCTGATTGGAACAGGTAAAAGAGCTGATTATTTTGGGGCAATGGCCCGCAAAAGACCCTTTTAAGGGCTATTGGTAGTTTAGTTTAGGCTAGGTGTTTTTTTTTGGGGGGGGGGGGGCTTTTATTATTTTAATAGGGCTATTAGATTAGGTGTAATTAGTTTAAATATCTTGTAATTTGTTTATTACTTTCTGTAATTTAGTGGGGGGGTTTTTTGTACTTTAGTTAATTGTATTTAATTTATTTAATTGTATTTAATTTATTTAATTGTATTTAATTTAGGTCATTTATTTAATTGTAGTGTAGTGTTAGGTGTTAGTGTAACATAGGTTAGGTTTTATTTTACAGGTAAATTTGTATTTATTTTAGCTAGGTAGTTATTAAATAGTTAATAACTATTTAATAACTATTCTACCTAGTTAAAATAAATACAAACTTGCCTGTGAAATAAAAATAAACCCTAAGCCAGCTACAATGTAACTATTAGTTATATTGTAGCTAGCTTAGGGTTAATTTTATAGGTAAGTATTTAGTTTTAAATATGAATTATTTAGGTAATAATAATAATTTTTATTTAGATTTATTGTAATTATATTTAAGTTAGGGGGTGTTAGGGTTAGACTTAGGTTAGGTTTAGGGGTTAATACATTTAGTATAGTGGCGGCGACGTTGGGGGTGGCAGATTAGGGGTTAATAAATGTAGGTAGGTGGCGGCGATTTTAGGGACGACAGATTAGGGGTTAATAATACTTAAATAATGTTTGTGAGGTAGGAGTGCGGTGGTTTAGGGGTTAATATGTTTATTATAATGGCGGCGATGTCCGGAGTGGTAGATTAGGGGTTAAAAAATATAATGTAGGTGGCGACGATGTCTGGGGCGGCAGATTAGGGGTTAATAAATGTAGGTAGGTTGCGGCGACATTGGGGAGGGAGATTAGGGGTTAATAAGTGTAAGATTAGGGGTGATTAGACTCGGGGTTCATGTTAGGGTGTTAGGTGTAAACATAACTTTAGTTTCCTCATAGGAATCAATGGGGCTGCATTACTGAGTTTTACGCTGCTTTATTGCAGGTGTTGGACTTTTTTTCAGCCGGCTCTCCCCATTGATGTCTATGGGGAAATCGTGCACGAGCACCTATGACCAGCTCACCGCTGACTTAAGCAGCGCTGGTATTGGAGTGCGGTAAGGAGCACAATTTTGCTCAACGCTCACTTCTTGTTTTTTAACGCCAAGTTTGTAAAAATCTGTAATACCAGCGCTGCAGGTAAGTGAGCGGTGAGTAAAAACTGCTTGTTAGCACCGCACAGCTCCTAACGCAAAACTCATAATCTGGCCGATAGATAATTCCATGCACATCTTATCTATAAACACCAAAGCTCTAAACTCGCCCAAAAAACGAAATATTGCTCTTGCTGAGTTTAAAAGATTGAAAGGAGATATAATACTCTTACAAGAGACCCACTTCTTAAAAGGTAGAGAACCCAAAATTTTCCATTATAAATTTGGTACTTGTTATTACGCTTCTAACCCTAAACGCAAGATTCAAGGGGTGGGAATTCTCCTCAAAGTAGGTACACCTTTTCAAGAAACCAGAATCCTTAGAGACAAAGAAGGTCGATATATTATGGTTAATGGTCTCTTATATGGAAGACCAGTGACAATCATATCTCTTTATGCCCCACCTACACGACAATATCAGTTCTTTAAGAAACTAACTAATGAGATATTGGAATTCTCTACTTGCACCATAATGATGGGAGAGGACCTAAATATTGCACTACAATCAGAAATAGACTGCTCCTCTACACATTCGTTGACACCAACATCTGTGATACAGAAAATAAACGGGCTCTTAAAACAACTTACTATGAAAGATATCTGGAGAACATTACATCCAGGGAAACAAGATTATACGTTTTATTCTTACCCTCATAAGACCTATACCCGCATTGATTATATATTTACAGATACTGGACTGACTAAGTTTAGAACCACAAAGATATCCCCAGTAACATGGACTGATCATAACATAGTACACTGCTCACTTAACTGGCCCTCCAAGCCCATTAAAAACTATCGCCTAGATTATGAGTTCTGCGTTAGCCTTAAAAAGCAGCATTAAGGGGTCCTAACGCTGCTTTTTATCTAACGCTGGTATTACAAGTTTGGCAGGTAGAGGCTCACCGCTCACTTTTCTTCCGCAACTCGAGGCTACCGCAAATCCCCTTACGTCAATTGCGTATCCTATTTTTTCTATGGGATTTGCCTAAAGCCGGTATTACGAGTCTTGGAAGAAGTGAGTGGTAGAGCCTCTACCGCCAAGACCCCAACCCGCAAAAAAAGTCAGTAGTTAAGAGTTTTATGGGCTAACTTCGGAGCATAAAGCTCTTAACTACAGTGCTAAAAGTACACTAACACCCATAAACTACCTATGAACCCCTAAACCGAGGCCCCCCCACATCGCAAACCCTATAATAACATTTTTTAACCCCTAATCTTTCGACCGGACATCGCCGCCACCTACATTATCCCTATGAACCCCTAATCTGCTGTCCCTAACATCGCCAACACCTTTTTATATTTATTACCCCCTAATCTGCCCCCCCAACCTCGCCGCCACCTACCTACACTTATTAACCCCTAATCTGCCGACCGGACATCGCCGCCACTATAATAAATGTATTAACCCTTAAACCGCCGCACTCCCACCTCGCAAACACTATAATAAATTTTATTAACCCCTAATCTGCCCTCCCTAACATCGCCGCCACCTACTACAATTATTAACCCCTAATCTCCCGCCCCCAACGTCGCCGCTACTATAATAAAGTTATTAACCCCTAAACCTAAGTCTAACCCTAACCCTAACACCCCCCTAAATTAAATATAATTTAAATAAAACGAACTAAAATTACTATCATTAAATAAATTAATCCTATTTAAAAATAAATACTTACCTATAAAATAAACCCTAATATAGCTACAATATAACTAATAGTTACATTGTAGCTATTTTAGGGTTTATATTTATTTTACAGGCAACTTTGTATTTATTTTAACTAGGTACAATAGCTATTAAATAGTTAATAACTATTTAATAGCTACCTAGTTAAAATAATTACAATATTACCTGTAAAATAAATCCTAACCTAAGTTACAAATACACCTAACACAACACTATCAATAAATTAATTAAATAAATTACCTACAATTATGTAAACTCAAATACAATTAAATAAACTAAACTATAGTACAAAAAAAACCCCCACTAAATTACAAAAAATAAAAAAATATTACAAGAATTTTAATCTAATTACACCTAATCTAAGCCCCCTAATAAAATAAAAAAGCCCCCCAAAATAATAAAATTCCCTACCCTATACTAAATTACAAAGTAATCAGCTCTTTTACCAGCCCTTAAAAGGGCTTTTTGCGGGGCATTGCCCCAAAGTAATCAGCTCTTTTACCTGTAAAAAAAAAAAATACCCCCCCCCAACATTACAACCCACCACCCACACACCCCTACTCTAAAACCACCTGATCCCCCCTTAAAAAAAACTAACACTACCCCCCTGAAGATCACCCTACCTTGAGCCGTGTTCAGCCAGCCGGCCACCGATGGAACAGAAGAGGACATCCGGACCGGCAGAAGTCTTCATCCTATCCGGGCAGAAGAGGACATCCGGACCGGCAGACATCTTCATCCAGGCGACATCTTCTATCTTCATCCTTCCGGAGCGGAGCGGAGCCATCTTCTATCCAGCCGACGCTGAGCCATCCTCTTCTTCCGACAGACTAACGACGAATGAAGGTTCCTTTAAATGACGTCATCCAAGATGGCGTCCCTCGAATTCCGATTGGCTGATAGATTGAAGTTCAATCCGATTGGCTGATTGGATGAGCCAATAGAATGCAAGGTCAATTCTATTGGCTCAGCCAATCGGATTGAACTTCAATCTGATTGGCTGATTAAATCAACCAATCAGATTTTTCCTACCTTAATACCGATTGGCTGATAGAATCCTATCAGCCAATCGGAATTCGAGGGACGCCATCTTGGATGACGTCATTTAAAGGAACCTTCATTCGTTGTTAGTCCATCGGAAGAAGAGGATGGCTACGCGTCGGCTGGATAGAAGATGCTCCGCTCCAGAAGGATGAAGATAGAAGATGCCGCCTGGATGAAGATGTCTGCTGGTCCGGATGTCCTCTTCTGCCCGGATAGGATGAAGACTTCTGCCGGTCCGGATGTCCTCTTCTGTTCCATCGGTGGCCGGCTGGCTGAACACAGCTCAAGGTAGGGTGATCTTCAGGGGGGTAGTGTTAGGTTTTTTTAAGGGGGGATCGGGTGGTTTTAGAGTAGGGGTGTGTGGGTGGTGGGTTGTAATGTTGGGGGGGGGGATTGTATTTTTTTTTACAGGTAAAAGAACTGATTACTTTGGGGCAATGCCCCGCATAAAGCCCTTTTAAGTGCTGGTAAAAGAGCTTATTACTTTGTAATTTAGTATAGGGTAGGGAATTTTATTATTTTGGGGGGCTTTTTTATTTTATTAGGGGGCTTAGATTAGATGTAATTAGATTAAAATTCTTGTAATATTTTTTGTAATTTAGTGGGTTTTTTTGTACTATAGTTTAGTTTATTTAATTGTATTTGAGTTTAGATAATTGTAGGTAATTTATTTAATTAATTTATTGATAGTGTAGTGTTAGGTGTATTTGTTACTTAGGTTAGGATTTATTTTACAGGTAATATTGAGGCGGGAGTGCGGCGGTTCAGGGGTTAATACATTTATTATAGTGGCGGACATGTCCGGTCAGCAGATTAGGGGTTAATAAGTGTAGGTAGGTGGCGGCGAGGTTGGGGGTGCAGATTAGGGGGTAATAAATATAATATAGGTGTCAGCGATGTTAGGGACAGCAGATTAGGGGTTCATAGCTATAATGTAGGTTGCGGCTGTGTCCGGAGCGGCAGATTATGGGTTAATAGTATAATGCAGGTGTCAGCGATAGCGGGGGCGGCAGATTAGGGGTTAATAAGTGTAAGGTTAGGGGTGTTTAGACTCGGGGTTCATGTTAGGGTGTTAGGTGTAGACTTAGAAAGTGTTTTCCCATAGGAAACAATGGGGCTGCGTTAGGAGCTGAACACTGCTTTTTTGCAGGTGTTAGGTTTTTTTCCAGCCAGCTCAGCCCCATTGTTTCCTATGGGGAAATTGTGCACGAGCACGTTTTTCCAGCTTACCACTACCGTAGGCAAAGCTAGTATTGAGAGTTGAAGGGAAGCTAAATTTGCTCAACGCTCCCTTTTCTGAGGCTAACGCAGCCATTCAGACAACTCGTAATACCAACGTTGGCTTAAGGGTGCGCTGGAAAAAAAAGGCTCGTTAGCACCGCGGGTCTTTACCGACAAAACTCGTAATCTAGGCGCATGTATGGAAATTAGATGAATACATGCTACAGGACCTGGAAATACAACTTAAAATTGCAGAAAGCATTACAGAGTATTATTTTCACTAATAATAATAATACACCCGACACTTCCCCACAGAATTTATGGGATGCACACAAAACTGTTATAAGAGGGACACTTATAGCCCAGAAAGCCTGAATAAACAAAACTAAAAGAGAATCTATAAATAATCTTATAAAGACCATAGAAGAAATAGAGACACAACATAAAAAAGATCCGTCTGCCTTCCAAATTCTAGAACACCTAACTAACAAGAAGAGGGAACTAGTCACACTATTAAACAAAGAAGTCCACAAACAGCAGTTTATCCTAAAATGACAAGCATATGAATCTCACAATAAATCAGATAGGGCACTAGCCAGACTCGTAAAGAAAAAATCTAGAGCCAGATATATTTTACAGATTAAAGACAAAAAGGGGCAGTCCCACCACTCCTCCCACTCCATAGCCGCAACATTTAAGGAATACTTCAGGGACCTATATAACCTGTCCCCTAAAGCTCCAAGTGACAACAGCCAACGTGGGGACAGCATACAATCATTCCTCTCGCAGCTACACTTACCTAAACTCACAAAAGATCAAAAAGCACAGCTGGAAGAGCCAATAACTATAGAAGAAATACATTACTCTATCAAAGACCTTCCAACGGGCAAAGCACCCGGCCCTGATGGCTTCTCCTATTCCTACTACACTAAATTCAAAGAACTGTTAGCTCCCCACCTCTTGTCATACTTTACCTCCGTAGACGATACACACTCATTATCCAAAGCAGCGTTAGAGGCCCATATTATAATGATCCCTAAACCAGGGAAAACACCAGACAATCCATCCAACTACTGCCCGATATCTTTACTGAATGCAGATATAAAAATATTTTCCAGAATCCTAGTGACAAGAATTAACAAGTTTATTACAGATCTAATTGACCCAGACCAGGTGGGATTCATTCCCGATAGAGGGGTGAAAGATGGCAGGTCAGGGCCTTAAACCTTATTCACCACGCAAAAGAAACTAAAACCCCATTGGTCATACTGTCCACAGATGCGGATAAGGCCTTTGGCCATGTTACCTGGGATTTCCTACAACTTACATTACAACACATGGGCTTCGGAGATAAAATGCTATACCAGGTATATGCTTTATATACACAGCCAAGCGCTAGAATATCCATGAATGGAATATTATCAGAACCCTTTAATATAACAAATGGTACAAGGCAAGGCTGCCCATTATCCCCATTATTGTTTGCATGTATGATTGAGACTATCGTCACCAGGATCCGCAATAATACCAACATAGAAGGTATAAAAATTAAGGAACATAAGTATACAATTTCCCTATATGCTGACGATATCCTACTTACCATGACAAACGCTGAGCGAGCAATCCCTATCTTGGTTGAGGAACTACAAATTTTCCATGACCTGTCCAATTTTTTAATAAACTTACCCAAATCTGAGATTCTAAACATAACAATAGCTGATGGCCCACTAACTAAAGTAAAAAAAATAAACCCCTTCAAATGGCACTCTCACTCCCTTAAATATCTAGGCTCCAACCTAACTCCCAAAATTAGCTCACTATTCAAACTCAACTTTGAGCCCCTGAAAGATAGAATAATAAACGACCTGTCCAGATGGAAAAATAAACACATCTCATGGCTAGGACGAATCAATTTAATTAAGATGAATATATTCCCCAGCATCCTATACCTATTACAAACACTACCTATCCCCTTACCTAAAACTTACATAATATCCTTGCAGACAGCCTTTAGCAAATTCACTTGGAATAGGAAACATCAGAAAATCAATAAAAACATTATGATGAAACAAAAGGGACAGGGCGGACTAGGTATGCCTAACTTACAGGCATACAGAACCACCATCTTTTTGCAAAGAGTCTTAGACTTATACACACATTCAACTAATAAACGATGGGTAACTATCGAACTAGAAAATCTTCATACTTACTGTATTAGCGAGATGTGCTGGTCACTTAACAATACCAAGACTACCACGGTTACCATTAACCCAATTCTAACTGAAACTCTTAATGTATGGCACGAGACACTTATACAGTATCCACACATTTCTTCCAAACCTTCACCCCCTAACCTCACTGTTAGCTAACGGAGAATTCAATATGGACTTAACCACAATATAAAATACACCATATGAAAAGCTAAACGACCTACCTATATACTCCCTCATAGATAATGAGAAGGTTAAAAAAACAGGAGATTCTGCTGACTCAGGGACTTACTTGCTTCACAAACTGGTACACTTACTACAGAACACACCACTTCCTCACCCAAAACCCATGCTCCAGGAACATGATTAGACCTCTTACTAATTTTTAACTTTTATTCACACAAAACCCAACCCTGAGACACACTATCTCAAAAATGTACAAAATACTGACTCACACACAACCTGGACAGGTACTGGGTTATATGGAGGCCTGTGAGAGGGATCTAGGTAAGATAATTCTTCCTCAGACTTGTTCACAAATATTCCAACATACTATGAAGACATCAATATCCTCTAGCATTGTAGAATTAAACCTCAAAATACAACATAGATGGTATTATACACCTTGCAGACTCCACAAACTGTTCCACAAGTCAGATAACAAATGCTGGAGATGTGGGCATGTGGGAAGTGATATGGCACATATGTGGTGGTGGTGCTCAGTTATCTGAACAAATTTTAGACTCCCAATTTCCATTAGACCTCTTGATCTGGCTTTTGAATAAACCACCTCATGTAAAACACAAACCAAACCTAACATTATTCACCATAATGACAAATATTGTTACATTTCTAATAGCAAAGAACTGGAAAAGTAAAGAAGTCCCCCACAAATATATGTGGATAAAAAAAACTTCAGAATTGATAGAAATGGATGAAAGTCATTACTTAAAACAAAATACAATAAACATATTTGCAGAAATAACCTCACTATGGGAACATTATACCAACATGCTGAAAAAAGGGAAGGGAGATACCAGAACAAGTCCAAATACATGACCTGAACGGGGAAGCAATTTACTGGCACTCCAGCCAAATTTTTATGAAATACCATTTATGATTTGTGTCCGCTTTAGCTGTTTAGATATTGTTATTATTTTTTGTTTGTTGTTTATTTTCTTAAACCAAATGGATAACCCACAACCGCACCAAAAAGAAAGACTTATGGACTTTTTAAAACCAGATGTGTGGTGAGAATAATATATTACAGTTATTTAAAAATAAATCAGCTAGTGTATATACAAGAGGAGCTGTGTCTCCACTCCTTGTAATTGAAACCCTTTTGAATATAGAAATAAAGCTGATTTAAAAAAAAAAAAGGAACATGTCACATTAAACTCATTAAAAGGATACTGAGGCAGCAGAGGCTGTCAAAGTGCATCTTGATTTGGGTCTTGGTTGAGACTAGGTCTGCAAGAGATACCTCAAGTATGAGCCAGTGTCTCTAAATCAACCTGGGTCAGTCAGTCTAGATCTTTTCCTAGCGACCTTTATCCAGTGCGCTCTTTGAGGCCTTGGTTGAGAGGCATTTTCTTGTGGTGAAGAGGTGTTGGAAGGATCCAGTGATGGAAGAGAAGGCAAAGGAATGTCTAGTGAATGACAGAAGTTTTCCAAGTCATCCAAAGAGCGATATGTTATTACTTTATTATTTTTCATGAACTTCACGCTGAATGCGAAACCCCATCTGTAGTTGAGCCCTTGTTCCCTCAGATGTAGTGTGAGAGATCTCACTTCTTTTGCGTTTTGTAGGGTGATAGGGCTTGAATCAGTGTAGAATTGTAGCTTGATGTCGTCAATTTTGAAAGATTGTTGTTTCCTTGTTGCGTACATTATCCTTTCCTTATCGGTGTATCTATGGAATCTAAGGATTACATCCCTTGGGGTTTCATCGTCTCGAGGTAATGGTCTCAGCGCCCTGTGCGCCCTATCCAGTGGCATCTCTAGCAGTAGTTGGTCATTTAGTAACTGGTTAAAGACAGTTTGCAGAAATGGTTGGAGATTGTCTGAAGAGATCTTCTCAGGTATGCCCCTGATATGTAGATTCTGTCTCCTACCTCTATTGTCTAAAACTTCTAGTTTGGAGTGTAGAAAGACTATCTGCGATTCTTGAGTTTCTATTTTCCTCGTGAGTAGATCAACGTTAGATGAGTTTTCTTCTTCTTGTTCTTCGAGATAGGCTACTCTTCCCCCAAGTTCCACAACATCTTTTTTAATCTCTGTAATACCTTCTTTCAACATATTGCTGACCTCCTGGAAAAAAGTTGTGAGGTCCGCTTTGGTCGGTAAATCTTTTAAGTCAGCTCTGGTGATAGGGGTGTTCCCCTCCTGAGAGGGAGAATTATGTTGCTCTTTTTGCGATATGGACAAGCTGTCTTCTTCTTACAGCGATGAAGATTGTAGCATTTTAAAGAACATGTTAATTTTTGAACCAGAAGAGATGTTTTAGGCCCCTTGTCTGATTTAAGAGACTTTCTAGTTGTCATGTTTATCGGGTATTGACAACTTCTGTGGCTGGAAACTGCAAGATATACCTTAGTGATATCCTTCTACAAGGTGAATTGCATCTGTGATAATGTACTTATCCAAAAGTAGGAAGGGTTTGATTTAGCCCCTTATATGAATCTGAACTCTTAGGAACCCTCTCTGTGTTTAAACAGTCCCAGGGTTCAGGATTTAGTTATCCTGTCAGGTGTAAGTACCCTCCCTTTAAACAGGGGCTTTATCTATGTTCCTTATCCTAAATATTAGAGAAAATTGTACAGAGAAGGAGCTTACCCCTCTGAATTAATGTTCAACTTTGCACTTCAATAACACAATAATTGCAGCTGATCTTTAAGTGTGTTTCTGTTTCCTACGTCCTCCAGGTTATCACAAACCTCCTCTGTCAGTTTTGGAGCAAATTACAAAACAAACGAAGGGTGGTGTGAGTGCTAGTCAAAAATAGGTTTTTGTGCTTAAATCCCTAGTGTGGTCTGATAAATCTCCAATTACAGACTGTTAAACATAGAGGTGAGAATGGTGTGGGATAAGCGCTCCAGAAAAATAGAGCCAACCAGATTATTATATAGATAAAATGAAATAACAAAAGGACCCAATGATACTAAAAAATGAATTTATATAGCAATTTAGATGAATATCTTGTTAACGCATACAAAATATGTTAACATATACACAATTACATAAGATGCCGGCATCAAAAACAGTAAAACATACTGATCATATTAAAAAACAGGAAAAAACGGCCGATATAAAATTTATAAAAATTCACTGAGTATACCGTAAAAATATCTATGAATAAACTTGATAAAGGTAAATGGCTCTTAACACAGTAAACTTAACTCGGTAAAGCAAATTACCAGGCTTCCCTTATTAATCTGTATTGCGCCCTTCCAAGGCCTATTTATGGGGTTTCCAGGCTGTGCTGTAAGGGTGCTGTGTAAAAGTAGTCTCTGATTAATTCTGCCACAGTTGTTTTTAAAGCCAATAGCTGCTGTAGCCCCTGTCTCAGAGCCCACTAAAGGCCTCTATTTAGACTTTGGCCTGTGATCTGGGCCTCTACTGCTCTTCTGGATGACGCTGCATAAAATGAAGCATATGGGGTTTCCGGGCAATGCGGAAGGGGCGTGCTGTGTAAGGTGTTACAGTCCACTTTAATTAAAGATTCTTCCCATAAAAGCAGTCCCCTTACCCTTCAGTGCTTAGAGGAGCCCTCCGGTACATTCCGGTGTAGGATCTGGGCCTTTACTGTTCTGCTTTTTAATGGAGCTCGTGGTTGCATATACGGGGCTTCCGGCAGTGCAGCAGGGGCGGCTGTATGAAAGTTCTCCAATCTGTGTAAAACTTCTCCAAACTTACATTTTAGGGTTGATCTGTGTCCTCAAGTTGATTAGACGTGTTTTCCTGCAAATCTTTTGGTTCACATTGTCCTGGAACCGCTGCTATTCCCCTTGAGTGTCAGATTAGACACAGAGCTTCAAGAATTTGCGGCCATTTCATGCCATGGTTGGCTCCGCCCTCTCTCTTTATCTATATTTTTACTTACTTCCTCATGGAATCTAATTAGATTAGTCTGCCATGATCTATTTTTCATGAATATACTCCTTTATAATCCCTTCAAGTATCTTCCCCACTAATAATGTCAGACTAACTGGTCTATAGCTTCCTGGATCAGATCTGCATCCCTTTTTTAAAAAAGTGGCACCACATCAGCTTTACACCAGTCCTGGGGTACTATGCATGATGATAATGGGTCTTGAAAAATTAACAATAGAGGTTTGGCTATAACAGTGCTAAGTTCTCTTAAAACCCTTGGGTATATTACATCTAGACCTAAATTTTTATTTACCTTAATTGTATGTTTAAATTTGTTTCAATATATCTCCCATTGGTTCATATCTTGTGTATACTGAATAAAAGAACTGGTTTAGTACCCCAGCCTTCTCCCTGTCACTGTTAATCATGCTACACTTCTCACATTTATTAATGTACCTATATTTTCTTCTAAAAAATTTTTGCCATTTAAATACTTGAAAAACCTTTTAGGGTTTGAAGAATCATTTGCAATTAATCTTTCATTTTCAATTTTGGATAATTTGATTGTTGTTTTTTCATGCTATGTTACATTGGAATGTTGAATCAGTACTGTTTTCTCTTGAATGATTTAAATGCCTAATGTTTTTTTCCTTATTTTGCTTTCATAAAGTAAAAATCATTGGTTGATTCTTTATAACACTGCTTATGGACGGTGATTTCAAATGTTTTACCAAACGTTCTTTAACTTCTAAGTTTGATATTATTTCTGTATTGTTTGATAGCACTAAATCCAATATAGCTTTATTCCCAGTTGACTCCTTTATTCATTGTGACATAAAGTTATCTTTGAGAACATTTAACAATCTATCTCCTTAGCTGTAATGCTAGTTTCATTGGGCCAGTATTATTGGGGATGTTAAAATTTCCCATAATTACAGTACTGGTATTATTAGCAGCTTTCCTATTTGCTTCAGCAGTTGGGTTTCTTCCATGTCACTAAAGTTGGGGGGCTTTTAGCATGTTCACAGTAATATTATTTACGGTATTTTTTCCCCACTCTTTATATTAACCCACAGGTCAATACATTATCACTTGTATCATCATAAATATATTCCCTTATTTTAGGTTTAAGGTCAGGTTTCATATACATGAAAAGTCCTTCTCCCCCTTTATTATTCCTGTCCCTCCTAAAGTATAACCCTCTAAGTTAACTGCCCAGTCATGTGAATCATTCCACCAGGTTTCAGTTATACTGGTAAATCAAAATCCTGCTCTGCAGCTAAGAATTCCAGCTTTCCAATTTTACCTGTCATGCTTCTTGCATTTGCTGCCATACATTTAATTTTTATGTGCTTTCTGCTGCTACTTGGTGCTCTTTCCCCCAAATTTGTAATGTGACATTTCCTAAGTGTACCCTTCCACCATCGATTCTTTTGAGATATTCTAGGTGTCTCATATTCACAGAATTATCTGTTGGTTCTATTATGTTTGGACTAAACCCCCCCCTTCCCTAGTTTATTCCCTACCCCCCCCCCCCATTTCTCTATAACTGTAGATTACTCCTTCATTACCCCTACCCTGCATGCTTCATGTCTTGGGGTCACACTTGACTCAGATATTTCTTTCACTCCTCACATTCAGTCCTTGGCTAAAGCCTGCCACTTCCACCTTAAAAAACATCTCTAAAATAAGACATTTCCTTACACAAGACACAACTAAGATTTGAATCCACTCTCTCATCCTTTCCCACCTTGACTACTGCAACTCCATTCTCTCTGGTCTCTCTAGCTGCCGCCTAGTTCCTTTACAATCCATAATGAATGCCTCTGCCAGGCTCATCTTCCTTACATGTCTCTCTTCATCTGCTGCATGACTCTGCCAATCCCTTCACTGGCTTCCTCTTGCCTCCAGGATTAAAAACAAAATTCTGACTCTAACATACAAAGCCCTCAACTGCACTGCTCCCCCCCATATCTCAGATACTTTCCCTCCAATCCCCTTCGCTCTGCTCACGACCGTCTACTCTCCTCCTCTCTTGTTACCTCCTTACATTCCCGTATACAGTACTTCTCCAGACTGGCTCCCATCTTGTGGAACTCTCTGCCTCGCTCCACAAGACTCTCCCCTAGTTTTGAAAGCTTGAAGCGCTTCCTAAAGACTCTACTGTTCAGGGATGCATACAACCTACACTAACCTTTCCTAACTCCATTGCTATCCCCTTGAACCCCTTACCATGTAAGCCTATGAACCCAGCTGTCTGTAGATCACCAACATAAGAGCTAGCTACAATTCTCGGCAGGGCACTCTACCCATTTGATCCCTATAAATGTTATCTTGTATACCGCCTATGTTTATAGCACTGCGGAATCTGTTGGTGCTCTACAAATACCTGATAATAATAATAATAGTTTAAAAGATTCTCTAAGTGTGTTACCCTCCTCTCCCCCAAAACACCTGCAGCAATGTAATGTAATTCAGGTGCAATCCACCCTTACTGTAGAAATGGTACCAAAGTGAAAAGTCAGCCCAGAGCTCTAAAAGTCAAACCCCTAATTTTTACACCATGTTTTTAATCAGGAATTAACTGCCCTTCACTCCTTCTTCCTTACCAGGTTAGCACATGGCACTGGTAATATTTTAGCAAATACCTGGTCCTTGCTTTAAGCTTGCTAAATAACTCACTGAAGTATTTTTTAGGACACTTCATCACCCGCAGACTCTGTCATTAGTGCTAATATGCACCATGACTGCGGGGTCAGACCCAGATCACTCTAACAAATTATCAATACTCCCTCTCCACAATATGCCTAACACGAGACCCTGAAAGACAGCAAATGTTATATTTAAGGGATCTGGATAACAAATTACCCTATCAACCTTCCTAATAATAGAATCTCCTACAACCAACATCTGCCTCGGAACCAAATTTGTATGACCCTCTTCTGTTAAATTTATAGTGTTGGACCCACACAATTGAAAATAATCCCTCCCCTTAAAGGGACAGCATCCTCCAAATAAGTTAACAATCTATTAAAAGCACTATGCCCAATAATTAATAAAGCTTACATTAAAATTTGCAAACACATTTTCCAAAATAACACATCATTACCTAAAATGTTCTATCTTCAGCATTTCCAACAGCCAATAGAGGGATTCCCTTAGGAAAGGGCAGAGCAAAGATCTTCACTGAACACGCCCCTGACAATCAGATTCCATATTTAAATTACCCAGATGGATATAGAGCACACACTCTGCAATGAATGCAGACGTCTAATCAGCCCTCACAGTAGTCCTTAGAGTAGTATGTGCAATTTCACTGTTCCTCATATGTATATAACGGTTTATACAGCATTTAGAGATCCATCAACTTACCTTTGTCCAATGTTGCATCTAGTTCCCAGAATGGGAGTAGTATTACCGCACACAAAACCCTTCGCTTTCCTGAATGCCTGCCTCAATCGCTGCTTGTTTCCTCGGGTCTCAAAATTTCTTGCTATTGAGATATCCCAAAATACAAGGTAGAGAAGCACAAGCAGCTGCTTAAAATAACTTCTTTATTGAAACATACAAATAAAATAGCATATCACGGAGCTTGCTTATGATGACTGCAAAAGTCAGTTTAGTAAATCGTGCTGTAGCATCATCAGGTCAGCTAATGCGCTATTTTAATGGTATGCTTTAATAAAGAAGTTATTTGAGGCTGTTGCTTGTGTTTACTATGTATTAACAGGTTATATATATTTATTGTGAACAACATTATTTATTAGTACATTACCAACTATGCAAATACACAAGAAATATTGTTACCATTTATCTCACTGTATTGCCTCACTTCCTTACTAATGATTCAGGCTAGTTTCCCACATTGTGCTGTGCTCTCTGGGCTATTAACAAGAGCCAGCATGTTTGGTTTTGTTCTCACTCAGAGTTTTTGATTATCACAACGTATTTTGTATGGGTTCTGCAACTTCTCCCTTACTAATCAACTCACGGAGCTTGCTTATGATGACTGCTTGAGTTCTGAAAGTGTGCATAGGCTTATTTTCAACCCGACATAGCACTTCACTATTGCAGTGACGTCATCACTCCCTCACCCCCAGGAGCAGCTGCATAGGAGAGCATGGAGCTGGCAAACGTATGTTCAATTCAAGTAAGCTGGGGCTTTTCTGGGGGGAATGCAAGTGGCTTCAAACGTTTACAAAATTTACAAGGATTTTTATATTTAGCTTTTGTTAACTGGGTGTACACAGTCCCTTTAATTACTCACACACAAGGTAGGAGGGAAAAAAACAGGGCTCAGTCAAAAACCAAGCTTAAATAAAACAGTTGAATATAAAGTTTAAAACTTTGTAACCCCTTATTCAGCAAAGAATTTAAAATCTCACTTAGTGCTCCAACTTTACACTTTAAAAGATTAACTATAATGCCCACTATTTTGAGAGCATTTGGAGCACTTTTAGAAAATTAACCAGACCAATGTAATGACAAAAAAAAAGTTAATTTTTTTTTTTGTTAATGCCAATGTTTACATTTCCACACAAATGTGACCACTTCAAAATGTTTTCACCTTCTATAGATACATTAGTAGCCCTTGGGTAAGGTGCTGCAATCTAATGTAGTTACTTAAATGCAGTTTATTGAGGAGGGAGAACAGTGATTAAAATTCGCATTAAATGACAGCTGACAGACAACACTATAAGTGTGTTTTTGTTTTGCATTTGCTTGAGCACTTAAACTCATATATACTGATGTTTACAAAACCTTACAACCTTGGGAAACATGTATTTGGCTATTTACCTTGGATTTGCAAACTTTGATGTAAATGAGTAAAATGGTTAGTACATTTTAACATATATAGCTGTGAAAGATTTACACATTTCCATATGGATATATAAGAATTTTTAGACAAAAATAAAATAAAACTACTGCAGAACTCTTCATGAAATTTTACATAGGGTTAACTTTTTAGGTATGTTTGATACGAAACTGAGCTCTAGGGCCTCGATCCGATATACAGCGTCGCCCGCAAAAGCCGGCGATGCCAAATTTTGTGCGGGTTCGGTATCACATATACGGCGTAATCTAGAAGTTACGCTCGTATATTTCTGCCTTCGGCCGTAGTTTTTTGGCCCATAGACAGGTATACCAAACCAGCGCAGTTTGGTATCCAATATACAGCGTAAGGACTTACGTGGCGAAAATGGAGAAATCTTACTCCATTTTCACCTCGCCACAAATTGCAGGCGTAGTAAGCCTTGCTCTGTGTATTGGAGCCCCGTAACTCCCTAAACTACCTGCAAAATAAAACCTAACACCTAACGCATGCGCAATGTCTATCTACATGTCAACCGCGAACTGCTAAATAAAACCTAACACCTAACGCATGCGCAATGTCTATCTACCTGTCAACCGCGATCCCCCGCCGCAATCCCTAATAAAGTTATTAACCACTAAACCGCCGCTCCCGGACCCCGCCACAACCTACATTAACTACTCCCTAATGTGAGCCCCTTACACCGCCGCCACCTACATTAACTACCCCCTAATGTGAGCCCCTTACACCGCCGCCACCTACATTAAAGTGACACTGTACCCAAATTTTTTCTTTTGTAATTCAGAAAGAGCATGCAATTTTAAGCAACTTTCTAATTTACTCCTATTATCAATTTTTCTTCGTTCTCTTGCTATCATTATTTGAAAAAGAAGACATCTAAGCTTTTTTTTGGTTTCAGTACTCTGGACAGCACTTTTTTATTGGTGGATGGATTTATCCACCAATCAGCAAGGACAACCCAGGTTGTTCACCAAAAATGTGCCGGCATCTAAACTTACATTCTTGCATTTCAAATAAAGATACCAAGAGAATGAAGAAAATTTGATAATAGGAGTAAATTAGAAAGTTGCTTAAAATTTCATGCTCAATCTGAATCACGAAAGAAAAATTTTGGGTACAGTGTCCCTTTAACTCCCCCCTAATGTGAGCCCCTTACACCGCCGCCACCACCTACATTAACTACCCCCTAATGTGAGCCCCTTACACCGCCGCCACCTACATTAACTACCCCCTAATGTGAGCCCCTTACACCGCCGCCACCTACATTACCTACCCCCTAATGTGAGCTCCTACACCACTGCCACCTATATTAAAATTATTACTCCCTAATTTAATCCCCCTACCCCGCTGCCACCTATATTAAATTATTAACCCCTAATCTAATCCCCCTATACCGCCGCCACCTATATTAAATTAATTAACCCCTAAAATATCCCTACCACTAAACCTAAGTCTAACCCTACAAATAGCCCTGAAAAGGGCTTTTTGTGTGGCATTACCCCAAAGTAAACAGCTCTATTGCCAGCCCTTAAAAGGGCTTTTTGCAGGGCTTTGCCCCAAAGTAATCAGCTTTTACTAGCCCTTAAAAGGGCTTTTTGCGGGGCATTGTCGCAAAGTAATCAGCTCTTTTGCCTCTAATCTAAATCCATTAAAATGTATATACGAAACAATTGAAATGAATAATTATTCCTAAATTCTTTAGATTAGTTAAAATGTATATACACACTGCAATATATTTATGTAGAGACCAGATTATGAATCAAATTATACATGCTTATGCTGTTATAATATTCTTTACAAGGATCATAAAATAGATACCCTTAAAACTAACTTTACTCACAATAATCGCATTAAAATACTACAATATGGACCGTTTAGTTAGACAATATAACAAAATACTTTAACATCCAATTGATATGCCAATTTATCTGAACTGAAATAACCTCTTATTTAGCTACAATAAGGCAAATTCTAAAATATATATAGCAATAACTGTAATTAATTTATATTAAAATACAAAATTCTTTAACATTAATATTTAATACCAGTATACTTACTACAATCTAACTAAAGATTTAGAATACCTTTGTTTAAAATATTAAATATACAATTGCTTATACTTTACCAGATCACCAGTTTGAGAATTCAGTTAATACCCAAATATAGGAATGGTAGAACACAGCGCATCCGCGATTCACAGCAGCGTTTATTCAAAAATCGGTAACACATAAAAATACACACTTACAAGATTTCAGTGTAAAAGCAGCACTTAGCCCACTGGCTTGATGGAAAACACCTGATGAAGTTTCTGAGGGGATCCCAAAGACGCCGGCTCGCAGCACCTGGAATCACACTCCCCACCACGGCTTAAAGTAGCAAACTTTCACTGTAACGAACAGCCCTAGTGATTCTTGTAGGTACCTTTGACCCTATTCGTTTCTTCTACTCGCAGGCAGACTTTTTCAAGGGATATACAAACATAGAATGGTTTTACCTACACTTAGGACTGATTTAAGTACTCTCATTTCCTCTAACGTAATTAGGGAATGTCCATCAGCTTACCATATATCTTCTACTATAGTATCATAGGACACAATGCTTGGATTAGATGGGCACTCTATACATAGTTGCAGTAAACCGGTTAAATAAATACATACATCAATTAATCACCATCTTTAAAATCAAGGCTAATATCCAATATAATATCCAAATATGTCTATCGTCATATGTCTTAGGGGAATTATGCACATTTGTAAGAGAAATAATCTTGATAGTCTCTTATCCACAAAGAGTGTCCCAACGTATTTGTCTTACAGAAAACTGTGTTCGCACACTGGTCTCTCTATAAGCAAAAATGGCAGCAAGCAGGATTGCAACAGTTACCAAGAAAACATTTTCAGCCAAGTTTTTTTTTTCCTCTGTGTGCAGGGAGTTTTTGTCTGAGACAAAACTCCTCCCCATTTCTAAATCATTCGATAGATTTGGATACGCCCTTTTCTCTAATTGGCTACTGGGAAATGCCATTTTTAACAACCAAATACTTTTTGGTTGTTATATTGGATTTAGGCCATCAGGGGCAGCAGACAAAGACAGTTTAATTTTCAACACTGCTAACAGTAAATACAGTTCTTATATATACTGTATATTTATCAAAAGCCTATTTTTATATACTTTTAATCTCCTAGTTTTAATAATTATATGTTCCATATATGGTCCATTTAATATAATTTATTCTGAGTATTTCAAGATTAAACATGAATATACTCCACTTATATCTTAAAAATGTGTTTAAAAATCATATTTTCTATGAAAAGATTTAAAAGGATTATAATACCTTCATCATAGACTCAATTACTTTCTCAGTTATCATCTTAATATCACATACATACCTTGAGATCAGCAATCAGATGTAGTTTCATATAATTATATCTATATTGGATTACTATCCCATATTAATATAAATATTTCATATCTGTATATCCCTTGCTGAGTATGATATTATTTAAAGCACCAATTATATATGTACTTATTAGATGCCTGAAAAATATAAGAATATGTTATCCATTTTGAAACAAGTTGATTAAACAATAAGTAGCTATTGATTATATAGCTACTTATTAAGTTCAGCAAATACTTATCTAATATGTTACTGTGAGGCATTTCTTCTTATATCCACAAATGTACATTTTTATACAATACTGAGGTATACCACTGAAAATTAAACATAAGTTGTACTTTAAAATGAATTTCAAAGTTACAAAGCAAAAACATGTGTTACTGCTAGCCAGCCTAATGTGTATCTAGTCTTCAAAGGAAATCCAGTGAGCCATTGTGTTAAATTATCACATGTCTGTTAGCTCATAATATCTTGAAATTCTGTTAGCTTATCTGAAAATAGTGCAGAATTTCGTCTCCAACACCCCAGGATGCATATTTAGAATCTTCAAGGGGCTGTTTGTGATCTAACATTTGATTGCCAAGTAAGTGTTAATTACTATCTTTCTGGGCTTTAGCCAGTTCCAAAGAGGTCATCACAGACAGCATGCCTGTATATCTCTACATGCGGTCACCACCTGATAACCTTTATTATACATTTTGGGCAGGAAACTCCCTATATGGGCGTTCAAACTTGAGAGTGTCATTCTAAGACTTTACAGTTATGAGTTCCTTTTTTCTCAGATGTTCTGAAAATCAGGAAAAGGCATCTCATGTCTGACCTCAGATTTGCAATACACAGAATGTATTCAGCAATAAAATGAGCATGCTCAAATTTAATATTTGATAGATTGTATACTTATTTTATCTTATTATATATATATATATGTATTGTCTATCGACATTCACAGGTACCCTGACACCAGACTGCCTACATAGTGACCATTTCCTCTAAGCATTCACACATCTTTATTGGTAACACACAAACACAAAATATGTAATCTCTATCTATTCAGATAACAACAGCAGCCAGAACTGCATCCCGTCACAGGCCTAGGTCCAAATCCTGTAGTAGACCCAAAGCTGATGAGGTGCAATTGTGGGACCCCTTAACAGAGATGAGATCTTCCACCTGTCTCCTAGAATGACTGGAGGGTCTGCAGGGGAGGCAGGTAGCTGAGCTAGGTTATCAGACAGTCATCTCTGTGGCTGTTGTATCATCTTCCTAAACAATAGGTATCTTTATAGTTTTGCTGCAACAAGCAACACAAATCATTATCAATTTCCATACAATTAGGCACATCAAAATTAATCCTATCACTACCACTATGGGTTTTAAAAGATTTGTAAGCATATTGTTAAACCAGGTTCCAATGGATCCCATCCAGGAGAATGGGTTCCATCCCTCCTTAGATATATCTCTAGATTTTTGTTGTAACTCTTTTACTTTGTTCATGTGTGCCTCTATGGAGTCATGGGAAACCTCAACTCAGGTGCAACATTCTGAGCCAATAGTAGCACATGTCCCCCCTCAATAGCAAGTAGGTAATCGAGAGCCATCCTATTCTGCAGAGCCACTTTTCTAACTTGGGCTAACTCTTCATTAAGGGCATGTATAGAACTGGTAGTCTCATTAATAATCCCATCCATGATACTAGCGTATTTATTCATTCAATTTGCTAGCTCAATTCCCCAAACTGTCTAGGCAGGGAACCACATCCAGGCTTTATCTGCAGATGAGAATAATTTTCACTTATACCTTGTTTCCCCTAGGGATGTTTCAAACATTGTGTTCTAATGGCTAGTACAACTCTTCCTATGGTACAGTTACCCCATGCTCCCATGGGAAGCCATTAGTAGGCTTTGTTACCACAAATGTAATAGAGTCCTTGTTTCATCTTACCATGTTTTCCAAGCCATAGTTGAAACCATACCATATTGTGATATAACCGAGTTTGACAGCTCCAGTCATCATTGTCTGTCTGTTCAGGACAGGCACACCTGGGGGCACACAAAGCTTTTAACGTTGAACAAAAACATACAATGTTACAATCAGCATTTACTGAATCACATGGCGCTTTCTTAGGTTCCATGTTAAATGTTAAGGTAGCATTTCTACAATCTGTTTCCTCCACGTATACCTTGGGCAAACTGACTATGCAACCCTTTATGTTGGCTATGTGATTGACATACATTGGCCCTAGACACATTGTAGGTGTAAAAATTTTTTACCAGCAAGTTCTAAGTATGTACATTGGTCTGAGAGAGCATTATGAACAGAGTGATTTATATCTATTTGAACATCATAGCTGTAATTTGTCACATTTAAATCATTCATTGATATTGGTACACCTATTAAAGGGATTCCTTTTTGATTGGCAGGAACATGAGAGCATATCCATTAGTCTGTGGCATTCAGCTGCTTTGCGGTTTGTTGGTGTAAAAGCCAGATAGAATTTGCCATCGCCAGTGGCCTCACCCTTTTGACACAGTTTCTTATCACCGACCTGGAAGTTTCCCTTCTTACAATGGGAGACGTGTATCCAGTTTGGTTTTTCCTTCCCCTTTGACTGAGGTGGGTGTGGCCTATACACCTGGTATGGGCCATCAAATCGGGGCTCTAGGTGTCTCCTCACATATCTTCTTATCACCACCCAGTCTCCAGGGTGCAGGTGGTGAGTTCGTTATTTCTTCTGGATCTGGTAATGAAGAGAAAACTTTTCCATGCAAATTAGTTATTTCCTTATGCAGCTGGACAACACAATCAGTTAGAGAAGCATACTGCCCATGTAATTCTTGTGTAAAGAAAAGGCCTGTTAGTGGTGGTCTACCAAACAAAATTTCAAATGGCGAAAGGCCATGCTTTCCCTTTGGGTTGTGTCTTACTGCAAAGAAGGCTAAAGTTAAGGCTTGTACCCAAGTAAGAGTTGTCTGCTCACAGATCTTGGCTATTTTATTTTTTAAAACACCATTTGCTCTCTCTACTTTCCCAGATGATTGTGGGTGGTAAGGAGTATGGAGATGCTGGTTAATCTGCAACCCTTTCATCATTTCTGCAAACACTTGCCCAGTAAAATGAGCCCCTTGATCAGTTTTAACTGTTTCAGGTAGACCATATCTGCACAAAATTTCAGTTATCAGCTTTTTGGCTGTTACATCTGCCTTTGCCTTGGCAACCGGCCAGGCCTCCACCCAAGATGAAAACATGTCTACACACACCAAAACATACTCTTAGAATCCACATTTGGGCAGCTGAATGTAGTCAATTTGCAGTCTTTGGCATTTACAAGGCTTTACAAAGTGTTTAATCTCCACATTTGTCAATTTATCTGGATTGTATTTAGCACAGATCATGCATTTCTTGCACCATTCAGTTGAAAATTGTGAGAAACCTGGTGCAAACCAACATTTATTAACACTAGCAACCATTCCCCCTTAGGAAACATGGGAAGGGAGATGAGATAGACTGGCTAAAACTGTATATAGCACTGGAGATGCACACAATCTACCATCTCCATGATTCCAAACCTCAGTCTCCAGTTTGCAGCCAGCATGTTTCCACTTGCTCTGAGTTAAGAAACCTGTTTGGTTTTGGAGGGTTTTTAAAACATCCATTGTCAAATTCTCCAGTTTCAGAGGACTGTTGGAGTATCATGAGAGCTGCCTTCTTGACTGTGTCATCTACCCTGTTGTTACCCATAGTGATAGGATCTATTGCTCGCTGATGTGCCAGGCATTTCGTAACAGCTACAGCTCTGGGTAGCTTCACCTTTTGTAGCAAATCCTGTATGAGGTCTGCATGTTTTACCATTTTTCCACTAGAGGTCAGGAAACCTCTATGTGCCTACAGGAAGCCAAAATCTTGGAGGACTCCAGAAGCATAACAGGAGTATGTATATATGTTTACAGTCTTCCCTCCTGCCAATTCACATGCCTTGATCAGAGCAAGGAACTCAGAGCTTTGTGCTGAATGTATGCCAGGATCAAGGGGCTCAGAGTACAGAATGGAGGTGTCATCCTCTACGGCAAACCCAGCAGCAAACCATCCCTCTGGTCTCTGCAGTCTAGACCCATCTACATAGAGTCATTTCAGCATTTAGGATGGGGTCATCCAGGACAGGACTGGGAGGAACATAGTATAACTATTTCCTGCTCACAGTCGTGTCCTGAGTGCTGTTCACAATTTTCATCATGAAGTGGCAAAAAGGTAGCTGGATTTAAAACATTGCACCTGAGAATAACAATGTAGGACGGTACCAGCAAGGAAATCTGGCTGCAGAGAGGTGTCTGGTTGTCAGGCTGTGGAGCACTGCTTGTACAGCATGAGGACCATAAGAAATAACTGGTTTCCAAGGACAATGTCAGTTGTTTTTTTCAACTAACATTGCTGCTGTTGCAACTGATTTTACACATGCAGCTCCTGCTAGTATTACAGAATCCAGCTTGGCACTAAAGTACCCCATTGGTTTCTGTTTCCCTCCATACTTCTGGATGAGCACTCCTGAATCCTGTCCCTCCTGTTCATGGCAAAACAGGTAGAATGGCTTGTTATAGTTTGGGAGTGCCAGTGACAGGGCACGGAGTATAGCAGCCTTTAATTGGTCCACAGCTTGTGTTTCATCCTCAGACAGCTCTATGTGTCCAGTCTGAGTGGTTAGAACATATAGGGGAGCAGCAAGTTGAGACATATTAGGTATCCACTGTCTGCAGTACCCAACTAGTCCCAAAAAGGCTCTAATTTGTTTGACATTCTGTGGGTATGGTGCCCTCTGTATCAAGGAGACTCTATCTGCAGTGATGTGTTTAGACCCCGTGATATACAGTGCCCCAGAAAAATTACTTTTTCCTGGCAGAACAGTAAATTACTAAGGGATACCTTGTATCCCTCAGTGTTCAAGTGGGAGAGCAGTGAAGCACTGGCGCGCAGCTCTTTCAAGGAGGCTGCAAGCAGGATATCATCAACATACTGCACAATAGTCACCCTTAGTCACCCAAACTAATGCCCGCCACCTATCTAAGACCTGTTTCATAACTTGACCAAAATGAGATGGCAAAGAGACCATCCCCTGTGGAAATCTCAACCAAGCATACTGTTGTCCCTCGAAGGTGACAGGTGTTGGGAGTCAGGAAGTACAGGGACACAAAAGAAAGTATCAACCAAATCTATCACACTAAACCAGGAGGCGTCTGAAGGAATTTCTCCTAGAAGAGTGTGAGGATTTGGGACAAGTGGGGCATCTTCCTGAATAATTTTATTCGCTGCCCATAAATCATGAACTAGGCGAAACTGACCTGGTTTCCCTGGCTTAGCCACAGAATACAGGGGTGTATTTACTGGTGATTTTGTGGGAATCAGGATCCCCTGATTCACAAAGGTTTTAATTTGGTCTCATGTCATTTGTTTCATACTGAGGGATCCTGGGTAATTTAGCTCTGGGTCTGAGCTTGATCACCACTGGGTCAGCTTATTTTATCAGGCCCACTGGACTTCCTTTATTAGCCCAAACATCCAGGGGAATATCCCTCAGGTCAGATGGAATATCCTGCTCTAGAGGGATGTATACCGCCATCAGGGGGAACAGACTCTCCAGGGTGTTGTGATCATCAGATTTCACTTAAGTAGTCACTATTGGTCCATCCTCTGTAAATTGGATGTTTGCTTTCAACTTCATCAGTGCCTCTCTTCCCAGCAGATTGCAGGGAACAGTCTCACTGAGAACAAAGGAGAGGGAGGTGTTAACTTGACCTATAGTTACAGGAGTTTCTACGGTTTCCTTTAGCATGATAGTTTTACCCACTAGTCCTATGGCAGCCGGACAGATAGCTCATCATGCTAAGGCACTGTGGCTGAGCTCTGTAGCAGCCCAAGGTTCGATCCCCAGCGAGGTCTACTCAGCCTTTCATACTTCCGGGGTTGATAAAATGAGCAGTGTCTTGAGACCCTTACGAGTGATTAACCACGCTTTACAAGTACCACATAAATACATACATACATGGCATCAATTTGGACAGACAAGAACCTGGCCACCAGGAGAAGGCAAAGACAACCCAGCCAAAGGCTTAAATACTCCTCCCACTCCCCTCATCCCCCAGTCATTCTGCCGAGGAACAAGGGACAGTAGAAGAAATATCAGGGTGAAAGGTGCCAGAAGAATATAAGAACGCCCCACATAATATTACGGGTGAGGAGCTGTGGACTCTTTCCATCAGAAGAAAAGGAAATTATCAGGTAAGCATAATTTATGTTTTTCTTCTTAAATGGAAAGAGTTCACAGCTGCATTCATTACTTTTGGGAAAACTATACCCAAGCTATAGAGTACACTGAATGCCAAGACGGGAGGGAACAATAGGCGGCCCATACTGAGGGCACCAAGCCTGAACCTCTACCCAATAAAAAAACCTTCTTCGTCCGAAGCCGAGAAAATTTTAAGAGGAAAAGCCCCAATGACACTGACTCGCAGTTAGTCCAGAAGCCGAACCAGAGACCGTAAATTGACTCGACTAAGCCAACAGTCCTCCAGGAGACACCCTCGCCCAACAAACGGTCCCCCACCGTTCATTTCCACAAATGAAGGAGACCTCAGCCGAAACTCCCAAGGGAACAAGGCAAAGGAGAACCAAGGAAACCGAGAGGTCCCCCAATACAAAAAAAAGAACACCTCCACGAGTGAGCCCAGCTCACAGAGAACCAAACAGGGAAAGGAGGCCACGCCTATACCAGGCGAAACCCAGGATAAGACCGGGCACAGAGACAGAACAGACGTCTATCCAACATCCTGCAAGCACGGAATGCACCTGAAGAGGCAAAGTCCTCCCAGTGTCTGACCATAGAATACCAAAGTATTCTAACATGAAAAGTGTGTAAAACACCCAGGTGAAAAACTCCAAGTTTGAGAACACAGAGACCATAACACCATAACAGGACGACACAGAGGGTACTTGTGAGGAAGAAGAAGCAGTCAAGCAAGAAACAGACTGCAAAAGCAACGCCAGACAGAGGGCACGCTCCAGGCAACCTAAGTCACCGAACCTACAAACAGGTCCTTAAAAAGGGGAACACAAAACCTCAAATTGAGGCCCCCCGAGGAGAGTATACCCTCAGAACCTGAAGGAAGAGTAAACCCTCTTCTAATCAATGGAGAAAGTTGAAAGGAAAATGTATACCCTAGCAGACTAAGCTAACAGGATAGACTCCACAAAGCTCACACATCCAGAGGAGACTGTGACCCGAATGCAGTGCCTTAGACCGCTTGGCCACCCTGACCCGCAGACCCACACCCAGCTGGACCAACCCAGCCTCAGGGATCCAAGACAGGGGAACAAAAGAATCCCGAAATGGGTACAAGAACGAGCGTAACGATAGCACTGCCATCCCCACAGAGTACAGCAAGACCCCGGGGGGAACAATCCCACCTTTCCGCCTCCAATCCAGGAGAAGCCCCAAGCAAGGACTCTAACCCAATAGGGAGGAGAATATCCCCTAAAGAAATGGGATGATGCTGTGAGGGCATCAACTGTCCTCAAGGTCCGAAGTCACCGGCTAATGGGAAGAGAAATTCCCAACACAGATGTCCTAGAAAAGGACCCCCCTACAAGTAGCTTGCCAAGTAGAGGCACAGCCAACCCATTCGCCTGCAGAGCAGGGAATCAATGAGAACACTGGCAAGCCAGGGGAATTTGGACATCCAACGCCAGCAGCTGGGCATGAACCAACCACCCTTGAGGCTCAAGCCACATGGCTAACCACCAGATGACATGGGCTACTCTGTGACAAAGAGTAAAAAATACTTTGAAAACCTGGCCAACCATGAGCAGGTTAGGTAGATAGAGCAAGGACATAGCCCAAATTCCCAATACAGTGGAACACCTCGACTAGCCCTGAGATCCAAGATTCCAAAACCACCCAAGACTGGGTCAGGAAAAAGGCCAAGCAAAACTTCAGCCACTGGAAGTCTCAGGGAGAAAAACAGGTCCAGGCACCTAATAGTTCATGCAAAAATTACCCTAGAACTAAACACCCCAACTGGCCAAAAAGCCAGACACAAGGGTATGGATGCATAGCCAGAGAATCCGGATAGCGAGAAGAACTTGAAAGCCCCGACCAAAGGAAGTAACCACCCCTAGCTAAAGTCCAACACTCCAAGGAGCAAGGCTAGAAGTCATATGAAGATACTTCTCAGAGCCTCAGGACAACCAACCTTGAGGTCAAAAATATCCTACTAGCAGGACTAGCCTCCCTATCACCTCCGCACAAGCAGAGGACACAAGGAAGAGAAAGGCACTAAGCCTTACCCAGCTCTGGTAAACCCTGAGCTATACAAAGTCTCCGCAGGGAACAACCATCACCCGGAAACACAGATCCCAAAGAGGAGATCCACTCACCCGGAAACAATGGAAGAAGACCCAAAGGTCTCTTATAACTCAGACAGACAGTAAACGTCAAAGAGTTGCATCTAGATACACTATAAACAGCTTACACGTACACCTGCAAGGTGTCAAGAGCTGCAACTGGTTTCAAACTGCAAACCTTCAGCATGCTAGACAGCTATCCTGTACAAGCTGTTGGATCAAGCCCAAAAGGACAAATCCAAAGGCCTAAAAATGAAGGCTAAACCGCTCAATTGTGGTAAGGGACATTAAGCCCTCCAACCCGCCACCACATGGGGGACAACACTCAGGGACAGTTACACCCATGGGGAATTGTAGAGTCCCTCCCAAAGGTGGAAGGCCCAGGACAATAGGGCACAAACACATTCTCAAAGAAGTGTCTGGACTCTGCAGACGAACAATCGCCAACATTATGTGGAAGCGAAAATGTGCTGCAAACTCCGGGGGGGGGGAACACGCCACCCTGCATGGAGAAATCAGAAAATGGGTCACCCGCATGTGTAGAAGTATGAATTGATAGGGAACTCGCCTCTCGGAGGACAGGACCCCAAAGGAGGATGGCTCAGCAGTCCCTTGATTCCCAGAGCCCGAGGAACCAGGCGCTCTGAAATCGCATACGGAACAAAACTAGTTGACATGTGTCAACGAGGCCAATCCGGATTCGTCACCGGACACAGAGTCTGAAATCAAAATAGTCTCGGTATCAGAATCCTCCAGAACTGGATAGAGGAAATAACAATATTGACTAAAGTATGAAAACAAAAATGGCACCTGACACCCACAATGGCTGGGGCACTCACCACCTCCTATGACCAGACCTCTGCGGACTAGAATATCGTCACCACACAGTCAGGAATGCGGAGATGGGGAACAGAACGGAACCACGCCCGAACACAAGGTGAACCGAATAGTCCAAAAAAGCACGCCCAACCAAAAGGCCGCGTCACTTCCAAAGGCCTCAAAGTTCCAACCACGAGCCCATAAACATCACACATAAGCAGGTTGAATCACATAACAAACATGATTTTAAACCCCCCTGTTCAATAAACCCCCTCAGGAGATATTAACCCTTTATTCCAAGATGCTAACAGAGACTCACTGAAACCCTTATGTCATATAGTTAGACCCACAAAGGTGTGTAACCTCTTGGGAAAACATTCACATTACAATACATTGACGATAAAGTAAAATGAAACGATCTTACCGAAATTTACGTCGTGGAACAGGAACACGGCCTTTCAAGTGTGATGAATAGTGGCATCACCTCGCCATGGACTAGAGAGAGGGAAGCAGGCAGCAGAGCGAAGTTCAACAACGCAGATTGCTTGAGGAGCTGTTAATCTGGGTCGGGATGGTTTCGCAGAAAGACTCTCCCTGCATCTCCGGACTCAAACTTTCATCCAAGCCCTTTACTGAGAGACTGACAGGACTACTTAAAACTCATGCCGAAGAGTACTACCCTCCATAAGAGACAAAAAAAAACAGAATTTATGTTTACCTGATAAATTACTTTCTCCAACGGTGTGTCCGGTCCACGGCGTCATCCTTACTTGTGGGATATTCTCTTCCCCAACAGGAAATGGCAAAGAGCCCAGCAAAGCTGGTCACATGATCCCTCCTAGGCTCCGCCTACCCCAGTCATTCGACCGACGTTAAGGAGGAATATTTGCATAGGAGAAACCATATGTTACCGTGGTGACTGTAGTTAAAGAAAATAAATTATCAGACCTGATTAAAAAAACCAGGGCGGGCCGTGGACCGGACACACCGTTGGAGAAAGTAATTTATCAGGTAAACATAAATTCTGTTTTCTCCAACATAGGTGTGTCCGGTCCACGGCGTCATCCTTACTTGTGGGAACCAATACCAAAGCTTTAGGACACGGATGAAGGGAGGGAGCAAATCAGGTCACCTAAATGGAAGGCACCACGGCTTGCAAAACCTTTCTCCCAAAAATAGCCTCAGAAGAAGCAAAAGTATCAAATTTGTAAAATTTAGAAAAAGTGTGCAGTGAAGACCAAGTCGCTGCCTTACATATCTGATCAACAGAAGCCTCGTTCTTGAAGGCCCATGTGGAAGCCACAGCCCTAGTGGAGTGAGCTGTGATTCTTTCAGGAGGCTGCCGTCCGGCAGTCTCATAAGCCAATCGGATAATGCTTTTAATCCAGAAGGAGAGAGAGGTAGAAGTTGCTTTTTGACCTCTCCGTTTACCAGAATAAACAACAAACAAAGACAAAGTTTGTCTGAAATCCTTAGTAGCTGCTAAGTAAAATTTGAGAGCACGAACTACATCCAAGTTGTGCAACAAACGTTCCTTCTTTGAAACTGGATTAGGACACAAAGAAGGCACAACTATCTCCTGGTTAATGTTTTTGTTAGAAACAACTTTTGGAAGAAAACCAGGTTTAGTACGCAAAACCACCTTATCTGCATGGAACACCAGATAAGGAGAAGAACACTGCAGAGCAGATAATTCTGAAACTCTTCTAGCAGAAGAAATTGCAACCAAAAACAAAACTTTCCAAGATAATAACTTAATATCAACGGAATGTAAGGGTTCAAACGGAACCCCCTGAAGAACTGAAAGAACTAGGTTGAGACTCCAAGGAGGAGTCAAAATTTTGTAAACAGGCTTGATTCTAACCAGAGCCTGAACAAAGGCTAGAACATCTGGCACATCTGCCAGCTTTTTGTGAAGTAACACAGACAAGGCAGAAATCTGTCCCATCAAGGAACTTGCAGATAATCCTTTTTCCAATCCTTCTCGAAGGAAGGATAGACTCTTAGGAATCTTAACCTTGTCCCAAGGGAATCCTGCAGATTCACACCAACAGATATACCAAATTATGTGGTAATTTTTCTGGTTACAGGCTTTCAGGCCTGAACAAGAGTATTAATAACAGAATCTGAGAACCCTCGCTTTGATAAGATCAAGCGTTCAATCTCCAAGCAGTCAGCTGGAGTGGGTCGAACGGACCTAGAACAAGAAGGTCTCTCAAAGGTAGCTTCCATGGTGGAGCCGATGACATATTCACCAGATCTGCATACCAAGTCCTGCGTGGCCACGCAGGAGCTATCAAAATCACCGACGCCCTCTCCTGATTGATCCTGGCTACCAGCCTGGGGATGAGAGGAAACGGCGGGAACACATAAGCTAGTTTGAAGGTCCAAGGTGCTACTAGTGCATCCACTAGAGCCGCCTTGGGATCCCTGGATCTGTACCCGTAGTAAGGAACTCTGAAGTTCTGACGAGAGGCCATCAGATCCATGTCTGGAATGCCCCACGGTTGAGTGACTTGGGCAAAGATTTCCGGATGGAGTTCCCACTCCCCCGGATGCAATGTCTGACGACTCAGAAAATCCGCTTCCCAATTTTCCACTCCTGGGATGTGGATAGCAGACAGGTGGCAGGAGTGAGACTCCGCCCATAGAATGATTTTGGTCACTTCTTCCATCGCTAGGGAACTCCTTGTTCCCCCCTGATGGTTGATGTATGAACTTGGCCCTCGCTAGCTGAGGCCAAGCTTTGAGAGCATTGAATATCGCTCTCAGTTCCAGAATATTTATCGGTAGAAGAGATTCTACCCGAGACCAAAGACCCTGAGCTTTCAGGGATCCCCAGACCGCGCCCCAGCCCATCAGACTGGCGTCGGTCGTGACAATGACCCACTCTGGTCTGCGGAAGGTCATCCCTTGTGACAGGTTGTCCAGGGACAGCCACCAACGGAATGAGTCTCTGGTCCTCTGATTTACTTGTATCTTCGGAGACAAGTCTGAATAGTCCCCATTCCACTGACTGAGCATGAACAGTTGTAATGGTCTTAGATGAATGCGCACAAAAGGAACTATGTCCATTGCCGCTACCAACAAACCTATCACTTCCATGCACTGCGCTATGGAAGGAAGAGGAACGGAATGAAGTATCCGACAAGAGTCTAGAAGTTTTGTTTTTCTGGCTTCTGTCAGAAAAATCCTCATTTCTAAGGAGTCTATTATAGTTCCCAAGAAGGGAACCCTCGTTGACGGAGATAGAGAACTCTTTTCCACGTTCACTTTCCATCCGTGAGATCTGAGAAAGGCCAGGACAATGTCCGTGTGAGCCTTTACTTGAGGAAGGGACGACGCTCGAATCAGAATGTCGTCCAAGTAAGGTACTACAGCAATGCCCCTTGGTCTTAGCACCGCCAGAAGGGACCCTAGTACCTATGAGAAAATCCTAGGAGCAGTGGCTAATCCGAAAGAAAATGCCACGAACTGGAAATGCTTGTCCAGGAATGCAAACCTTAGGAACCGATGATGTTCCTTGTGGATAGGAATATGTAGATACGCATCCTTGAAATCCACCTTGGTCATGAATCGACCTTCCTGGATGGAAGGAAGAAGTGTTCGAATGGTTTCCATCTTGAACGATGGAACCTTGAGAAACTTGTACAAGATCTTGAGATCTAAGATTGGTCTGAACGTTCCCTCTTTTTTGGGAACTATGAACAGATTGGAGTAGAACCCCATCCCTTGTTCTCCTAATGGAACAGGATGAATCACTCCCATTTTTAGCAGGTCTTCTACCCAATGTAAGAATGCCTGTCTTCTTATGTGGTCTGAAGACAACTGAGACCTGTGGAACCTCTCCCCTTGGAGGAAGCCCCTTGAACTCCAGAGAATAACCTTGGGAGACTATTTCTAGCGCCCAAGGATCCAGAACATCTCTTTCCCAAGCCTGAGCGAAGAGAGAGAGTCTGCCCCCCACCAGATCCGGTCCCGGATCGGGGGCCCGCATTTCATGCTGTCTTGGTAGCAGTGGCAGGTTTCCTGGCCTGCTTTCCTTTGCTCCAGCCTTGCATAGGTCTCCAGGCTGGATTGGCTTGAGAAGTATTACCTTCCTGCTTAGAGGACGTAGCCCTTGGGGCTGATCCGTTTCTGCGAAAGGGACGAAACTTAGGTTTATTTTTGGTCTTGAAAAGACCTATCCTGAGGAAGGGCGTGGCCCTTGCCCCCAGTGATATCAGAGATAATCTCTTTCAAGTCAGGGCCAAAGAGTGTTTTCCCCTTGAAAGGAATGTCAAGCAATTTGTTCTTGGAAGACGCATCCGCTGCCCAAGATTTTAACCAAAGCGCTCTGCGCCACAATAGCAAACCCAGAATTTTTTCGCCGCTAACCTAGCCAATTGCAAGGTGGCGTCTAGGGTGAAAGAATTAGCCAATTTAAGAGCACGAATTCTGTCCATAATCTCCTCATAAGAAGAAGAATTACTAATAATCGCCTTTCCTAGCTCATCAAACTAGAAACACGCGGCTGCAGTGACAGGGACAATGCATGCAATTGGTTGTAGAAGGGAACCTTGCTGAACAAACATCTTTAGCAGACCTTCTAATTTTTTATCCATAGGATCTTGGAAAGCACAACTATCTTCTATGGGTATAGTGGCGCGCTTGTGTAGAGTAGAAACCGCCCCCTCGACCTTGGGGACTGTCTGCCATCAGTCCTTTCTGGGGTCGACTATAGGAAAACAATTTTATAAATATGGGGGGAGGTACTAAAGGTATACCGGGCCTGTCCCATTCTTTACTAACAATGTACGCCACCCGCTTGGATATAGGAAAAGCTTCGGGGGGCCCCGGGGCCTCTAAGAACTTTTCCATTTTACATAGTGGTTCTGGAATGACCAGATAATCACAATCATCCAAATTGGATAACACCTCCTTAAGCAGAGCGCGGAGATGTTCCAACTTAAATTTAAAAGTAATCACATCAGGTTCAGCTTGTTGAGAAATGTTTCCTGAATCTGAAATTTCTCCCTCAGACAAAACCTCCCTGGCCCCCTCAGACTGGTGTAGGGGCCCTTCAGAAACCATATCATCAGCGTTCTCATGCTCTACAGAATTTTCTAAAACAGAGCAGTCGCGCTTTCGCTGATAAGTGGGCATATTGGCTAAAATGTTTTTGATAGAATTATCCATTACAGCCGTTAAATGTTGCATAGTAAGGAGTATTGGCGCACTAGATGTACTAGGGGCCTCCTGTATGGGCAAGACTGGTGTAGACGAAGGAGGGGATGATGCAGTACCATGCTTACTCCCCTCACTTGAGGAATCATCTTGGGCATCATTTTTACTAAATTTTTTTTTATGACATAAAATACATATAGTTAAATGAGAAGGAACCTTGGTTTCCCCACAGTCAGAACACAATCTATCTGGTAGTTCAGACATGTTAAACAGGCATAAACTTGATAACAAAGCACAAAAAACGTTTTAAAATAAAACCGTTACTGTCACTTTAAATTTTAAACTAAACACACTTTATTATTGCAATTGCGAAAAAGTATGAAGGAATTGTTCAAAATTCACCAAAATTTCACCACAGTGTCTTAAAGCCTTAAAAGTATTGCACACCAAATTTGGAAGCTTTAACCCTTAAAATAACGGAACCGGAGCCGTTTTTATATTTAACCCCTTTACAGTCCCTGGAATCTGCTTTGCTGAGACCCAACCAAGCCCAAAGGGGAATACGATACCAAATGATGCCTTCAGAAAGACTTTTCTATGTATCAGAGCTCCACACACATGCAGCTGCATGCCATGCTGTCCTCAAAAACAAGTGCGCCATACCGGCGCGAAAATGAGGCTCTGACTATAATTAGGGAAAGCCCCTAAAGAATAAGGTGTCTAAAACAGTGCCTGCCGATATAATCATATCAAAATACCCAGAATAAATGATTCCTCAAGGCTAAATATGTGTTAATAATGAATCGATTTAGCCCAGAAAAAGTCTACAGTCTTAATAAGCCCTTGTGAAGCCCTTATTTACTATCTTAATAAACATGGCTTACCGGATCCCATAGGGAAAATGACAGCTTCCAGCATTACATCGTCTTGTTAGAATGTGTCATACCTCAAGCAGTAAGAGACTGCACACTGTTCCCCCAACTGAAGTTAATTGCTCTCAACAGTCCTGTGTGGAACAGCCATGGATTTTAGTTACGGTGCTAAAATCATTTTCCTCATACAAACAGAAATCTTCATCTCTTTTCTGTTTCTGAGTAAATAGTACATACCAGCACTATTTTAAAATAACAAACTCTTGATTGAATAATAAAAACTACAGTTAAACACTAAAAAACTCTAAGCCATCTCCGTGGAGATGTTGCCTGTACAACGGCAAAGAGAATGACTGGGGTAGGCGGAGCCTAGGAGGGATCATGTGACCAGCTTTGCTGGGCTCTTTGCCATTTCCTGTTGGGGAAGAGAATATCCCACAAGTAAGGATGACGCCGTGGACCGGACACACCTATGTTGGAGAAATTACAAATTCTGACACGTCTCTGCCAAACTCCTGGGACGAAAGGCAAAGAATGACTGGGGGATGAGGGGAGTGGGAGGAGTATTTAAGCCTTTGGCTGGGTTGTCTTTGCCTCCTCCTGGTGGCCAGGTTCTTGTTTCCCAAAATGAATGAATGCAGCTGTGTGCTCTTTCCAATTAAGAAGAAAATAGTAGTTCTCCCTCCACCCCACAAAATACTTTTCCTCCCCTTGGGGCATATAGATCTTGCCATGAGGTGGTATGAGGCACAAATGATGGGGCAGTGGCCTTAACTTGGGGTTCAACATATAAAGGGGGTATAAAGGAAGATAAGATTGCAATGCTCCAGTGGGAGACACCGTGGTTAGGCTAGCAGGTGTCTTTGGTCTGGCCCCTAGGTCTATTAGGGTCTCTGCATTGCCCACAGTATGCTTCACTAGAGAGGGTGCAAGCTGCTCTATTTGTTCTGCCTCTTACCTATCCGATTGTTGAAGAGACTAATATAAAATAGCTCTAAATAGGGGGCGCTATAATAAGTGTATTAGGACAATGATAAATGAGTGTGTAAGCTCTAGACATCAACACAAAAAACATCTACAAACACATATTCACACACACATATATATGAAAAATTAATTATATATGTATATACATATATAGGCCATGCCCCCTCACTAGCCGACAATTTTACTGAAGTGCTACGGCACAGTTTTTTATATCTCTCCAACGCTGTTTGGATGTTTTTAATGTGAAGACTTTTGGATGTTTTATACAACCTGTTCTATACAAATCACATACTTTCATGGCGAGTGTATGTGAACTCGCATGAGTTTTTAAACTAAATAAAGCACATTTTTTGATTATATTGGGATGTAGGTATAACATCATTACTCTCCCCACAAGAGCCCCTTAACCCCCCTCCAACACAGATTCCACATCCACCTTTCAAAGCGGTTTATCTTCTGCTGGGGAGGTGAGGACTGAATCCAAGGAGGGGAATGGATGCTGCAATAAGAAGGGGATTGAATTGCCTTCTTCAGTGGTTACTTACCACAAAGAGCCCTATCCATACCTCATAGGAGTTGAGGTGGAAGCACATGAGTTTTCATTTGGCATTACTCTGCAGAAAAATAGCAAGTGTATTTGATATACTACACCAGGAGGTTTCTTTTGCTGTGCGCCCTTCCCTCTTCTGTTCCAGATTTTCTTGCCTGTCTTCAGGGGGACTTCATTCTCATTTTGGGATTAGGCTGCAGGTGTAAGATATACTTTTCTCCCTCCACACAACACTGGATTGGTGTGCTTGGACAATTTAGGGGAGACCTATAATTTCAGGACAATGATGGTACTCCTATTGTTGGGACATTTATATTTGTAGCGCTGTATTCTCTCTGGTTTTTTATATATACAGTATATATATATATATATATATATATATATATATATATATATATATATATATCATCTATACACACACAAGCATACACACACCTATGTGCATGCACACTATACACACACAAAAACAGTTATATGTGAGTACCAGTAGTAGTATTGTTAACACACAAAATTCTAGGTACAATAGACATATACATATAATATTCCAATGCTATATATGGACAAACCCATTTACAAGCAACAAAGTCCAATAAGATCTGTGTAGTTCAACCAAGGATAGGTGAAGACAATTGCTGATTTGATCTGATGGCGATGATACAGTAATGCTGCACTCTCCTCATATGTGGATATCAAAGAATCGGGAAGATGAAAGAAACAAGAGAGGCGCCTGTGTGTACCAGTAGATAACAAAATGATAATTTTCAAAGAGCCCTAATCAGGGTACTCACATTTGCAAAGAGCACTCAGACAGTGCTATTGGAAACAGCCTGGATGTTTGACAGCAACCCAGCTCACTGATTGCAGAAACAAAATGACATCAAATCTGGAGAAGATAAGACAAAACAGGGTGCCTGTGTGTACCAGCAATAGACCAAAAAGATATCAGTGTAGATTCTCATTCGGTATACTCACATTTGTGAAGAGCACTCAGACAGTGCTATTAGGCACAAGTTGGATATTTAGCAGCAAACCAGCTTACTGATATGATGGTAACACAGGCACTGGAACACAGGAACACAGATACTCCAAAATATATAGAAGTCTCAAAGGATAGAGACTATAAACTAAAACTGCAGAATAGACTGCAACAAATGCAGCCTATAACTCCCTAAGGAATAACAGGTAGGTAGGAAAGGCACGTTTCCAATGTATAATGAACAAAATTTAAAATTGATTTATTGTAAATCAAAAATACAAAAAATACAGATAAAAATATAAAACAATGGAACCAGAAGGAAGGAGTTGCTAGCTACCCTCCTTCAAATATGCAATGCGTTTCTCAGGGCTTTACCACACTGTTTCATCAGGCATTTAAACTGAGCTGTGAATAGCCTTTAAATACCTTTCCTAACTAAACCAATACTAACAAAGTTGAAGCCTGTACAAATTAACACACACACCTGTGATCAACCCCGCCTTCCATGGGGAGTTCCACAGGATTTTTAACCCTTTGTATGTTGTCTATGTTTCATCCTCCATAAATGATTCATAAATGATCAGATATTGTTAATCATGGGCGCAATCCGATATACGGCGCAGGTTTCGGCACAAGCGTGGAAACCTGCGCCGCATGTAGTTTCACCTTGCACATTGAGCTATCACATATACGGCGCCAACAGTTGCTAAAGTGCCGTAAGTCGGACAAACTAGCGATGTCCAGAAATAAGCGTAAGTACAAATTTCTGGAGTCGCCAGTGATTTACGGCACTTTAGAAACTGCCGCCGCCTAAAAAAACTAACTAACGTCTTAAATCTCCCGTAACTGTCTAACACGCCTCCCAAACATAGCCCGACACGTATACCCCTCTATCCGCAATCCCCCCTCTCACTCCTAACAATAAATGTATTAACCCCTAAACCGCCGCTCCCGGACCCCGCCGCCACCTATGTCATATGTATTACCCCCTAATCTGACCCCCCTACACCGCCGCCACCTATATTATATGTATAACCCCCTAATCTGAGCCCCCTACACTGCCGCCACCTATATTATATATATATAGCCCCCTAATCTGAGCCCCCTACACCGCCGCCACCTATATTATATGTATAACCCCCTAATCTGAGCCCCCTACACCGCCGCCACCTATATTATATGTATAACCCCCTAATCTGAGCCCCCTACACTGCCGCCACCTATATTATATGTATTACCCCCTACACCGCCGCCACCTATATTATATGTATTACCCCCTAATCTGATCCCCCTACACCGCCGCCACTTATATTAAATTTATTAACCCCTAATCTGAGCCCCCTACACCGCCGCCACCTATCTTAAATTTATTAACCCCTAATCTGATCCCCCTACACCGCCGCCACCTATCTTAAATTTATTAACCCCTAATCTGAGCCCCCTACACCACCGTCACCTATATTAAATTTATTACCCCCTAATCTGATCTCCCTACACCGCCGCCACCTATCTTAAATTTATTAACCCCTAATCTGAGCCCCCTACACCGCCGCCACCTATATTAACTATATTACCCCCTAAACCTAAATCTAACCCTAACACCCCCTAACTCAATTATTATTTAAATAAATCTAAATAATATTAATTATTAATTTATTATTAACTAAATTATTCCTATTTAAAACTAAATACTATTTAATAACTTCCTAGTTAAAATAATTACAAAATTACCTGTAAAATAAATCCTAACCTAAGTTACCATTACACCTAACACTACACTATCAATAAATTAATTAAATAAACTACAATTATCTAAACTAAAATACAATTAAATAAACTAAACTATATTACTAAAAACCCCCACTAAATTACAAAAAATAAAAAAGATTACAAGAATTTTAAGATAATTACTCCTAATCTAAGCCCCCTAATAAAATAAAAAAGCCCCCCAAAATAATAAAATTTGCCTACCCTAAACTAAATTACAAAAGTAATCAGCTGTATTACCAGCCCTTAAAAGGGCCTTTTGCGGGGCATTGCCCCAAAGTAATCGGCTCTTTAACCTGTAAAAAAAAGAACAACCCCCCCCATTACAACCCACACACCCCTACTCTAAAACCCACCGATCCCCCCCTTAAAAAAACCTAAGTCTAACCCCCAAGTGGTCCTTACCTGTCCTGAAGACCGGCGGAGAAGGTCCTGTTCCAGGCGGTGAAGTCTTCTTCCAAGCGGCGACCTCTTCTTCTTCCAGGAACCAGCCGGCGCGGAGTGGAGGAGTTGAAGACCAATGACCGCGGAGCTGAAGACCGTCCACTCTAGAACTGAAGACCGGCACCAGAGTGGACGGTCTTCAGCTCTGCGGTCATCGGTCTTCAACTCCTCCGCTCCGCGCCGGCTGGTTCCTGGAAGAAGAAGAGGTCGCCGCTTGGAAGAAGACTTCACCGCCTGGAACAGGACCTTCTCCGCCGGTCTTCAGGACAGGTAAGGACCACTTGGGGGTTAGACTTAGGGTTTTTTAAGGGGGGGGATCGGGTGAGTTTTAGAGTAGGGGTGTGTGGGTGGTGGGTTGTAATGGGGGGGTGTTCTTTTTTTTACAGGTAAAAGAGCTGATTACTTTGGGGCAATGCCCCACAAAAGGCCCTTTTAAGGGCTGGTAATAGAGCTGATTACTTTTGTAATTTAGTTTAGGGTAGGGAAATTTTATTATTTTTTTTTTTTTTTATTTTATTAGGGGACTAAGATTAGGAGTAATTATCTTAAAATTCTTGTAATCTTTTTTTATTTTTTGTAATTTAGTGTTTGTTTTTTTTGTAATATAGTTTAGTTTATTTAATTGTATTTTAGTTTAGATAATTGTAGTTTATTTAATTAATTTATTGATAGTGTAGTGTTAGGTGTAATGGTAACTTAGGTTAGGATTTATTTTACAGGTAATTTTGTAATTATTTTAACTAGGAAGTTATTAAATAGTTATTAACTATTTAATAGCTATTGTACCTAGTTAAAATAAATACGTTACCTGTAAAATAAATATAAACCCTAAAATAGCTACAATGTAATTATTAATTATATTATAGCTATCTTAGTGTTTATTTTATAGGTAAGTATTTAGTTTTAAATAGGAATAATTTAGTTAATAATATTAATATTATTTAGATTTATTTAAATAATAATTAAGTTATGGGGTGTTAGGGTTAGACTTAGGTTTAGGGGGTAATATAGTTAATATAGGTGGCGGCGGTGTAGGGGGCTCAGATTACAGGTTAATAAATTTAAAATAGGTGGCGGCGGTGTAGGGGGCTCAGATTAGGGGTTAATAAATTTAATATAGGTGGTGGCGGTGTAGGGGGCTCAGATTAGGGGTTAATAAATTTAATATAGGTGGCGGCGGTGAAGGGGGATCAGATTAGGGATTAATACATTTAAGATAGGTGGCGGCGGTGTAGGGGCTCAGATTAGGGGTTAATAAATTTAATATAGGTGGCGGCGTAGCGGGCTCAGGTTAGGGGTTAATAAATTTAATATAGGTGGTGGCGGCGGCGTAGGAGGATCAGATTAGGGGTTAATAAATTTAAGATAGGTGGCGGCGGTGTAGGGGGATCAGATTAGGGGTTAATAAATTTAAGATAGGTGTCGGCGGTGTAGGGGGATCAGATTAGGGGTTAATAAATTTAAGATAGGTGGCGGCGGTGTAGGGGGCTCAGATTAGGGGTTAATATAGTTATTATAGGTGGCGGCGGTGTAGGGGGCTCAGATTAGGGGTTAATATAGTTATTATAGGTGGCGGCGGTGTAGGGGGGTCAGATTAGGGGGTAATACATTTAATGTAGGTGGCGGCGGTGTCCAGGAGCAGCGGTTTAGGGGTTAAACACTTTATTAGGGATTGCGATGGGGGATTGCGGTTGACAGGTAGATAGACATTGCGCATGCGTTAGGTGTTAGGTTTTATTTTGCAGGCAGTTTAGGAAGTTACGGGGCTCCAATACTCAGCGTAAGGCTTACTACGCCTGCATTTTGTGGCAAGGTGAAAATGGAGTAAGATTTCTCCATTTTCGCCACGTAAGTCCTTACGCTGTATATTGAATACCAAACTGCGCAGGTTTTGTATATCAGTCTATGGGCCAAAAAACTACGGCCGAAGGGTGAAATATACGAGCGTAACTTTTAGGTTACGCCGTATATGTGATACCAAACCCGCGCAAAATTTGGCGTCGCCGGCTTCTGTGGGCGACGCTGCATATCGGATCGGGCCCCATATTGTTGTTTACATATAAGTGTAAAAAAGGTTTTGAATAAAAAACTAAACTAAATAAAAAGTTAACTAAAACTAATTAGTGGGACTCTTAAAAAATCTTCATGTATATGGATTGTTGTTTCAATCTCCTCAGTATTATTATTATTAGATTTAGTTAAGTTAGGTATACACACGGACACATCAGACTGATGTGTTGATTTACGTGTATATATGTGTGCTCACAGGTGCATGTGTATATCAGTTGAGACCATAGCACTTATAAATAAGAGATCTCAATTGTGAGATTTGGGTCACTATATTTCCCCACTGGTATATGTACACACTTTTATGGCTTCCTTAATCTGCACATCCTGACACCAATAATATATTTATTTATTAAAATTAATATTTGATATTAAGTGCTAGTATCCCTTATCAAGGTGGTATTTGTGTAAACACAACTTTATTCTAATACAATATAGCGTTTACTGCTGGTGAGTTGTATTTAGTTTCTTAGGGTTAATATTAACTGCCAGAATCCAACAATTTTAGCACATACACGGCACACCCCTATCCTTACACAGATTGGTTAGTCACTGCTAATTTTGTTCAGTAACTTTATGTTACATTTAGAGTTTATGAGTGATCCATTTGTCTTTACATTGAGACAGGTTTGCAATAAGAATGTTTCTAATGTATCTAAAACTATATTAATAAAGATCACAACAGATAAGATGAGCAAATATTTTTGATTGTTTTTCTGCAACACAAAATAGAGCCATGGGAGCATGGCTGTTTGAATAACACATTTAAAACAATATGTATTAGGAATGGAACCCCAGACAACATCATAGGGTTAAAAAGGTGGGGAGTTTTTGGAAATAATAAATAATTCCCTTGCATGAGTGTTGATATAATTACCTTGAGACTCTGTGCATAGGTGTATATTCAAAGTTGAGATGTAATCTTTATTAAGCAAAGATTTTTTGAGACTCCCATTAATTAGTTTTAGTTAACTTTTTATTTAGTTTAGTTTTTTATTCAAAACCTTTTTTACACTTATATGTAAACAACAATATGATTAACAATATCTGATCATTTATGAATCATTTATGGAGGATGAAACATACAAAGGGTTAAAAATCCTGTGGAACTCCCCATGGAAGGAGGGGTTGATCACAGGTGTGTGTGTTAATTTGTACAGGCTTCAAATTTGTTAGTATTGGTTTAGTTAGGAAAGGTATTTAAAGGCTTTTCACAGCTCAGTTTATATGCCTGATGAAACAGTGTGGTAAAGCACTGAGAAACGCGGTGCATATTTGAAGGGGGGTAGCTAGCAACCACTGCCTTCTGGTTCCATTGTTTTATATTTTTATCTGTATTTTTTGTATTTTAGATTTACAATAAATCAATTTAAAATGTTGTTCATTATACATTGGAACCGTGCCTTTCCTACCTACCTGTTACTCCTTAGGGAGTTATAGGCTGCATTTGTTGCAGTCTATTCTGCAGTTTTAGTTTATAGTCTCTATCCTTTGAGACTCTTCTATATATTTTGGAGTATCTGTGTTCCTGTGTTACCATCATATCAGTAAGCTGGTTTGCTGCTAAATATCCAGCTTGAGCCTAATAGTCTGAGTGCTCTTCACAAATGTGAGTATACTGAATGAGATACTACACTGATATCTTTTTGGTTTATTACTGGTACACACAAGCTCCCTGTTTTGTCTTATCTTCTCCAGATTTGATGTCATTTTGTTTCTGCAATCGGTGAGCTGGGTTGCTGTCAAACATCCAGCCTGTTTCCAATAGCACTGTCTGAGTGCTCTTTGCAAATGTGAGTACCCTGATTAGGGCTCTTTGAAAATTATTATTTGGTTATCTACTGGTACACGACACAGGCGCCTCTTTTGTTTCTTTCATCTTCCAGATTCTTCCCTATCTGAGTCTGACTGACTTCCCCCTCCCAGTTGGTCTGTTCTCCCTGTCTTGGTCTCTATAGTAAAAATACCTTGGGCCCTTTGCTGTCTCTAATAGGATTCTACAGTCCATCTACTCCAGACTTTGTACTGACAGATCAGGGCAGACTAGTAAGAAACTCTGCACCAACCCACACTTAACCTTCTGTTGTCCCTTTATGTGCAGAAAATGTTAACAGCTTACTTGACAAACTCAGAAAATAGAAAACATTTGTGTCTGAGGACAATAGGGTCCTCTTACTTAACACACCACTGCTCCCACTTGCTTTTTCCACAGAGGGGCGTCTTGGAGCAGTGCATTCACACGCCATGAAGGACCTCTTACACTCACACATTCATAACAAAAGATGTTAAAACATAAAACAGTTATTTCACGTTCTTGGGAGTTTGTACTTACAAAAAACTAAGAGAGAAAAAAGAGGTTCTTAATTCGTGTGGCACACAAGTTAAGAACCTAGAAATGTATATCACAGAGAGTGAGCTTGAGGATCCGTAACACATAAAATATAACTATTATTAAAAATCTTGACATTACAAATTAAAACAGGGTATACATGTTATACACACATAGTATCTTGACCTGGTGGCGTTTGTAACAGGTATATTAGTGCAATTAGCTCAATCGGACCGCAAAATGTTAGATGATCCCGCACCATAAACAGGGTCTAGTACCTATATATTATGTGGAGATATACGGTCTCCCACAGTAGCTATCTACATATACAAAATGTGGTAAGGGCAGACAAATGAATGTTGAACTTAAGTCATCTGCTGATTCTATGTTATAAAGTGACCGGTCCTGGATACATAAAATCAAAAATATGGGTATCTTAGTGGGTTCAGATTGAAATGGTTCTAAATTAAGTATGCTACCCACCTAGGATATACGATTCTATTAAAGCATGGAATCGTCTGTTCCAATTATTGCTGAGTCAGGTTTTAGATATATACGTAAATAAATGAAATCTAACAAAAACCCCATATAGACAAGTGTGTTGAGATTTCTGGTCCCAAATAGGTTTATAATATTGAGATAACCATGAACCATAAGTTTATGTGTATGCATGTGATTACAGAATGTCATCTACCATCTAATAGAAAGAAAAGAGAGAATTTAAAAAAAACACACACACAGTGTGTTAAGAAGAGAAACACACTTGCAAAATTATCACTAGCTTCTCTCAAGAACAAAAAGGGACATAAATCCCTATTTATCAATAGTGTTCAATTAAAGTGCGAGTAAGCTGAAAAGTGGTATATCATATACCGTACCTGGTTCAAATTACAGATATAATGTGGTGAAGTGGGGGGTTATTAGTGATCTGTGTGCACTTTTAGCTATTTCAAAGCAGGTACCTGTATTACTTTCTACATAAATTACCTTTAACATTTACTTCTGCTATTACCGTACCGGTACCTGCATTGCTAAATAGGTTTACCACTTATAACTATTATCACTATCACTAAACCCTGCTCCGTCCCCACTACCTGGATATCTATATGATCAACAGTATTATATATAAGCAACCAGCTAACTGCTATATGCCAATTAAGGCCAACATATTTTTTACATTAATAGTATTAAGAGAGAAGCAGTGCGAACACCTGACGTGCGTTTCGCAAACTGCTTTATCAAATATATAGATATCCAGGCAGTGGGGACGGAGCGGGGTTTAGTGATAATAGTTATAAGTGGTAAACCTAATTAGCAATGCTTTTCAGCTTACTCGCACTTTAGTTGAACACTATTGATAAATAGGGATTTTTGTCCCTTTTTGTTCTTCAGAGAAGCTAGTGATAATTTTGCAAGTGTGTTTCTCTTCTTAACACACTGTGTGGTTTTTTTTTTTTTTTAAATCTTTCTTTTCTTTCTATTAAATGGTAGATGACATTCTGTCATCACATGAATACACATAAACTTATGGTTCATGGTTATCTCAATATTATAAACCTATTTCAGACCAGAAATCTCAACACACCCTTGTCTATATGGGGGTTTTGTTAGATTTAATTTATTTATGTAATTTTCCCTAAGGCTTGATTTTGTTGTATCTGATTGTCACAACTGTTTAGTTACAAACATTTAAGATAGTTTAAGTGTGCATTAATGATCCTTTTATTCAAACCTGCTCATATCGACAGAAGTACTATATGCATATTTTCATGTATGTAGCAAAACAATACAGTGTAAATTTGCCTATATTCATAGATGCTTATGAGGCTGCCAAGGGTCCCCTTTGGCAATATTTCAAACATGTTCAATTACTTTGAATAAACCACACATAGGGAGATAAAGGAATCCTGACTCATGTGTTGCTGTTTAGGACATTTTTGAACACTTCAAGACAAGATCTGTTTGTGGGCCCTTTGGCATAACAAAGAAAAGGCTCAAGACAGAATTTGGGTGGACAGGAGGTTGGCTTGAAGTGGCCCTATGATAGGGTAAGATGGTCCTTGAGCAGTGTTTGGAAAGGCCATGTGATTGACAGCATGGTGGGAAAGATTTGGCAGTCCCATGGTTCTATTAGAGAAATTAATCTATAAATATTACTGAGAAATCCAGAGAGATCCAGAGCAGTGGCAATCCTGCAAAAAGTGGGAACATTGGGAAATCTGCTATAGCAGAGTTTCTTAAACTTTTTTTTCACCTTGGACTAATTTTTAGAAAACCCCAATTATTCTAATATAATCCAAAGCAAACCTCTTGTCAGATGGGTATACAATTTTTTTCTTGGTTTTTTTTTTTTTTTTTTGTACGTTATGCATCAATATTCCACACAAATGAGGTGATTATTTGCGTAAACATGTAAATTCAACTTTTCTAGCCATTGTTAATCACTAATGGTTAGACTCTTTGTCTTTGTACCGTCCGTGTAGGCTTTTCCCCTGTGTGTGGCAATAAACAACACTCACACACTGAGTATACTCTGCACACAATAAATGTAATGTAATGCAAAAAAATTGGCCTATGGAATTTTTGACCAAATTACAAAAATGTATGCGCACATTTGAAGAGTTAGCTTTGTGCCTACCTCATTAAGCTAAAATGCCAAAAATATTACTCACCGACACTCATACATGCACACTAACTCATACATACAGCCCTTATACTGTCCTCTCACCTCACTAGCTATCCCCTCGACCCCATCCCCTCACAGCTACTCCCCTCCCTCTCTTCTACCCTTGCCCCTTCACTCACACACATCTTACCTCTCCCTCAGCACCGGTATATTTCCCTAAACTCTAAAACACACCTATCCTTAAAAAACCTTCTCTCGGTTCAACCTCCCCATCCAACTACCGCCCTATTTCACTACTTCCTCCTGCCTCAAAGCTTCTTGAAAAGCTAGTATATGCACGTTTTTTATGCAGAAAAAAGAAAACAAAAGGGCTCCTCCTGTGTGTATCAGTAGTTCCAAAAGGTACTCCTTATCACAACAATTGTATACAGGGTACTCACATTTGGTAGTAGCACTCAATTGTGCTTATAGGGGCAGGCTGAAATAATAACAGTGCTTCAGCTCACTATTCACCAGCAAACTGGAACTCCTGTTTGAATGATGCGAATAAAGGTAGCCAGAACAGGGACGAAACAGTATGTTAAAAGCACATGGAAATTTAACTACCTTCATATATACACACATTTAAAATCATTAACAGCTGTTAGTAATTTATACATTCAAATGAATAGTGCAGTGTCACTAACTCCTCCCCTTCCAACCCCTATATGAAATATATAAGTAAACAAACTATAAATAGCATTTAAATACACGTAGTTATGACATTGAAAGTAAAATTCTAAATCCAATTTTGCAAGTTAAAAATTAAGGATGAAATAAAAAGTTGAAAGTTAAAAAATAAAAAAAACGCATCCTAAGGGGGGGGCGGAGCCGGCCAAGGACGATCATGACCGCTTGTTGAGAAGCTCCGGAGCTTTTTTTAGTCCGGTGGGGTGCCAAACAGGGGACGAATCCACACCAACATGCAACATCAAGGCACATGAAAGTGCCAGAACTATAAGGGGAACTTTTTTCAACCCTTCAAAGGCGTATATAAGGCGTAAAAGCCACAGCCTGCAAAAACGGAGGCCTAGGCGAGAGACGTCACACAGAACACTTGTGGCGCAGACAATAACCAGACAGCCGTAACATCGGATTGCAACAGTAAGGGGACATCGGACCTAATAGCCAAGCCAACAGAGCTCTGCGGGAGATCCATGGTCTGCAAGTATACTTAGCTAAGATATCATGTAGTCCCATCATACACGACACATAAAACCAAGCATACACCGTATACACAAAACAGCCAGCTCCACAACAGATTAGGAAACAGATCTACCACACTTAGCTACGGAGTTAATGAGACTAGACTTACTGTTTACCACCTCCTCTTCTTACAAGCCATTATGGTGAGCAATTTACAAAAACTATCATCAGGGAAACACGTAAAGGGCCTGCAAATCACTTTGGACCTGACTGGGCTTACATTCCGCCCAGACCCGGCAACAGAGCACAGTCTCTGCTCCCCATATACAGAACCACCTAAAAACAGTCTTTGTCAGTCACTGGTGGAAATTCCGCCACTTTACACCTGCCACATGGCGGCACGTAACAAACAGAAAGGGGACAAAGCCACTAAATCTACCGCACCTACGACGAACAGACTAAACACTTTCTTCAAGTCCTATGAAGGGCCAAACGCTAACACGATGGACACTACTTTGTCCAACAACCCAGATAAACCAGGAGACCTTTCTCCTAACAGAATAAGCCAGGACATACCACTCACAAAAGCTGATCTTAGTGCACTCCCCACGAAAGAAGATCTTTCTCGTTTCATGACCCAAGTAAACCAGGCCATCAAAGACGGCCTAGCGGAGGTAAAGCGGGAAGTCAATGTCCTGGGGCATAGAGTTTTGCAATTAGAGGAACAAGTAGAAGAGACTTCCAAAACTTCAGATAACATGGTGACAGCCATAGAACAACAGAACACTGCAATACTACATCTACAGGCCCAAGTAGAAGACCTTGACAATCGAGGTAGACGACAGAACCTCCGCATTAGAGGTGTCCCAGAGCAAATATACCCAGCACAAATATCATCATATCTACAAAACCTATTTAAATACTTGCTAGACTTAAAAGCAGATGAAACCATACCAATAGACAGAGCACACAGGGCTCTGAGAGCTCGCCCAACCAAAACTGCCCCACCTAGGGACATTATCCTATGCTGCCATAAATTTTTAGATAAAGAAAGAATACTACAGGCAGCTAGGAGGAAGTCACCTATAACCTTTGGAGAAGATTCTATTCAGGTGTACGCAGATCTCAGCAATCTAACCCTCATGAAACGCAAGGAAGCCCGATATTTAACCTTGCACTTAACAGATCTTAATATAACATACAGGTGGGGATTCCCGTTTGCTATAAGAGTTGTAAAAGAGGACAAAGTATATGTTTACAGAGATCCTGAGGACTTGGAAACATTTTGTAAACAACTTGGGATACCATAACCAACACTCCCATCTTTGAAAGATGCAGGGACCGGAAATAACGCCCACAATAATCTGCCACCAAGGCCACAATGGCCAGAATGGACGACAGTCCCTAAGAAGAAAAGGAATGCACCAAAAGGGGCTCCAAACCAGAGTGGAGACGAAGATGATCCAACTTGAAACTAAATTGTGAGAACTGTGGGTTTCCCTTTCATACAGAACTGTTGCCGGATGAGAACGGCAGAACCCTTTCTCTTCAGCCAGACAGGAGTCCTGCCTATGGAAATATTCCTTGCTGGCTGCTGCGCCAGTTTACAGCACACATGTTCCTGTTTAACTTTTTCTGTTTAGTTATCTGTAATTGTATAGGCTATGTTTAGATGCTTATGAAGTGAAATGTTAGATCAATATGTTTGCAACTGTGACCATTTTGGTCAACTACAACCCACCTCATTCTTCCACTTTTTGTCCCCTGGGCGGCCACCCCTTCCGTGACTGAGCTGGCTGCTTATTTTTTCTTTTATCTCGCTCGTCCCCTTTCTCTCTTTCTTTTTAAACCAGTCGCTCTTTCCCCTCCTCCCCCTCCCTTTACCCCCTCCTAGGAAGCTTAGGCTTCCGATATTTTTGTACAGACTATGTTGCGTTTTGATGTTAATTCTGTTTTTTTACCTGTCAGCCTCGTCCCAACAGTGATGGGATTGCTGCATTACTTTACTCCTCCTCCTTCTATACATGTGCCTCATCGAACTTCTCTCGACAGTCATATACAACCTCTACTTAAACAACAGCAAAGGGTAAGATCTTCACATGACATCCTCCAGACTCCCAACCATATTCACACATGACTGACACGACATTAACAGTAATCTCACAGAACGTGAAGGGGCTAAATTTTCCCACAAAGCGCTCTGTTGCCCTCAGATGTTTTGCTAAACACAAACTCAATTCTTTTCATTCAAGAGACCCATTTTTAAGCACAGCTGAACCTAGGTTCTCATCTAAATCCTTTCCGACCGAGTTCTTTAACTCCTACCCTGATAAAAAGAAAAATGGGGTGGGAATATAACTACATAAATCCATTCACTTTAAATTGCTGAACAAAGTGACGGATAATGATGGTAGAATAATTATCCTGGTGGGTACCCTATTTAATAATCCAGTGACACTTGTGAACGTGTACGCCCCCAACAGCAATAAACAAAAATTCTTTAACCAGCTTTACAAATTAATAATGGATAATAGGAAGGGGGCTTTGATAGTGGGAGGGGACTTAAATGCCACCTTAGACCCCAAACTGGATTCCTCCTCAGGAAACCCCCGGACTCAATTGAGACCCCCTAATGCAGTGTACAATTGCATGACACAGTTAGGGCTGATCGACATTTGGAGAATACATCATCACACTAATAGAAACTACACTTTTTATTCCCACCCATGGGCAGTATATACAATAATAGACTACTTACTAATTGTTAGAAACCACCTCTCCCTAGTCTCAGATTCTGATATACAACCAACCTCGTGGTCGGATCATTCCCGGATCAGTATTGACCTGAGATGGCCGGACCACCCACACACACCTTATATTTGGAGATTAGACAATTCTCTCTTTCATGACACATCAGTCAAGGAAGAGCTGATAAAATCTTTGAAAGAATATTTCCGGCTTAATGCCACCCATGATATAGATCTAAATACCCTATGGGAAGCTCACAAAGCTGTTCTGAGAGGGGAATGTATCAAACACTCGGCTTTTAGGAGGTAAACATATCATGAAAAAATAAAGACCCTCACTACTCAACTAAGGTATCTAGAACTCACACACAAAAACGCTCCCACTAACGCTACTATATTCTCTCATCTGCTAGAAACTAGGAAGGTTCTTAATAACATACTAATGAAAGAGGCTCAGAGGAAAGCTTCTAACACCAGGAAATTATATGCTTATGAAGGTAATAGAGCAGGACCACTACTGGCGAAGCTTCTGAGGGCCCAAACACTCAGATCAATAAATTGGTGACGACAGACCACCACTGTTTATACGACAGTAAACGGCTAATTATTTCAGTATTTTTTTACTCCAAATTATACAATATAGAAAGTAACTCGACACCTGAACACTTAGAACAAATTAAGGATTATATTAGAAATGCCGATCTATCCACATTAGACCAGACACAAAGGGAATCTCTAGACCCCCATCTCTCTGACAGAAGTGCTCAAAGCGATAAAAGACCTACCCACAGGGAAAAATCCCTGGTCCAGATGGTTTTACCAATTCATATTATAAATCTTTTAGGGAAATCCTAGCTCCACATTTATTAAGCTTATGCAACGCTCTGGAGGACAAAAACACATTACCACAGGAGATGATGATGGCATACATTTCAGTTATCCCTAAACCCAATAAAGACCCCACTGACCCCGGCAGTTACAGACCCATATCCCTTCTAAATACGGACGTTAAGATCCTGGGTAAGATAATAGCTAAGCAAATCAATGGAATTCTTCATTCACTAATACATACAGATCAAGTGGGCTTTGTCCCTGGGAGGGAAGCAAGGGACAACACAATTAGAGCAATTACCCTGTCCTCTTATGCTAAACACATAGGGATCCCTGCTGTCCTTATAGCGATAGATGCTGAAAAAGCATTTGACCGTATCAATTGGACATTTCTAAAAGAAACATTATCACAAGGATTTGGCCCCAAAATGTTAACCCGCATATTTAGCTTATATTCTCACCCCACAGCAATGGTTAAACCAAATGGAATGTTATCGGACCCTTTCAATATCTACAACGGGACTAGACAAGGCTGCCCCCTCTCGCCTATATTATTTATTTTGACCATGGAGGTATTAGCAACACACATCAGACAGGATGAAGGAATAGGGGGTATCCCAGCTGGCCCACACAATTTTAAAATAGCTATGTATGCAGACGATGTCTTGTTCACGATCACAGATCCCCTGATATCTATACCGAGAGTACTAATGCAACTAGACACCTTTGGCAGATTCTCAAACTTCTTAGTCAACAAGCACAAAAATCAGAAATACTTAACATATCCCTCTCATCGACATCCTTTCAATCCATTAAATAAATTTGCCCATTAAATTTGCAAGGGAAATCCCTGAAATACTTGAGAATTTAACTCTCCCCTGAGATGTTACAGCTTTTCGATGAGAACTACCTGACGCTCCTACGTAAAACACAATTAGATTTAAATAATTGGGCAACGAAACCGATTACTTGGTGGGGAAGGAACCAATGTATTAAAATGACCACACTGCCCAGGATATTATATCTGTTCCAGGCCCTACCTATCCCCATCCCTAAATGGTTCACCGCACAACTACAAAAACACATTAACCTTTTCATCTGGGGAAAGATTAAACCTAGAGTGTGCAGGGAAAGTCTATATAGAACTGGTGGAAATGGAGGATTGGGCTTGCCTTGTATAGCAGACTACCTGGATGCAATAACACTACAGAGGATAAGACTGGTATAGATCTAAAGACTCGAAAGCATGGGTAGTGATAGATTCGCACATACTTAAAGTCCCAGAGGTAGGAGCCTTATGCTGGATATCCAGGGACCTCAGACCACCCCAATGTACAGACCTGTTGATACACCATGGAGTGTTTGACTCTTGGGACTCTATCATATTGAGAAGGAAACATATATCAAGTGTGCGCTCCCCAATGTTTCCAATCCCTAGAAACGCGGAACTGATACAATCTTCCTTCCTACCAGTGTAAGTAGGAGTGGACTAAGTGCTAATAGATATTTGGCCTTAAGCTTACTCACAGGTTAGTCTCCTAGCGGGCTAACAGAGGATGGAATACAATGAAAGGAGAGAGTAAGCGCTAGAAGCTTAAAAGGCACAGGACTGGATGATTGCTAAATACTATAAAATCGTTTTAAAAATGTTTAATACATATATATATATAATAATACTGCAACAATGTAAAAAAGATTATGTGCATAGATCCATGACTGTAGCTTAAAAACATACAAACATTATATAGAAATGTATAAAATAATGTTGTGTTCTAAAAGTAAACCAGACGTCAAACCAACTTGTGGTTGATATTGGTGATAAATGCGAATGATGGATAAAATCCAGTAGAATCACAATAAAAATGTTCACAACAATGTTCACAACAAAGATAAAACCTGTGATGTGGTTTAAAAGCACGTGATCAAAAAGGTATGTGAGGTACAACATTTTTTTGGATAGTGCAAAAAATGAATATAAAATGAAAAATGTGGTACATTCAAAAGTTTCTGATACAAAGTCAAATTGTGATGAATCCTACAATGGTGTCGTGAAGAAGGGCTAGGTGTAAAAGGTAAATCCAAAAACCAATGTCAATTATCAGGTGACCGAGTGGAACAGTAATTGGCCAATTGTATCAAATGTAAAAATTAAAAAATTATTGTAATAAATGAGATCACATAAAAAAGTTGAAAAAATGGGAGACAAAAAGAGAGGAAAAAAAGGGTGCAATGGTTATACAATATTTATCCAGATGAGTGTCCATGTGTTAGGTATCCACGATGGTAGACAAAACAAAAATGTGATAATAATTGGAAGTGTGAAAATAAATTGTTTTTTGGATTTACCTTTTACACCTAGCACTTCTTCACGACACCATTGGAGGATTCATCACAATTTGACTTTGTATCAGAAACTCTTGAATGTACCACATTTTTCATTTTATATTCATTTTTTGCACTATCCAAAAATTTTTTGGACCTCGCATACCTTTTTGATAACGTTCTTTTAAACCACATCACAGATTTTATCTTTGTTGTGAACATTGTTGTGAACATTTTTAGATTTTTATTGTGATTCTACTGGATTTTATCCATCATTTGCATTTATCACCAATATCAACCACAAGTCGGTTTAACGCCTGGTTTACTTTTAGAACACCGCATTATTTTATACATTTCTATATATCTATATAATGTTTTTAAGCTACAGTCATGGATCCATGCACATAATCTTTTTTACATTGTTGCAGTATTGTTATATATATATTATATGTATTAAACATTTTTAAAACAAATTTATAGTATTTAGCAATCATCCAGTCCTGTGCCTTTTAAGCTTCTAGCGCTTACTCTCTCCTTTCATTGTATTCCATCTTCCTTCCTACAAACGCAATTGGCAAACTGAGTTAGGGATAGAAATAACGAAGGAGGATTGGCAAAAAAAAATCACACTTACCAAGAGAGCATCGACATCCCCCTCAGGCCCTAGAACTAAACTTTAAGGTGTTGTCACGATGATACCTCACCCCCGTCAGAATACAATCCATTTAACCTAATACAACGGGAAAATGCTGGAGAGGGTGTGATTGCAGGGGAAATTACCTCCACATGTGGTGGGACTGCCCCGAAGTTTAGCCCCTATGGGAAAAGGTAGAGCAGTACTTTAAACCACTTTTACCCAATGATTTCTCATTAACACCTAGAATAGCATTATTGAATGACTTGCCAAAATTTCCCTGCAAACTCAGATCCACCTCACTGCAGATAGGCCTCACAGGAGCCAAGGCTTTGATAGCTACACATTGGAAAACACCGCACACGCCTACCTTATTGAACTGGACAGAGAAAGTCACAGACTTATTGACATTGGAAGAATATGGCTATATAAAAAAGAAAAAAATTAATTTTCTAGCCGACATGAGATTCATATGGGAGGATGATCTGCGGAACATGGGTGTGAACATTACGATTGACAACACCAGCACTAATGACTGACAAAATACATCCAGACTCCTCCCGGTCCTCCCTCCCTACTTTTTAATCTATTTCACCCTCTTCAAGCGGCAAGCCTTGTGTCATTGGCACTACCCTAACTGTAACACCTTTATTTTGCCTTTGTTGCGAGGGTAAACCTCTGTTAGGTATATATACAAGGTTGAGTTTGGTTTAGACATGAAGGAAATGCTATTCCATATGCCAACATATGAGGAGAGAAATGTAGAGATATGGTCTCTTAATCTAATTGGCTGACAGTTAGTTTAATTATGTTTTGTTGATTTTAGTTATTTTCTAGAATGGTAATTGGATGCAATTGTATAGTTACAAGATGGTTATATCAATGTTTTTGCAAAGTCAAGATTTGTATCCTGAGTAATTGCCATTTGACGTATTGCGCTGTATGACGTAAATTTCAATAAAAACAGTTTAAAAAAAAAAAAAAAACGCATCCTAAAATAAACATCCCATGACCCCTTTTGTTCTATTAAAATGAAACATAAAGGTGTTAAATTATAACCATTGTAAATATATAACATTTCATCACTAAGTTTCACAACAAAAACAGATCTAGTAGCACAAATGGCTGTTTGTGTTAAAATATATATATATATATGAGCTGCAACAACTAATCGTCATAATCGATAATAATCGATTATGAAAATAGTTGTCAACGAATCTCAATCGATTAGTTGGTTTGCAATTAGTTGGTCTGTGCACAACACCAGCTGCTTCACTCCAATGAACTCCTGCATATGGTATTGTGTTTTATGGTTATGTCCTTAGCCTAAAGGACGTCTACAGACGTCTACTTTTCACTTTTACAGGACAGTATACGTTTACAACTACCCCTGGCTTATGTGCAACCCAGATATAATAGTCATCAGTTGGCTTGTTTATATTAAATCTGGTGATCTGGAACTATGCTTTTCATGATATAGTGCCAAGCTTGTTGTTTACACCTTGCCCCTAGATTGATGGGAGTTATTTAAATTGATGTGCATTATTATCTGTTTGCACAATTATTAGCGTATTGCTTGCTATTGCTGATTATCGTGGCCGGACTTTTAGCCGACGGACATTTGGCAGACGGACATTTGGCCGACACACAAGTGTCTGTCAGATAACAGTCCGGCCACGAGATAGATAGATTTGATAGATACATAGATTAGATAGATCAATAGATGCAATAGATACATTTGATAGATAAATTTGATAGATAAATAGATAGATTTGTTAGATAGATAATTTCCCAGACAGAGAATTACAAAACGTGCGGTCTGTGACCCATGGTAAGGTTCCCAGAGGCAGTTGCGGCGCCCGAGGCTCTGATTAGAACAGAGCACTCTGGAACGTATCTGCCCTCGGCCGAAATCGGAACATTCTTTAGCTTTCTGTCTGTCGGCCAAATGTCCTTCTGCATTTTGTCAGAGCACCGCTGATTATATGTACTGTATAAATAACAGAATTTATGCTTACCTGATAAATTACTTTCTCCAACGGTGTGTCCGGTCCACGGCGTCATCCTTACTTGTGGGAATATCTCTTCCCCAACAGGAAATGGCAAAGAGTCCCAGCAAAAGCTGTCCATATAGTCCCACCTAGACTCCGCCCACCCCAGTCATTCGACCGACGGACAGGAGGAAAAAACAGGAGAAACTATAGGGTGCCGTGGTGACTGTAGTTAGAGAAAACAATTCATCAAACCTGATTAAAAAACCAGGGCGGGCCGTGGACCGGACACACCGTTGGAGAAAGTAATTTATCAGGTAAGCATAAATTCTGTTTTCTCCAACATTGGTGTGTCCGGTCCACGGCGTCATCCTTACTTGTGGGAACCAATACCAAAGCTTTAGGACACGGATGAAGGGAGGGAGCAAATCAGGTTACCTAAACAGAAGGAACCACGGCTTGCAAAACCTTTCTCCCAAAAATAGCCTCCGAAGAAGCAAAAGTATCAAATTTGTAAAATTTGGCAAAAGTGTGCAGTGAAGACCAAGTCGCTGCCTTACATATCTGATCAACAGAAGCCTCGTTCTTGAAGGCCCATGTGGAAGCCACAGCCCTAGTAGAGTGAGCTTTGATTCTTTCAGGAGGCTGCCGTCTGGCAGTCTCGTAAGCCAATCGGATGATGCTTTTAAGCCAAAAAGAAAGAGAGGTAGCAGTCGCTTTTTGACCTCTCCTTTTACCAGAATAGACGACAAACAGAGAAGATGTTTGTCTGAACTCTTTTATAGCTTCTAAATAGAATTTTAGAGCACGGACTACGTCTAAATTGTGTAACAAACGTTCCTTCTTTGAAACTGGATTCGGACACAAAGAAGGTACAACTATCTCCTGGTTAATATTTTTGTTGGAAACAACCTTTGGAAGAAAACCAGGCTTAGTACGCAAAACAACCTTATCTGAATGAAACACCAGATAGGGCGGAGAACACTGCAGAGCAGATAACTCAGAAACTCTTCTAGCAGAAGAAATAGCAACCAAAAACAAAACTTTCCAAGATAACAACTTAATATCTATGGAATGTAAAGGTTCAAACGGAACCCCTGGGAGAACTGAAAGAACTAGATTTAAACTCCAGGGAGGAGTCAAAGGTCTGTAAACAGGCTTAATCCTAACCAGAGCCTGAACAAATGCTTGAACATCTGGCACAGCTGCCAGTCGTTTGTGTAACAAGACAGATAAAGCAGAAATCTGTCCCTTTAGAGAACTCGCTGATAATCCCTTATCCAAACCCTCTTGTAGGAAGGAAAGGATCCTAGGAATTTTAATCTTACTCCATGAGAATCCCTTGGATTCACACCAACAGATATATCTTTTCCATATTTTATGGTAAATCTTTCTAGTTACAGGTTTTCTGGCTTGTACCAGAGTATCTATCACAGAATCCGAAAACCCACGCTTAGATAAAATCAAGCGTTCAATTTCCAAGCCGTCAGCTGGAGAGAGACTAGATTTGGATGTTCGAATGGACCCTGTACCAGAAGATCCTGTCTCAAAGGTAGCTTCCATGGTGGAACCGATGACATATTCACCAGGTCTGCATACCAAGTCCTGCGTGGCCACGCAGGAGCTATCAAGATCACCGAGGCCCTCTCCTGCTTGATCCTGGCTACCAGCCTGGGAATGAGAGGAAACGGTGGAAACACATAGGCTAGGTTGAAGGTCCAAGGCGCTACTAGTGCATCCACTAGTGCCGCCTTGGGATCCCTGGATCTGGACCCGTAGCAAGGAACCTTGCCCCATAATTGAGTTAATTGGGCAAAGATCTCCGGGTGAAGTTCCCACTCCCCCGGATGGAATGTCTGACGACTCAGATAATCCGCCTCCCAGTTTTCCACTCCTGGGATGTGGATCGCAGATAGGTGGCAGGAGTGATTCTCCGCCCATTCTATTATTTTGGTCACTTCTCTCATCGCCAGGGAACTCCTTGTTCCCACCCTGATGATTGATATAAGCAACAGTCGTCATGTTGTCTGATTGGAATCTTATAAATCTGGCCTTTGCTAGTTGAGGCCAAGCCCTGAGAGCAATGAATATCGCTCTCAGTTCCAGAATGTTTATCGGGAGAAGAGACTCTTCCCGAGACCATAGTCCCTGAGCTTTCAGGGATTCCCAGACCGCGCCCCAGCCTGCTAGACTGGCGTCGGTCGTGACGATGACCCACTCTGGTCTGCGGAAGCTCATTCCCTGGGACAGGTGGTCCAGGGTTAGCCACCAACGGAGTGAGACTCTGGTCTTCTGATCTACTTGAATCACTGGAGACAAGTCTGTATAGTCCCCATTCCACTGTTTCAGCATGCACAGTTGTAATGGTCTTAGATGAATTCACGCAAAAGGAACTATGTCCATTGCTGCAACCATCAACCCTACCACTTCCATGCACTGAGCTACGGAAGGACGTGGAATAGAATGAAGAACTTGACAAGCGTTTAGAAGCTTTGATTTTCTGACTTCTGTCAAGAAAATCCTCATTTCTAAAGAATCTATTATTGTTCCCAAGAAAGGAACTCTTGTCGATGGAGATAGGGAACTTTTTTTCTATGTTCACCTTCCATCCGTGAGATCTGAGAAAGGCCAGAACGATGTCTGTGTGAGCCTTTGCCTTTGAGAGAGACGACGCTTGTATCAGAATGTCGTCCAAGTAAGGTACTACTGCAATGCCCCTTGGTCTTAGGACCGCTAGAAGGGACCCGAGTACCTTTGTGAAAATCCTTGGAGCAGTGGCTAACCCGAATGGGAGCGCCACAAACTGGTAATGTTGTCCAGAAAGGCGAACCTTAGGAACTGATGATGATCCTTGTGGATAGGAATATGTAGATACGCATCCTTTAGATCCACGGTAGTCATAAATTGACCTTCCTGGATTGTAGGTAGAATCGTTCGAATGGTTTCCATTTTGAACGATGGAACCCTGAGAAATTTGTTTAGGATCTTTAAATCCAGAATTGGTCTGAAAGTTCCCTCTTTTTTGGGAACCACAAACAGATTTGAGTAAAATCCCATTCCCTGTTCCGCCGTTGGAACTGGGTGTATCACTCCCATTTTAACAGGTCTTCTACACAATGTAAGAATGCCTGTCTCTTTATTTGGTTTGAGGATAAGTGAGACATGTGGAACCTTCCCCTTGGGGGTAGTTCCTTGAATTCCAGAAGATAACCCTGAGAGACTATTTCTAGTGCCCAGGGATCCCGAACATCTCTTGCCTGAGCAAAGAGAGAGAGTCTGCCCCCTACTAGATCCGGTCCCGGATCGGGGGCTACTCCTTCATGCTGTTTTGTTAGCAGCAACAGGCTTCTTGGCCTGCTTACTCTTGTTCCAGCCTTGCATCGGTTTCCAGGCTGGTTTGGTTTGTGAAGCATTACCCTCTTGTTTAGAGGATGCGGAATTAGAGGCCGGTCCATTCCTGAAATTGCGAAAGGAACGAAAATTAGACTTATTCTTGGCTTTGAAAGGCCTATCTTGCGGGAGGGCGTGGCCCTTTCCCCAGTGATGTCTGAGATAATCTCTTTCAATTCTGGCCCAAAGAGAGTTTTACCCTTGAAGGGGATATTAAGCAATTTTGTCTTGGAAGATACATCCGCTGACCAAGACTTTAGCCAAAGCGCTCTGCGCGCCACAATTGCAAACCCTGAATTTTTCACCGCTAATCTAGCTAATTGCAAAGCGGCATCTAAAATAAAAGAATTAGCTTTAACTTGAGTGCGTGAACCCTGTCCATAACCTCCTCATACGGAGTCTCTCTCTACTGAGCGACTTTTCTAGTTCCTCGAACCAGAACCACGCTGCTGTAGTGACAGGAACAATGCACGAAATGGGTTGCAGAAGGTAACCTTGCTGTACAAAAATCTTTTTAAGCAAACCCTCCAATTTTTTATCCATAGGATCTTTGAAAGCACAATTATCCTCGATAGGGATAGTAGTACGCTTGTTTAGAGTAGAAACTGCCCCTTCGACCTTAGGGACTGTCTGCCATAAGTCCTTTCTGGGGTCGACCATAGGAAATAATCTCTTAAATATAGGAGGGAGGACAAAAGGTATGCCGGGCTTCTCCCACTCCTTATTCACTATGTCCGCCACCCGCTTGGGTATAGGAAAAGCGTCGGGGTGCACCGGAACCTCTAGGAACTTGTCCATCTTGCATAATTTTTCTGGAATGACCAGGTTGTCACAATCATCCAGAGTAGATAACACCTCCTTAAGCAGTGCGCGGAGATGCTCTAATTTAAATTTAAATGTCACAACATCAGGTTCAGCCTGTTGAGAAATTTTTCCTGAGTCTGAAATTTCCCCATCTGACAAAACCTCCCTCATGGCCCCTTCAGATTGGTGTGAGGGTATGACAGAGCAATTATCATCAGCGCCCTCCTGCTCTTCAGTGTTTAAAACAGAGCAATCGCGCTTTCTCTGATATGCAGGCATTTTGGATAAAATATTTGCTATGGAGTTATCCATTACTGCCGTCAATTGTTGCATAGTAATAAGTATTGGCGCGCTAGAAGTACTAGGGGCCTCCTGCGTGGGCAAAACTGGCATAGACACAGAAGGAGATGATGTAGAACTATGTCTAATCCATTCATCTGATGAATCATCTTGGGCAACTTTACTATCTGTGGCAGTACTGTCCTTACTTTGTTTGGACGCTATGGCACAATTATCACACAATTTTGAAGGGGGAGACACATTGATCTTCAAACATATAGAACATAGCTTATCTGAAGGTGCAGACATGTTAAACAGGCTTAAACTTGTCAAGAAAGTACAAAAAACTTTTTAAAACAAAACCGTTACTGTCTCTTTAAATTTTAAACAGTGCACACTTTATTACTGAATATGTGAAAAAGTATGAAGGAATTGTTCAAATTTACCAAATTTTCACCACAGTGTCTTAAAAGCATTGCACACCAATTTTCAGAGCATTAACCCTTAAAATAAAGAAACCGGAGCCTGTTACAGTTTTAACCCCACTACAGTCCCAGCTACAGCCTTTGCTGCGACTTTACCAAACCCAGGGGGGAATACGATACCAAATGAAGCCTTCTAGGAACTTTTCCAACCACTTTCAGATCCACACACATGCATCTGCATGTTTTGCTCTCAAAAGTAACTGTGCAGTAATGGCGCGAAAATGAGGCTCAGCCTACAACTGGGAAGGCCCTTCCTGACTGGAAAGGTGTCTAACTCAGTGCCTGACATTAAAAAACGTTCCCCAAGCTTATAAGTGTGAATTTCAGACATAAACATGTATAAAATGCTCAAATAAATCAATCGATTTTGCCCATAAAAGTGTCTACCAGTTTTATAGCCCATATTAAGCCCTTTATTCTGTTTGAGACTAAGAAAATGGCTTACCGGTCCCCATGAGGGGAAAATGACAGCCTTCCAGCATTACACAGTCTTGTTAGAAATATGGCTAGTCATACCTTAAGCAGAAAAGTCTGCTAACTGTTTCCCCCAACTGAAGTTACTTCATCTCAACAGTCCTATGTGGAAACAGCAAACGATTTTAGTTACTGCTGCTAAAATCATCTTCCTCTCACAAACAGAAATCTTCCTCTTTTTCTGTTTCAGAGTAAATAGTACATACCAGCACTATTTTAAAATAACAAACTCTTGATAGTAGAATAAAAAAACTACAACTAAACACCACATACTCTTAACCATCTCCGTGGAGATGTTGCCTGTGCAACGGCAAAGAGAATGACTTGGGGTGGGCGGAGCCTAGGAGGGACTATATGGACAGCTTTTGCTGGGACGCTTTGCCATTTCCTGTTGGGGAAGAGATATTCCCACAAGTAAGGATGACGCCGTGGACCGGACACACCAATGTTGGAGAAATATGTGTAAGGCTTTGTCCTGTTATTGATATACAGTCCTTAGCGCTTTTGATTTTGTTTTTTATTGTTTTTTTATATTTTTAATAAATTGTGATATGTACCAGATTCAACCTTTATAAGTATATATACTAGACTAGATATTTCCCCTAACCTTATAGATGGTTATTTACCATTGCATATAGATATTCAAGATATTTTTATGCTAGAATGAAGTCAAGGGTTACTTCATTGAGAGGCCCCTTGCCAAGGTAGAAAACACTTAGCATTGGTGAAGAGATAACAAAGATAAATATCCCACTTTTGTCAAATTGGCAAAACCCTACTTATACATCTCAACAGCCTTTTCTCTGCTGCAGGAAATATAGCTGCAAACAGAGAACCAGCCTTAGCCAGAAGCATGTGGACATGTTGAGAGTTTTGCATTTCAATGCAAAGTTTCTGAAAGAGTGAATAACAGATTGTTATTAACAGTGATAGTCTAACTCTTTCCAGTTCTACCTCTTTTCAAACAGTTTGTGGTTTTATTTTGTTTGATTATAAAACTGTGCTCTGCTGCTTAAAAATTGAAGAAACAGTTGTGTTAATGTAAAGTTTTAGTCTGAAGTTTATATTTGTAACACTCATTATGTGGATTTTATTTAAAACCTAGAAAACTATTATTGATTCTCTTTTTATCCGATTATTCGATTAATCGACAAAATAATCGGCCGATTAATCGATTATTAAAATAATCGTTAGTTGCAGCCCTAATATATATATATATATATATATATATATATATATATATATATATATATATATATATATATAAACAAAGACAAGGATTCTTACTTCTTGCGTGTATGTTTTCACAATGTTCTTGTGAGAGAACGTAAGACACATATATGTACACAGCCTTATTAAAAAGTAACAAAAATGTATTGGATATACCTTAAAACAGTTGTAACTCACATGAAATCGAGGAGAGACAATACGAGAGACGTCAACTGTCACTTTTTACGCCCACAGGCGCTTTCTCAAAGATATCCTGGGAGTTTCCACATACAGGTATAAATAACTATGCAATGGACACACCTCCGCAAGTGCTAGACCACCCTTTCTCATTTACTGCAGCAGACAATTATTTCTGCATAGATGTTAACTCATTAGGTGCGGCTATTTAAAACAGTTGCGGCCAAGTTCACAGAAATATACATACACAAAAAACTATATATATATATATATATATATATATATATATATATATATATATATATATATATACACACACACACACACAAAGAATATGTAATAAAACAGTAGAAGAAAAACATGTAATACAATGTTGTAGCTCAAGTTGGAGAATAGCAACAAAAGTTATAATTATAAGTGTATAAACACTTGTTACTAATTATTAAGTTGCTAAAAAGCCACAACACATTGAAAAAACAGATATATCATTGAAAACACGAGATATATATATACACACACACATTTAGAAAGCGGTAGCAAATATTAGATATCATATTATCATTCCATATTAATCAATGTGAGCAAAAATCTTTCCACTTAAGGCATACTGTTCTTAACAAAAACTTAATACCTATTGACTCCAAAACCATATACTGTACATATATGTGAATACAGACTCAATTAACTTGATGTAAACAACCCTCATTTGATATCCTGGATATACTAAATATACAGACGCAATATATTCATACATTTGTCTATTTATTTATTATCTTACTTTGTTTTATATTATGGTATCACAGACATGAAGTAAATTTCTATCGCTTAGGGTTAATCTTATTACTAGATATATGTTCGCTTAGAGTGCCATAATTTATATGTTAGGATAACTGTTCGTTACATTATACACTAGAAGCCAATTCTTCTTATTATTTTTATATGTATATATAGGTTGGCTTGTTATTTATTTTTTTTCCTATGGTTTTTTATTCATTTGGATGAATATGTCTATATTCAACATACCAGAGAAGAAGGTCCAAAGAAGGGGTGGGAGGGATAATATAGGGATTTGTATACATATAAAGGAAAAAACCTATTTGTTACATACCCTGATATAAGTCCAAGTCCCATCTTAGATTTATCCCCTTTGGTTCTCTGGTCTCTAGTTTGAAAATCCATTGGACTTCTCTGTCCAATAATTTCCTATATCTGTCCCCTCCTCTCTTGTTTGGAGGGACATAATCTATAGCTTGAAACATGAGTACAGTTTTTCCTTCCTTATGAAGATTAAAATGATTCCCAACAGGAGTTTTCGGGGGTTCTTTTTCTATTGATAGGAGGTGCTCACGTATTCTATCCTTTAGGTTTCTACTAGTAGACCCTGTATATTGTTTACCACAAATTTTACATGTGATTACATAGATCACATATTTTGAACAACAGTCTAATCTAAATGTAATATTGTGTATATAGTTGTTAGCTGATGAAATTACCTTGCTGTCTATCTTGCAATGTATACACACACATTACAGTGTCTACCACAGCGAAAAAAATCCTTTTTTCGTTAACCATGTTTCTCTTGTAGGGGTATCAGTACCATAGACATACTTGATTACTTGACTGCCTATAGTAGCTGCTCTTTTTGTAATACATTTGATACCTTTGTCCAGGATCTTTTTACATTGAGGATCTAAGGTTAGGATACCAAGTTTCTTGTGTATAATATTTTTAATTTTTACAAATTGGTTACTAAATTGTGTTATGAATCCAATTTCATCCCTACTTTTCATTGTATTCCCGTTTTTACATTGCTTGTTTTTTAGTAGACTTATTTGATTTATGTTCCTTATTTTGTCTCTTAATGTTAAAAGTGACTTTACATTATATCCTCTCTTTTCAAGTCTATGAACTAAATCTAATGAGTGCTTGTCATACTTGTCTGTCTCTGTACAAATCCTTCTAATGCGGATGAATTGGCATTTTGGAATTCCAATTTTGAGATGTTTTGGATGGCAGGAATCTGCTCTTAAAATGTTATCCCCTGCAATCTCTTTTCGGTATAGTTCTGATGTAATCCTACCATTTTCCCCTTTTAACACAATATCTAAATATTCTATAGTGTGTTTGTTAATGTTGTGTGTAAACTTTAAATTCATAGAGTTGGAATTCAAATATGATAGGAAACATGTTGCTTGTTCTTGAGTACCAGACCAGATTATTATCAGGTCATCAATATATCTCATATAGGACTTAATAAAGCCATTGTATATATTCTGCTCACCATAAATATATGTGGACTCGAACCATCCCATAAAAAGATTGGCATATGCGGGGACAAATTTAGCCCCCATCGCCGTGCCACATATCTGCAAATAATAGTTCGAGTCAAACATAAAAAAATTGTGAGTGAGCAGAAATCTCAGTGCTTCCAACACAAATTCAATCAATCATTTGGAAAGCTGCTTTTTACTTGAAGATGGTATTTAACTGCCTTAATTCCCAGTTCATGGGGTATGCAGGAATATAGTGATGAAACGTCAATTGTCAACCACTTAAAGCTGTCTTCCCAAATTTCTTTATCCATTTTATTTATCATATGTGTAGTATCCTTGACAAAACTAGGTATCATCTGGACGTATGGCTGAAGAATGTTATCAAGCCACTCACCCAGATGTTCACCCATTGATCCAACCCCTGAGACTATTGGTCAACCTGAGGGGATCTCTAGGTCTTTGTGTATTTTAGGTACAAGACGAAAGTTAGCTGTCACAGGATGTGTTATATACAAATACTCACATAGCTTCTTGTCTAGTATACCCAGATGCCCCCCCCTCCCCCCAGTCCAATAGTTTTTTTGTTTAATTCTAGTAGGAAGATACCAGTAGGGTTCCTAGGGAGCAATCTATAGGTTGTTCTGTCATTCAATTGATTTAAAGCCTCTTTGTGGTAATTAGTTGTATCTTGTACCACTATAGATCTCCCTTTGTCTGCTGGGGTAATGCTTATGTGTTGATTGTCAACTAATTTCTTCAGTGAATGTATTTGTTTGTGTATCAAATTTGGTTTGGTGTTATGTCTTCGGGTATTTTGTTTGATTCCTTGGTGTAACTCTACCAAATCTGTGTTTTTTCTTGAAACATATCAAGTACAGGGTCTACTAGTAGAAACCTAAAGGATTGGATACATGAGCACCTCACATCAATAGAAAAAGAACCCGCGAAAACCCCTGTGGGGAAACATTTTAACCTTCATAAGGAAGGAAAAACTGCACTCATGTTTCAAGATATAGATTATGTCCCTCCAAACAAGAGAGGAGGGGACAGATATAGGAAATTATTGGACAGAGAAGTCCAATGGACTAGAGACCAGAGAACCAAAGGGGATAAATCTAAGATGGGACTTGGACTTATATCAGGGTATGTAACAAATAGTTTTTTTTTTTACAAATCCCTATATTATCCCTCCCACACCTTCTTTGGACCTTCTCTCTGGTATGTTGAATATAGACAAATTCATCCAAATGAATAAAAAACCATAGGGAAAAAAAATAACAAACCAATATATATATATATATATATATATATATATATATATATATATATATATAATAAGAAGAATTGGCTTCTAGTGTATAATGTAACGAACAGTTATCCTAACATATAAATTATGGCACTCTAAGCGAACATATATCTAGTAATAAGATTAACCCTAAGCGAAAGAAATTTACTTCATGCCTGTGATACCATAGTATAAAACAAAGTAAGGTAATAAATATATAAATAGACAAATGTATGAATATATTGCGTCTGTATATCCAGGATATCACATTGGAGTCAATAGGTATTAAGTTTTTGTTAAGAACATTATGCCTTCAGTGAAAAGATTTTTGCTCACATTGATTAATATGGACACCAGGAAATGTATATGGAATGATAATATGATAACTAATACTTGCTACCACTTTCTAAATGTGTGTGTGTATATATATATATATATATATATATATATATATATATATATATATTAGGGATGCACCGAAATTTCGGCCGCAGAAAGTTTCGGCCGAAAATTGCATTTTTGGCTATTTCGGTTTTGGGTTTTTTTGCCTGTTATTTTCGGTAAAATTATTGTGTAACATGTTTCAAATTTGATGCTAGCCTAGAGCTGCTGTTTAAGTTTATTACTTGACTTACTGTTCTGCATATAATGAGTTTACTAGGACTATACTTTATTTGGATAATTAGTAAAAAAAAAAACTGTTAAATATGATTCTGTTAAATAGAACTAAATGAAGAATAATACAGTATATTGATATTTATAATTGTTTTAAGTAAGGATGCACCAAAATTTTGGTCGCAGAAACATTTTGGCAGAAAATTGCATTGTTTGCCTGTTTTGTTTTTTTTTCTTGGTAAAATTATTGTGTAGCATGTTATTGTTTTAAGATATTTTTGTCCAATTTTAGTGTGTTACTTTCAATAAAAGTGTGGGATTTTTTTTATTGGCTCTAATTATGCAAAAAAAAAAACGAAAAAAAAATTAATTTGAAAAAATATATTTTCGGTATCAGTTTCGGTTTTCGGCCAAGTGCATCCCGGATTTTCGGATTCGGTTTCGGTCCAGAATTTCCATTTCGGTGCATTTTATATATATATATATATATATATATATATATATATATATATATATATATATATATATATATATATATATATATATATATATATATATATATTATACAGTTGCAAGAAAAAGTATGTGAACCCTTTGGAATGATATGGATTTCTGCACAAATTGGTCATAAAATGTGATCTGATCATCATCTAAGTCACAACAATAGACAATCACAGTCTGCTTAAACTAATAACACACAAAGAATGAAATGTTGCCATGTTTCTATTGAACACACCATGTAAACATTCACAGTGCAGGTGGAAAAAGTATGTGAATCCCTAGACTAATGACATCTCCAAGAGCTAATTGAAGTGAGATGTCAGCCAACTGGAGTCCAATCAATGAGATGAGATTGGGGGTGTTGGTTACATCTGCCCTGCCCTATAAAAAACACACACCAGTTCTGGGTTTGCTTTTCACAAGAAGCATTGCCTGATGTGAATGATGCCTCGCACAAAAGAGCTCTCAGAAGACCTACGATTAAGAATTGTTGACTTGCCTAGAAGTGGCCGTCCTGTAAAGATGCAAGAGCACAGCGCAGACTGCTCAATGAGGTGAAGAAGAATCCTAAAGTGTCAGCTAAAGACTTACAAAAGTCATTGGCAAATGCTAACATCCCTGTTAGCAAATCTACAATACGTAAAACACTAAACAAGAATGGATTTCATAGGAGGATACCACAGAGGAAGCCACTGCTGTCCAAACAAAACATTGCTGCACGTTTACAGTTTGCACAAGAGCACCTGGATGTTCCACAACAGTACTGGCAAAATATTCTGTGGACAGATGAAACCAAAGTTGAGTTGTTTGGAAGAAACACACAACACTATGTGTGGCGAAAAAGAGGCACAGCACACCAACATCAAAACCTCATCCCAACTGTGAAGTATGGTGGTGGGAGCATCATGGTTTGGGGCTGCTTTGCTGCATCAGGGCCTGGACGGATTGCTATCATCGAAGGAAAAATGAATTCCCAAGTTTATAAAGACATTTTGCAGGAGAACTTAAGGCCATCTGTCTACCAGCTGAAGCTCAACAGAAGATGGGTGTTGCAACAGGACAATGACCCAAAGCATAGAAGTAAATCCACAACAATATGGCTTAAACAGAAGAAAATATGCCTTCTGAAGTGGCCCAGTCAGAGTCCTGACCTCAACCCAATTGAGATGCTGTGGCATGACCTCAAGAAAGCGATTCACACCAGATATCCCAAGAATATTGCTGAACTGAAACAGTTCTGTAAAGAGGAATGGTCAAGAATTACTCCTGACCGTTGTGCATGTCTGATCTGCAACTACAGGAAACGTTTGGTTGAAGTTATTGCTGCCAAAGGAGGTTCAACCAGTTATTAAATCCAAGGTTTCACATACTTTTTCCACCTGCACTGTGAATGTTTACATGGTGTGTTCAATAAAAACATGGCCACATTTCATTCTTTGTGTGTTATTAGTTTAAGCAGACTGTGATTGTCTATTGTTGTGACTTAGATGATGATCAGATCACATTTTATGACCAATTTGTGCAGAAATCCATATCATTCTAAAGGGTTCACATACTTTTTCTTGCAACTGTATATATTGACCAAGCTTCTTTAGTAACAGCTCCTCCACAAACACAGAGAGATACAATACCGGTTATAAAACAAATAGCAGTAGGAGAAAACAAAAACAGACAAGGGCAAATGAACAGATATCAATTGAGAGCCAAGAAGAATTTAGAACAGACAACACATCAATAGTTATCAATCTTTCTGACACCCTGTTGACACCAACACAAGAAAAAGTACTTAATTATGGTTTGAATTTTGTACCAACAGCAAAATTCAATATATTCAATACCATAGTTGATGTCAACAGGATGGTCCGAAATCTGACCCTTAAAAAACATTTATTATACTGCACAAGAAACAGCAGTAGTGACAGAGGAAAATCCAATAGCTGAGGAATCTACATCAGAAATGCAATTAGATTTTCAGGATTCATGTGCTAGAGAGACCCTAATGAGTCTCTTAAGTGAGCAAGTAAATATTGAGGAAAAAAATTCACATACAGGTTTTAAATCAAAATCTACTTTTTACCCAATTCAATTTAGGGGTACAATTTTAGAACAATTTCAAGAGAGAGTAGTCGAAGACTTGGAACAACTGAATACAGTTAATAGCCCCCACTATGATACTAATTTAACAAGAAAAGACAGAACGGCTCTAAAAGAACTAGCAGAGAATGACAATATAGTCATTAAAAAATCAGATAAAGGGCGCCCCATAGTATCAGGGATGGGATCACTATTGGAACCTGTATCAGAATGGGTGGATTCCATTTTACAGCCCCTAGTTCTTGACTTAACCAGTTATCTTAGGGATTCCACACATTTAATACAGAAATTGAAAAAGGTAACTTGGACTACTAAAAGTAGATGGCTAACGTTAGACGTTGTGTCACTTTATAGTAATATACCACATGTACTTGGTTTGGAAGCAGTAAAATATTTTTTACGTACACGCAGCAATCTAGAGGAGGCTTTTCAGGAATATCTGTTGAAAATCATAGAATATCTTCTGACACATAATTATTTTTCATATGGAGGGGTGTTCTGCCTGCAGAGATGCGTGAGATCTGATCTGATGCCCTTTTTAACCCAAATGCTTTGTATATGCTTTTAATATATACCAATAAACCTTTGCTTTTTATCCTATTCACGGCTGGAAAACCCTTTGTTTGTACTTGGATGGATATATATATATATATATATATGTATGTATATATGTATATATATACATATATGTAAAAGAATTGGCTTCTAGTGTATAATGTAACGAAAAGTTATCCTAACATATAAATTATGGCACTCTAAGCGAACATATATCTAGTAATAAGATTAACCCTAAGCGATAGAAATTTACTTCATGCCTGTGATACCATAGTATAAAACAAATTAAGGTAATAAATATATAAATAGACAAATGTATGAATATATTGCGTCTGTATATTTAGTATATCCAGGATATCAAATGAGGGTTGTTAACATCAAGTTAATTGAGTCTGTATTCGCATATATGTATATGGTTTTGGAGTCAATAGGTATTAAGTTTTTGTTAAGAACATTATGCCTTCAGTGAAAAGATTTTTGCTCACATTGATTAATATGGACACCAGGAAATGTATATGGAATGATAATATGATAACCAATACTTGCTACCACTTTCTAAATGTGTGTGTGTGTGTGTGTGTGTATGTGTGTATGTATGTATGTGTGTGTATATATATATATATATATATATATATATATATTCGTGTTTTCAATGATATATGTTTTTTTATGTGCTGTGGCTTTTTATCAACTTATTAATAATTAGTAACAAGTGTTTATAACTTTTGTTGCTATTCTCCAACTTGAGTTACAACATTGTATTAAATGTTTTTTCTTCTACTGTTTTATTACATATTCTTTGTATATATATATTGTTTTTTGTGTATGTATATTTCTGTGAAAATGGCGGCAACTGTTTTAAATAGCCGCACCTAATGAGTTAACATCTATGCAGAAATAATTGTCTGCTGCAGTAAATGAGAAAGGGCGGTCTAGCACTTGCGGAGATGATCACAGAGATCGTTCTAATACGTCAGAATCCTGGGGAGGTGTGTCCATTGCATAGTCATTTATACCTGTATGTGGACACTCCCAGGATATCTTTGAGAAAGCGCCTGTGGGTGTGAAACGCGTCAGTTGACGTATCTCGTATTGTCTCTCCTCGATTTCATGCGAGTTACAACTATTTTAAGGTATATAAAATACATTTTTGTTACTTTTTAATATAGCTGTGTACATATATGTGTCTTACGTTCTCTCACAAGAACTTGTCATTGTGAAAATATACACGCAAGAAGTAAGAATCCTTGTCTTTGTTTAAATACGGAAGTCTCCCTCCCAGGGAATTTAGCGTCCCTGTGCGGATTCCCTGGTGTAAACCTTCTTTTACGCTGTATGGGCGACAGTGTTTCTCTTTCTACAACGTGGGGGTTAAACGGCATTATATAGAGTAACTCTAACCCTGTCTATACTGATATATATATATATATATATATATATATACACATTCAAACTATAAATCGTTTGATAAACTATCTTTATCCATGTAATGATCATCAGAAAAAAATCCCCTTTACCCCTCTCTTACGGGTACCCAAACACACTAAAGCAACAATAGATTATCTCTAAAAATGTAAGTTTACTTATGTGAGGACCGGAAATCTCTCTCACCTTAAGTTGATTAGATCTACAAAAAACGCTCAGTGCATAGAACACATGACTGCCACTACCTATGTCACTGACATCCTAAACAGACATTTCAAAGAGACATACCCCTCCTAGGACATCTAAAAAAGACATACACCTCAACCGTAAAAATTTATATAAAATAAAATGAAATAATTGTGGAGTGGTCATGACTGTGAATATCCCATCAAAGCATAATTATACTAAGTGGTAATAATACTGTGGAAAACATTACGTTTTCATAATGAACAGAAAAATATGTAGTGCACAAAGTGTGAATAACAATGCTAATGAGCTATATGGGGCATATTTATCAAGCTCCATACGGAGCTTGATGCTTGATGCCCGTGTTTTGGAAACAGAAGTTATGAAGCAGCTTTGAGGTGACGGACAGAAATCAACCCGATCAAATACGATCGGGTTGATTGACAACCCGCGAAAAAAACCTTCCCTCAATCCAACTTCCCCATCCAACTACAGCCCTATTTCCCTACTCCCTCTTGCCTCAAAGCTTCTTGAAAAGCTAGTATATACACGTCTATCCCATGTCCTTACATTAAACTCCCTCCTTGACCCACTGCCATCTGGATTTCGCCCCCTTCACTCCACAGAGAAAGCAATTGTTAAGGTAACCCCTGACCTACTTACAGCAAAATTGAAAGACGATTTCTCTCTGCTTATCCTCCTTTATCTGTCTGCAGCCTTTGATACTGTTGCCACCCTCTTTTGCTCCAAACTCTCCAATCCTTAAACATTTGCGACACAGCTCTCTCGTGGTTCTCTTCCTACCTGTCTAACCAAACCTTTAGTGCAGCCTTCTCTGGGGCATCCTCTGCCCCGTTACCACTTTCTGTTGAGTACCACAAGGCTCTGTCCTTAGTCCTCTTCTCAATCTACACGTCATCATTAGGTTCCTTAATAAAGTCTCAAGGGTTTCAATATCATTTGTATGCTGATGACACCCAACTATACCTCTCTGCAACAGACTTATCTCCTTCCTTGCTAACCCTTGTCACTTACTGTCTTTCTCATATCTCATCTTGGATGTACTTTTACTACCTTAAGCTAAATCTCTCCAAAACTGAGCTTATTTTTCCCCCTTCTACCAAAATGTCCACCTCCCATTTCACTATAACTATTGATAACTCCATCATTACCCCTACCCTGCATGCCTGATTTCTTGGGGGTCACACTTGAATCAAACCTTTCTTTAATTCCTCACATTCAGTCCTTGGCTAAAGCCTGCCGCTTCCACCTTAAAAACATCTCTAAAATTAGACATTTCCTTAAACAAGACAGAACTAAGATTTTAATCCACTCTCTCCTCCTTTCCCGTCTCGACTACTGCAACTCCATCCTCTCTGGTCTCCCTAACTGCCGCCTAGCTCCGTTACAATCCATAATTAATGCCTCTGCCAGGCTCATCTTCCTTACACCTCGCTCTTCATCTGCTGTACCTCTCTGCCAATCCCTTCACTGGCTTCCTCTTGCCTCCAGGATTAAACACAAAATTCTGACTTAGATATACAAAGCCCTCAACTGCACTGCTCCCCACCTATATTTTAGACCTTGTCTGCAGATACTCTCTCTCCCCTCCCCTGCGCTCTGCTCACGATCTCCTACTCTCCTCCTCTCGTTAGCTCCTCCCATTCCAATTTACAAGACTACTCCAGACTGGCTCCCATTTTGTGGAAGACTCTCTCCTAGTTTTAAAAGCTTCAAGCGCTCCCTAAAGACACTACTGTTCTCAGATGCATTCAACCTACACTAACCTGTCCTAACTCCATTGCTATCCCCTTGAACCCCTTAGCATGTAAGCCTATGAGCCCAGCTGTTTGTTTACCTTCATAAGAGTTGACTACAACAGTGCAACTCTCGGCAGGGTCCTCTCTACCCATTTGATTCCTAAATGTTAGCTTGTATACCGTCTATGTTTATAGCACTGCGTAATCTGTTGGCACTCTACAAATACCTGATAATAATAATATATACAAACAGCCCAGGTGTCCCATAGCAATAAAGGGACAGTCTAGTCTCAATTAAACTTTCATGATTCCGATAGAACATGCAATTTTAAATAACTTTCCAATTTATTTTTATCACCAAATTTGCTTTGTTCTCTTGGTATTCTTTGTTGAAAGCTAAACCTAGGTAGGCTCATATGCTAATTTCTAAGCCCTTGAAGGCCACCTCTTGCCTCCCGTGCATTTGATAGTATTTTACAGCTAGACAGTGCTAGTTCATGTGTATCATATTAGATAACATTGTGCTCACTCCCGTGAAGTTACTTATGAGTCAGTACTGATCGGCTAAAATGTAAGTCTATTAAAAGAACTTAATAATGGAGGCTTAGATACAAGGTAATCACAGAGGTAAAAAGTATATTAATATAACCACGTTGGTTATGCAAAACTAAGGAATGGGTAATAAAGGGATTATCTATCTTTTTAAACAATAAAAATTATGTTGCAGACTGTCCCTTTAATACAAATACAGGTGGCCCTCGTTTTACAACGGTTCAATTTACACTGTTTCAGAATAACAACCTTTTTTTCCAGTCATGTGACTGCTATTGAAAAGCATTGAGAAGCAGTGCATTTATTAAAATAGCCAGTAAGTGGAGCTGTCCGCTTGTGTTGCAGCAAAGCCAAGCAAGCTGAAATGAATCATTTTAACCAGACCTGAGCTATCGAGCAGATTTCAAAGGAACAAGATCTTCCTGTCTATGAATCAGTCCAGATTGGAATGCATAAAAAGAACTGTTTGCAGAAAAATGCAAGTGAAGTCTGTGTTGTGTGATTATTTTATTAGGTTTATAATGCTGCATAGCAAATCTTTTTGTTCATTTAACTTAGTTTAATTATATATTGTGAGTTGTGTGATTATTGTATTAGGCTTATAATGCTGTTTAGCATTTAAAGTCTTCATTTCAAAGCTTTAAAAATAATGTATTAGGTGTTACTTATGACAATTTTGAGAGGGGCCTGGAACCTATCTCCCTCACTTCCCATTGACTTACATTATAAACTGGGTTTCAATTTACAACGGTTTTGATTTACAACTATTCCTTCTGGAACCTAACCCCGGCGTAAACTGAGGGTTACCTGTAATTGTATCTGCATTCATTTAACTATAGGAACAAAGTTGTGTAAAGAGTTACTGTGGGGGACTTTAAAAATGCATGGGACAAGCATAGGGCTATCCTACGAACTAGATAAGTTTATACTGTTAGGTAAGGTCGGGCAGACTTGCTGGGCCTATGGCTCTTATCTGCCGTCAATATCTATGTTTCTAAGAGTTGAAAACAATTAGCCAAACAAAACATACATTTGAAAAATAAGAAGAGGTCTGCAGCAACCTCCTATTCCCTTTTGCCTAATTGCTTCACTGCTGTTGTTTGGTTGGTAGTTGTAACTTAGCCTACAGTTGTACCAGAGGAAAATCACTGGAGTCAAGCTATCAGACAGTTTAAAAATCCAAGTCAAGCTATCAGACACTGTTTTGGAGCTATCAGACAGGTTTAAAACAGTAGTCAAGCTATCAGACACTTATTTGTTGGTACTTTCTTAAGACTATTAAAGGCTGTACCATACATATATGCTAATAAGAAATGTTTTAATGAATACAACAAGCATTTTTGTTATAAATGTCAATCAAATGTAAAAAAAAAGTCATATTCCAGCATTTCTCTAAGCGTTAAAAACAAAATTCCCCACTGTGCCACTACATTTTCACCACAGCTAGTTCAAACAATGACCCCACTAAGATATCACAAAGTATGGAAACTTTTTAGTGTGGAATTTTAAAAATATAGGGCCCCAAACTTCCCTAAAATTGCAAAAATCATCACTTTCAAGCAATTTCACGTAGGGATAAAAGCAAAATCTCCCATTGCGCCACTACATTTTCACCACAGCTAGCTCACACAATGACCCCTCTACGATATCATAAATTTTGGAGAGTTTTTACTGTGGAATTTTAAAAACATTGGGCCCCAAATGTCCCTCAAATTGCATAAATTGGCCCTTTTCAGCAAATTTACTTAGGAATAAAAAAGAAATCTTCCATTGTTCCACTAAAATTTCACCACAGCTAGCTCACACAATGACTCCTCTACGGTATCACTAAGATTGGACCATTTTTACTGTGGAATTTTAAAAATATTGGGCCCCAAATGTCCCTTGAATTTCATAAATCGGCCCCTTTCAGCAAATTCACTTAGGAATAAAAAAGAAATCTCCCATTGTGCCACTACAATTTCACCACAGCTAGCTCACACAATGACCCCTCTACGATATCACACATTTTGGAGAGTTTTTACTGTGGAATTTTAAAAATATAGGGCCCCAAATGTGCCTAGAATTTCATAAATCGGCCCTTTATTGCAAATTCACTTAGGAATAAAAAAGAAATCTCCCATTGTTCCACTAAAATTTCACGACAGCTAGCTCACACAATGACCCCTCTACGGTATCACTAAGTTTGGACTATTTTTACTGTGGAATTTTAAAAATATTGGGCCCCAAATGTCCCTCAAATTGCAAAAATATTCACTTTCCCAAAATTTCACTTTGGGATAAAAAACAAATCTCCCATTGTTCCACTAAAATTTCACCACAGCTAGCTCACACAATGACCCCTCTACAGTATCACTAAGTTTGGACCATTTTTACTGTGGAATTTTAAAAATATTGGGCCCCAAATGTCCCTTGAATTTCATAAATCGGCCCTTTTCAGCAAATTCACTTAGGAATAAAAAAGAAATCTCCCATTGTACCACTAAAATTTCACCACAGCTAGCTCACACAATGACCCCTCTAAGGTATCACTAAGTTTGGACCATTTTTACTGTGGAATTTTAAAAATATTGGGCCCCAAATGTCCCTTGAATTTCATAAATCGGCCCTTTTCAGCAAATTCACTTAAAAATAAAAATGAAATCTCCCATTGTTCCACTAAAATTTCACCACAGCTAGCTCACACAATGACCCCTCTACAGTATCACTAAGTTTGGACAATTTTTACTGTGGAATTTTAAAAATATTGGGCCCCAAATGTCCCTCAAATTGCAAAAATAGTCACTTTCCAAAAATTTTACTTTGGGATAAAAAGGAAATCTCCCATTGTTCCACTAAAATTTCACCACAGCTAGCTCACACAATGACCCCTCTACGGTATCACTAAGTTTGGACCATTTTTACTGTGGAATTTTAAAAATATTGGGCCCCAAATGTCCCTTAAATTTCATAAATCGGCCCTTTTCAGCAAATTCACTTAGGAATAAAAAAGAAATCTCCCATTGTTCCACTAAAATTTCACCACAGCTAGCTCACACAATGACCCCTCTAAGGTATCACTAAGCTTGGACCATTTTTACTGTGGAATTTTAAAAATATTGGGCCCCAAATGTCCCTTGAATTTCATAAATCGCCCCTTTTCAGCAAATTCACTTAGGAATAAAAAAGAAATCTCCCATTGTTCCACTAAAATTTCACCACAGCTAGCTCACACAATGACCCCTCTAAGGTATCACTAAGTTTGGACCATTTTTACTGTGGAATTTTAAAAATATTGGGCCCCAAATGTCCCTTGAATTTCATAAATCGGCCCTTTTCAGCAAATTCACTTAAAAATAAAAATGAAATCTCCCATTGTTCCACTAAAATTTCACCACAGCTAGCTCACACAATGACTCCTCTACGGTATCACTAAGATTGGACCATTTTTACTGTGGAATTTTAAAAATATTGGGCCCCAAATGTCCCTTGAATTTCATAAATCGGCCCCTTTCAGCAAATTCACTTAGGAATAAAAAAGAAATCTCCCATTGTGCCACTACAATTTCACCACAGCTAGCTCACACAATGACCCCTCTACGATATCACACATTTTGGAGAGTTTTTACTGTGGAATTTTAAAAATATAGGGCCCCAAATGTGCCTAGAATTTCATAAATCGGCCCTTTATTGCAAATTCACTTAGGAATAAAAAAGAAATCTCCCATTGTTCCACTAAAATTTCAACACAGCTAGCTCACACAATGACCCCTCTACGGTATCACTAAGTTTGGACTATTTTTACTGTGGAATTTTAAAAATATTGGGCCCCAAATGTCCCTCAAATTGCAAAAATATTCACTTTCCCAAAATTTCACTTTGGGATAAAAAACAAATCTCCCATTGTTCCACTAAAATTTCACCACAGCTAGCTCACACAATGACCCCTCTAAGGTATCACTAAGTTTGGACCATTTTTACTGTGGAATTTTAAAAATATTGGGCCCCAAATGTCCCTTGAATTTCATAAATCGGCCCTTTTCAGCAAATTCACTTAGGAATAAAAATGAAATCTCCATTTGTTCCACTAAAATTTCACCACAGCTAGCTCACACAATGACCCCTCTATGATATCACAAAGTTTGGAGACTTTTTACTGTGGAATTTTAAAAATATTGGGCCCCAAATGTCCATCAAATTGCAAAAATAGTCACTTTCCAAAAATTTCACTTTGGGATAAAAAAGAAATCTCCCATTGTTCCACTAAAATTTCACCACAGCTAGCTCACACAATGACCCCTCTAAGGTATCACTAAGTTTGGACCATTTTAATGTGGAATTTTAAAAATATTGGGCCCCAAATGTTCCTTGAATTTCATAAATCGGCCCTTTTCAGCAAATTCACTTAGGAATAAAAAAGAAATCTCCCATTGTTCCACAAAAAATTCACCACAGCTATCTCACACAATGACCCCTCTACGATATCACACATTTTAGAGAGTTTTTACTGTGGAATTTTAAAAATATAGGGCCCCAAATGTGCCTTGAATTTCATAAATCGGCCCTTTTCAGCAAATTCACTTAGGAATAAAAAAGAAATCTCCCATTGTTCCACTAAAATTTCACCACAGCTAGCTCACACAATGACCCCTCTACGGTATCACTAAGTTTGGACTATTTTTACTGTGGAATTTTAAAAATATTGGGCCCTAAATGTCCCTCAAATTGCAAAAATATTCACTTTCCCAAAATTTCACTTTGGGATAAAAAAGAAATCTCCCATTGTTCCACTAAAATTTCATCACAGCTAGCTCACACAATGACCCCTCTACAGTATCACTAAGTTTGGACCATTTTTACTGTGGAATTTTAAAAATATTGGGCCCCAAATGTCCCTTGAATTTCATAAATCGGCCCTTTTCAGCAAATTCACTTAGGAATAAAAAAGAAATCTCCCATTGTTCCACTAAAATTTCACCACAGCTAGCTCACACAATGACCCCTCTACGATATCACAAAGTTTGGAGACTTTTTACTGTGGAATTTTAAAAATATTGGGACCCATATGTCCCTCGAATTGCATAAATAGGCCCTTTTCAGCAAATTCACTTAGGAATAAAAAAGAAATCTCCCATTGTTCCACTAAAATTTCACCACAGCTAGCTCACACAATGACCCCTCTACAGTATCACTAAGTTTGGGGTATTTTTACTGTGGAATTTTAAAAATATTGGGCCCCAAACGTCCGTCAAATTGCAAAAAATAGTCACTTTCCAAAAATTTCACTTTGGGATAAAAAAGAAATCTCCCATTGTTCCACTAAAATTTCACCACAGCTAGCTCACACAATGACCCCTCTAAGGTATCACTAAGTTTGGACCATTTTTACTGTGGAATTTTAAAAATATTGGGCCCCAAATGTCCCTTGAATTTCATAAATCGGCCCTTTTCAGCAAATTCACTTAGGAATAAAAATTAAATCTCCCATTGTTCCACTAAAATTTCACCACAGCTAGCTCACACAATGACCCCTCTACAGTATCACTAAGTTTGGACAATTTTTACTGTGGAATTTTAAAAATATTGGGCCCCAAATGTCCCTCAAATTGCAAAAATAGTCACTTTCCAAAAATTTTACTTTGGGATAAAAAGGAAATCTCCCATTGTTCCACTAAAATTTCACCACAGCTAGCTCACACAATGACCCCTCTACGGTATCACTAAGTTTGGACCATTTTTACTGTGGAATTTTAAAAATATTGGGCCCCAAATGTCCCTTAAATTTCATAAATCGGCCCTTTTCAGCAAATTCACTTAGGAATAAAAATGAAATCTCCCATTGTTCCACTAAAATTTCACCACATCTAGCTCACAAAATGACCCCTCTATGATATCACAAAGTTTGGAGACTTTTTACTGTGGAATTTTAAAAATATTGGGCCCCAAATGTCGCTCAAATTGCAAAAATAGTCATTTTCCAAAAATTTCACTTTGGGATAAAAAAGAAATCTCCCATTGTTCCACTAAAATTTCACCACAGCTAGCTCACACAATGACCCCTCTACAGGATCACTAAGTTTGGACCATTTTTACTGTGGAATTTTAAAAATATTGGGCCCCAAATGTCCCTTGAATTTCATAAATCGGCCCTTTTCAGCAAATTCACATAGGAATAAAAAAGAAATTTCCCATTGTTCCACTAAAATTTCACCACAGCTAGCTCACACAATGATCCCTCTACGATATCACACATTTTGGAGAGTTTTTACTGCAGAATTTTAAAAATATAGGGCCCCAAATGTGCCTTGAATTTCATAAATCGGACTTTTCAGCAAATTCACTTAGGAATAAAAAAGAAATCTCCCATTGTTCCACTAAAATTTCACCACAGCTAGCTCACACAATGACCCCTCTACGATATCACACATTTTGGAGAGTACGGTATCACTAAGTTTGGACTATTTTTACTGTAGAATTTTAAAAATATTGGGCCCCAAATATCCCTCAAATTGCAAAAATAGTCGCTTTCCAAAAATTTCACTTTGGGATAAAAAAGAAATCTCCCATTGTTCCACTAAAATTTCACCACAGCTAGCTCACACAATCCCCCCTCTAAGGTATCACTAAGTTTGGAGACTTTTTACTGTGGAATTTTAAAAATATTGGGCCCCAAATGTCCCTTGAATTTCATAAATCGGCCCTTTTCAGCAAATTCACTTAGGAATAAAAAAGAAATCTCGCATTGTTCCACTAAAATTTCACCACAGCTAGCTCACACAATGACCCCTCTACGATATCACACATTTTGGAGAGTTTTTACTGCAGAATTTTAAAAATATAGGGCCCCAAATGTGCCTTGAATTTCATAAATCGGACTTTTCAGCAAATTCACTTAGGAATAAAAAAGAAATCTCCCATTGTTCCACTAAAATTTCACCACAGCTAGCTCACACAATGACCCCTCTACGATATCACACATTTTGGAGAGTTTTTACTGTGGAATTTTAAAAATATAGGGCCCCAAATGTGCCTTGAATTTCATAAATCGTCCCTTTTCAGCAAATTCACTTAGGAATAAAAATGAAATCTCCCATTGTTCCACTAAAATTTCACCACAGCTAGCTCACACAATGATCCCTCTACGGTATCACTAAGTTTGGACTATTTTTACTGTGGAATTTTAAAAATATTGGGCCCCAAATGTCCCTCAAATTGCAAAAATAGTCACTTTCCAAAAATTTCACTTTGGGATAAAAAAGAAATCTCCCATTGTTCCACTAAAATTTCACCACAGCTAGCTCACACAATCACCCCTCTAAGGTATCACTAAGTTTGGAGACTTTTTACTGTGGAATTTTAAAAATATAGGGCCACAAATGTGCCTTGAATTTCATAAATCGGCCCTTTTCAGCAAATTCACTTAGGAGCTAGCAGCTAGCTCACACTTAGGAGCAGCTAGCTCTCAAATTTTAGTGGAACAATGGGAGATTTCTTTTTTATTCATAAGTGAATTTGCTGAAAAGGGCCGATTTATGAAATTCAAGGGACGTTTGGGGCCCAATATTTTTAAAATTCCACAGTAAAAATGGTCCAAACTTACGCCTAGATTTAGAGCAGGGGTGTCAAACTCAAATTCATCGGGGGCCACATCAGCAGTTTGGTCACCCTCAAAGGGCCGGTCGTATAGGACTATATATATATTATATCATGCTGGTGGTATTGATATTTAAAGAGCTAGGGAAGGCTTAGCAATGCATTAGGGCTAACAACTGCTGGCTTCTGCTTATTATGGGCCTCTGGTTGTGGTTTATTATAAAATTAATCAGTGAGTAGAGTAGTCAGTAATAAATTATAGATGGCGCCAGTGCCAGACCCCTCCCTTAAGTTCAGAGACCCCCATCAATATGTGGACAGACAGTGACACAGTGCCCCCCCTCCCCCATCCCCAGCCTGGCCATTCAAGATTTTCCAGCAATCAATCTGTGGACAGACAGTAGAGACAGACAGTGCCCACCCTGGCCCCCCCATACCCAGCCTGGCCATTCAAGATTCTCCTACCTGGCTGTACTGACGGTCGACACTGTGGACCTGGACTAGTTGTCTGACTCCACTCGTGACTGAGCTACCTGCAGCCTGCTGCCTGTCAAGCGGACGCGGTGGATGGAGTCTGGAGACGTCACGTCAGGCGGCCATGGCTGTATCCCTCTGCTTTCTCCCGCTCTCATTCAGAGTGAGTGACGTCACGTGAGGCAAGTGAGCTGCGCCTGGTCACCAGTCCTCCACTGACACAATCACAATACGCATGCGTGGCGCGGCTTGCACTCACTCGGACCTCCCCCCCATAATGATCAATAGGCAGTATTAGGCTATCTATGCCGGGCGGCCGGGCCAGCACACTGTGGGAGGGAGAGGAGTGGGACGGGAGGCGGCAGTGACAGTCAGTGAGGAGGCACACAGGCAGGCTAGGCAGCAAGTCAGTACTCTGCAGGTGTACTCTGCTATGCATAATAATAATAAGGCGGCGGCTACACGGGCCACATGACAAGGTCTGGTGGGCCGGATTCGGCCTGCGGGCCTTGTGTTTGACACCCGTGATTTAGAGTTTTGTCGGTAACGACCCGCGTAGCTAACGCATGCTTTTTTTTCCCCGCACCTTTTAAATACCGCTGGTATTTAGAGTTCACATAATGGCAGGGTTTTCAGTGCGTTAGGCTCCAAAAAGGGAGCATAGAGCATAATTTAACTCCACTGCAACTCTAGATACCAGCGGTGCTTACGGACGCGGCCAGCTTCAAAAACGTGCTCGTGCACGATTCCCCCATAGGAAACAATGGGGCTGTTTGAGCTGAAAAAAAACCTAACACCTGCAAAAAAGCAGCGTTCAGTTCTTAACGCAGCCCCATTATTTCCTATGGGGAAACACTTCCTACGTCTGCACCTAACACTCTAACATGTACCCCGAGTCTAAACATCCCTAACCTTACACTTATTAACCCCTAATCTGCCGCCCCCGCTATCGCTGACACCTGACCGGAACAGCCAATAGAATGCGAGCTCAATCTGATTGGCTGATCGGATCAGCCAATCGGATTGACCTTGATTCTGATTGGATGATACCATCAGCCAATCAGAATATTCCTACCTTAATTCCGATTGGCTGATAGAATCCTATCAGCCAATCGGAATTCGAGGGACGCCATCTTGGATGATGTCATTTAAAGGAACCGTCATTCGGCTAGTAGGCGTCGGTTGAAGAAGATGTTCCGCGTCGGCTTGGAAGAAGATGGCTCGCTCCGCTCCGGAAGAAAGAAGATTGAAGATGCGGCTTAATAGAAGACTTCATCCCGATGATGGACTTCCGACTTCAGCCCGATGATGGAGTTCTTCAGCCGCCGCTTGGATCCAGACTTCAGCCCGAGGATGGACGTCACTCTTCAGCCCCCCGCTTGGGCTTGGATCAAGACATCGGAGGCTCTTCTGGACAGATCGGGACCCGGTGAGGTGAAGACAAGGTAGGGAGATCTTCAGGGGCTTAGTGTTAGGTTTATTTAAGGGGGGTTTGGGTTAGATTAGGGGTATGTGGGTGGTGGGTTGTAATGTTGGGGGGGGTATTGTATGTTTTTTTTACAGGCAAAAGAGCTGAATTCTTTGGGGCATGCCCCGCAAAGGGCCCTTTTCAGGGCTGGTAAGGTAAAAGAGCTTTGAACTTATTTAATTTAGAATAGGGTAGGGCATTTTTTTATTTTGGGGTCTTTGTTATTTTATTAGGGGGCTTAGAGTAGGTGTAATTAGTTTAAAATTGTTGTAATATTTTTCTAATGTTTGTAAATATTTTTTTATTTTTTGTAACTTAGTTCTTTTTTATTTTTTGTACTTTAGTTAGTTTATTTCATTGTATTTATTTGTAGATATTGTATTTAATTAATTTATTGATAGTGTAGTGTTAGGTTTAATTGTAGATAATTGTAGGTATTTTATTTAATTAATTTATTGATAGTGTAGTGTTAGGTTTAATTGTAACTTAGGTTAGGATTTATTTTACAGGTAATTTTGTAATTATTTTAACTATTTTAGCTATTAAATAGTTCTTAACTATTTAATAGCTATTGTACCTGGTTAAAATAAATACAAAGTTACCTGTAAAATAAATATAAATCCTAAAATAGCTATAATATAATTATAATTTATATAGTAGCTATATTAGGGTTTATTTTACAGGTAAGTATTTAGCTTTAAATAGGAATAATTTATTTAATAAGAGTTAATTTATTTTGTTAGATTTAAATTATATTTAACTTAGGGGGGTGTTAGTGTTAGGGTTAGACTTAGCTTTAGGGGTTAATCCATTTTTTACAGTAGCGGCGAGATTCGGTCGGCAGATTAGGGGTTAATACTATTTATTATAGGGTTATTGAGGAGGGAGTGAGGCGGATTAGGGGTTAATAACTTTATTATAGTAGCGGCGCGGTCCGCTCGGCAGATTAGGGGTTAATTATTGTAGGTAGCTGGCGGCGACGTTGTGGGGGGCAGGTTAGGGGTTAATAAATATAATATAGGGGTCGGCGGTGTTAGGGGCAGCAGATTAGGGGTACATAAGTATAACGTAGGTGGCGGTCGACAGATTAGGGGTTAAAAAAAATTAATCGAGTGGCGGCGATGTGGGGGGACCTCGGTTTAGGGGTACATAGGTAGTTTATGGGTGTTAGTGTACTTTAGAGCACAGTAGTTAAGAGCTTTATAAACCAGCGTTAGCCCAGAAAGCTCTTAACTACTGACTTTTTTCTGCGGCAGGAGTTTTGTCATCAGATTTCTAACGCTCACTTCAGCCACGACTATAAATACCGGCGTTAGAAAGATCCCATTGAAAAGATAGGATACACAAATGACGTAAGGGGATCTGCGGTATGGAAAAGTCACGGCTGGAAAGTGAGCGTTAGACCCTTTAATGACTGACTCTAAATACCGGCGGTAGCCCACAACCAGCGTTAGGAGCCTCTAACGCTGGTTTTCACGGCTACCGCCCAACTCTAAATCTAGGCCTTAGTGATTCCGTAGAGGGGTCATTGTGTGAGCTAGCTATGGTGAAATTTTAGTGGCACAATGGGAGATTTCTTTTTTATTCTAAGTGAATTTGCTGAAAAGGGCCAATTTATGCAATTCGAGGGACATTTGGGGCCCAATATTTTTTAAATTCCACAGTAAAAAGTCTCCAAACTTTGTGTTATCGTAGAGGGGTCATTGTGTGAGCTAGCTTTTTTATTCCTAAGTGAATTTGCTAAAAAGGGCCGATTTATGAAATTCAAGGGACATTTGGGGCCCAATATTTTTAAAATTCCACAGTTAAAATGGTCCAAACTTAGTGATACCGTAGAGGGGTCATTGTGTGAGCTAGCTGTGGTGAAATTTTAGTGGAACAATGGGAGATTTCTTTTTTATCCCAAAGTGAATTTGCTGAAAAGGGCCGATTTATGAAATTCAAGGCACATTTGGGGCCCTATATTTTTAAAATTCCACAGTAAAAACTCTCCAAAATGTGTGATATCGTAGAGGGGTCATTATGTGAGCTAGCTGTGGTGAAATTTTAGTGGAACAATGGGAGATTTCTTTTTTTATTCCTAAGTGATTTTGCTGAAAAGGGCCGATTTATGAAATTCAAGGGACATTTGGGCCCAATATTTTTAAAATTCCACAGTAAAAATGGTCCAAACTTAGTGATACCATAGAGGGGTCATTGTGTGAGCAAGTTGTGGTCAAATTTTAGTGGAACAATGGGAAATTTCTTTTTTATTCCTAAGTTAATTTGCTGAAAAGGGCCTATTTATGCAATTTGAGGGACATATGGGTCCCAATATTTTTAAAATTCCACAGTAAAAAGTCTCCAAACTTTGTGATATCATAGAGGGGTCATTGTGTGAGCTAGCTGTGGTGAAATTTTAGTGGAACAATGGGAGATTTCATTTTTTTTCCTAAGTGAATTTGCTGAAAAGGGCCGATTTATGAAATTCAAGGGACATTTGGGGCCCAATATTTTTAAAATTCCACAGTAAAAATGGTCCAAACTTAATGATACCATAGAGTGGTCATTGTGTGAGCTAGCTGTGGTGAAATTTTAGTGGAACAATGGGAGATTTCTTTTTTATTCTAAGTGAATTTGCTGAAAAGGGCCAATTTATGCAATTCGAGGGACATTTGGGGCCCAATATTTTTTAAATTCCACAGTAAAAAGTCTCCAAACTTTGTGTTATCGTAGAGGGGTCATTGTGTGAGCTAGCTGTGGTGAAATTTTAGTGGAAGAATGGGAGATTTCTTTTTTATTCCTAAGTGAATTTGCTAAAAAGGGCCGATTTATGAAATTCAAGGGACATTTGGGGCCCAATACTTTTAAAATTCCACAGTTAAAATGGTCCAAACTTAGTGATACCGTAGAGGGGTCATTGTGTGAGCTAGCTGTGGTGAAATTTTAGTGGAACAATGGGAGATTTCTTTTTTATCCCAAAGTGAATTTGCTGAAAAGGGCTGATTTATGAAATTCAAGGCACATTTGGGGCCCTATATTTTTAAAATTCCACAGTAAAAACTCTCCAAAATGTGTGATATCGTAGAGGGGTCATTATGTGAGCTAGCTGTGGGGAAATTTTAGTGGAACAATGGGAGATTTCTTTTTTTATTCCTAAGTGATTTTGCTGAAAAGGGCCGATTTATGAAATTCAAGGGACATTTGGGCCCAATATTTTTAAAATTCCACAGTAAAAATGGTCCAAACTTAATGATACCATAGAGGGGTCATTGTGTGAGCAAGTTGTGGTAAAATTTTAGTGGAACAATGGGAGATTTCTTTTTTATTCCTAAGTTAATTTGCTGAAAAGGGCCTATTTATGCAATTCGAGGGACATATGGGTCCCAATATTTTTAAAATTCCACAGTAAAAAGTCTCCAAACTTTGTGATATCATAGAGGGGTCATTGTGTGAGCTAGCTGTGGTGAAATTTTAGTGGAACAATGGGAGATTTCATTTTTATTCCTAAGTGAATTTGCTGAAAAGCGCCGATTTATGAAATTCAAGGGACATTTGGGGCCCAATATTTTTAAAATTCCACAGTAAAAATGGTCCAAACTTAATGATACCATAGAGTGGTCATTGTGTGAGCTAGCTGTGGTGAAATTTTAGTGGAACAATGGGAGATTTCTTTTTTATTCCTAAGTGAATTTGCTGAAAAGGGCCGATTTATGAAATTCAAAGGACATTTGGGGCCCAATATTTTTAAAATTCCACAGTAAAAGTGGTCCAAACTTAGTGATACCATAGAGGGGTCATGGTGTGAGCTAGCTGTGGTGAAATTTTAGTGGAACAATGGGAGATTTCTTTTTTATTCCTAAATTAATTTGCTGAAAAGGGCCTATTTATGCAATTCGAGGGACATATGGGTCCCAATATTTTAAAAATTCCACAGTAAAAAGTCTCCAAACTTTGTGATATCGTAGAGGGGTCATTGTGTGAGCTAGCTGTGTTGAAATTTTAGTGGAACAATGGGAGATTTCTTTTTTATTCCTAAGTGAATTTGCAGAAAAGGGCCAATTTATGAAATTCAAGGGACATTTGGGGCCCAATATTTTTAAAATTCCACAGTAAAAATGGTCCAAACTTAGTGATACCGTAGAGGGGTCATTGTGTGAGCTAGCTGTGGTGAAATTTTATTGGAACAATGGGAGATTTCTTTTTTATTCCTAAGTGAATTTGCTGAAAAGGGCCAATTTATGCAATTCGAGGGACATTTGGGGCCCAATATTTTTAAAATTCCACAGTAAAAACTCTCCAAAATTTATGATATCGTAAAGGGGTCATTGTCTGAGCTAGCTGTGGTGAAAATGTAGTGGCACAATGGGAGATTTTGCTTTTATCCCTAAGTGAAATTGCTTGAAAGTGATGATTTTTGCAATTTTAAGGAAGTTTGGGGCCCTATATTTTTAAAATTCCACACTAAAAAGTTTCCATACTTTGTGATATCTTAGTGGGGTCATTGTTTGAACTAGCTGTGGTGAAAATGTAGTGGCACAGTGGGGAATTTTGTTTTTAACGCTTAGAGAAATGCTGGAATATGACTTTTTTTTTACATTTGAGTGACATTTACAACAAAAATGCTTGTGGTATTCATTAAAACATTTCTTATTAGCATATATGTATGGTACAGCCTTTAATAGTCTTAAGAAAGTACTAACAAATAAGTGTCTGATAGCTTGACTACTGTTTTAAACCTGTCTGATAGCTCCAAAACAGTGTCTGATAGCTTGACTTGGATTTTTAAACTGTCTGATAGCGTGACTCCAGTGGAAAATCACACTATAAATTAAAATTAATTTCAATATATAATGCCGCCTCATTTACAATACGTATTTAGCATAAGTTCAGTTTTCATTTTAAAATAGCGCAAAAAAATAGAATTCAAATGTTTCTAAATCAAATGTCAAATATAGCAAGTGAAGTCTCTTATGCTGAAAGGCCTGTAATTTTCCTATTCAATTTACGTCTGACCTTAAAAAAAAGTTTAAAGAAGAAATCGTCCAGCTAAGAATGATGTATGAATAAATGTGGGAATTTACATGCACTAGTGCTGTAATTGTTTAATTGCATTATTAAAGATATTGCAAACTATCGCTCAACCTGTACAATTTTACTACTCGAAATATACACTATACCATAAACTCAGCGTCATAATAATGCCGCTTACTCAGTGTTGATTGCTGAATAATATTTACGTTTACGTAAGCCGAAAAGGAAGTGTGCCGTGTACTCAGTTGCATTTGCCCACACACTTGTCAATCATCTCTATTATCCAATCAGATTATTGCTTATCAGTGACTACATAGCAAAGAGGTCAAGCATCCTTAACCAATACAAAAATAGGTTTCAATATTGAGAGATTTTTTTCGCTTTTGCACCAATCAGATGTTACGTCTCACGGAGACCCAGCTAGCTAGCCTAGCACCTGGGCTCTGCTGAAGGACGAGGTGGTTTTCCTCGCTGCTGTGTTTTTTTTAACGCATTGTGTAGGTAGGCAGTGCTGGGATAAAATAACAAAATGGTAGTGTGTCGCAATATTGTGATGTAGTTTCATATATTCTTATTTGTGTTTTTTTTTTTGTTTATATAAAGGAATTATGTAGTCGGTGTAACCAGAGTATGATTTCATCAGCTATGGACAGGGTAGGTGTTAACATAGGGCAAGGAGAGTATCTGCTGTCGCACATGTAGGGATGTTACCTCCATTGTAGAGAAATCGTGTAATAATTAATGCATGTTATGTATAGTGTGTGCATTGCACTACATAGAGTTCCTGTCTTGTCTGGCTGAGGATGGGACAGGTGCAATGTAAAACACATTTCTTCTTGTTCAATAATGTAAATATGTGCTCCTTTTTAGTGCTGTACCCTTTATTCTTTATAAAAGGCAAGTGATATCTTATTTGCCTGTTCTTTGTATGTAACCTTATGCTATATGGCAACCCTGAGAGGCTTCTTATGTGGCTACACTATTTGTTGACTGCATAGCAAGTGATGTCAAATATTTACCTCAAACAATCCTTAATTTTATCATAAAACACCTGCTTGCTCTCTCTGTTTCTCTTTAACATCTGTATCCACTGTTTTCCTGAAATATGATTTTAAACACATAAGGTCTAATGAATGAGTTTTAATGCACTGTGTGGCCAATGAGGATACAGGGCTGCAAATTGGATAATTAGAGAGAAATGGCTTTATGGGACAGAAGTCCTAGATAGAGTTTTTTTTTTATTTGCTATTTCCAACATGTCTTGCTTTTAGCATGATTTGTTACAAAGGTCTTACATATTTACATAATAGTATTTAAATGTATCAATTATTAAATGAGTTAAAAGGTAAAAAAAATAATCAGGAGTTCTAATTAATAAAAGGCACAAATGAATTTAGAGCAAAAGAGAAAGTTATATAGGATATCCGCACTACATTTAGAAGCAAACAGGGAAGATTGTCCAAAAAACATTACAATTTGTATTTGCTTTAATTCCAGTGAGCGTGGATGTGGTCTGTTGCTTATGTTCATTTCAGTGAAGTCCCGTCCTTTGAAGAAATCATCAATTATATTAATCGCTTGCTGACAAGCAACTTTTTAAGCAATGGAGTAAAAACGCCAGATAGCAGTGCAGAAGGAAAAAGTACTTTTTATATACATAATTTTATTCGGAATGAAGAAAACTAAGTTACTTGGCATTAGTTTCTATAACATGTATAATAACTTTTTATTCATATGGCCACAGACAGTAGCATTTGCTATTTTCAGGGCTAGATTTATTAGTGTAAATCTAGATTTTTATGTGTTGCACTTTTACACTAATACATCCAGAAAAGAAGATAACTGAATTCCACTGCCCGTGGCCATATTCATCATTCATTTCTATAACAAAAAAATAGTGATGAGCAAAAATGTATTATTTGGCATTTGTGTCTTCCCTTTCAAGTACTCTACCATGTACAGTAATGGGACTGCATGCGCCACTACAAAGCCTTTGTTTGATCACGGTGACATTACTCCTGCTATATAGCACATGGTTGCCATAGAAACACTTTAAATAATAATATCACCTACACCCCAATCACCAATATCTAAATAATTGAGTATTCTATATTTTAGTAATAGTAGTGTCTAGAAAGTATATATTACTGACTAAATAGGACATTTGGCTTGAGAAGCAGTATATATGCACATTTAATATACTAAAATCCATAGTTGCAACAAGTTTCTCAGTATATCTTTAGGTTATAATTATATGTTTGAAATCTGATTTTGTCAAGAGACCCTAGTTTCAGTTGCCAAAATCATATATACATAATAGAATCCTTCATATAAGCTTTCAGCTATCAGTAGTGTTATATTTTTCAGTGCTAGAGTTAAAGGTACAGTTAATTAGTATGCATGCTGTTCTTTAGTAATCAGACTATATTGTTTTTGTGAATTTTGTTCGGCTCCTCAACCTCTTAACTGGTTCCATGTAACAGTGATAGATGATTACAGTAATTCTCTACATCTCCATTTACTGCTTTTTCTGAGCACCAGAGTATTTATTCAGGTGAAACACTTTCTTGTGGAACTTTGTGATAATTTTCTGGGAATAGCATAACAAATGCTAGACTTGTTTAGCAATGCAGTGCTACAGTACACCAGCATAAAACAACTCCTGGTAATCACTACTGATGTTTATTAGGATTTTAGAAGGTAAAATAATATTTCTTAATAGAAATTGAAAGGACAGTGTAAATTTGAAAAGCTGCTGCGTATACTATTACTTTACTACATTTTTGGGGGAGAACAATATAAAATCTATATTTATAGACGTTTGATGTATATAGTGTCCAAATTAGTCTTCCTAGTTCGGTTTTACGCAGCTTTGGTTTAGTTGTTGCCTTTTAGATATTCTATGATTAAGATGCAAATCAACTTTTACTGTATATTTATCCTTGTGGACTTTTGAACTATTGTAAAAAAAAAAATAAAAAAAATAAAAAAAAAAATGTAAGTATAAGCATAAAGACTTGTTGTTGTACACGGTTTACAGTCATTTTAGAATGTTTGGCTTTATTTTTGTTTTGGTTGTTTTTCTGTTTCAGGTAAAAGAAATTACACAGGAAAATCCCAAAAGAATGGCTAATGTGAGTGATCATTATTGTATCATAATGTTGATTAAATTGTGTTGATCTTGAAAGTGTGGGAAGCAAAAAAAAAAAAAAAAAAGTTAAATGCTTCTTCGCAAAAAAGGTTGTCAACAAGAAAGTTTGATTGGAACTGTAATGAAATTAGTTTTGATGCATACAGATAAAAAAAGATAGGCTAAAACAATACCAAAGGTAAGAGCATACTTCAGACACATCCAGAGCAAACGATAAGAACAAAATATACTGTAGTAGCTTTCAGTTGTCAGCAGTCCAGAAATGTATTCCTTTTCACTCTTCTCTGAGTTTGGCCTTTCACTCTTTTGACTGTCCCTTATGTAAATGCTTTCGGTGGCACCTTGTCCACGTGACTGACTTGTTTCATGTTTTTAGAAAACAGAACATTATCTAAGTGGTTACAGTTGTCAATAGTACAGTTTTTATAATAGATGAAAATGATGGATTGCTGTGGTACTGATAGAGTAGTAAAGTCCAACACGCAATCTCAGATTTATGTGTGTCAAAATTAAACTTTTCCTTTTTTACATACAATTACCTAGGTAGGCTTAGGGGTGTTCCCGGTGTCTTGAGCACTATATGGCAGCACTACATACATTGTTTCAAATACTTCTGCCTAAATATATTTTCTTGCTTGCTTTGTTTTGATTTTCTGTTCTTTTTCTACTCAAATTTTATTGAAAATTTATTTTGTTTAGATTGATGCATTTTACTTATTGGATGACAAAGATCACACAGTTAGTATTTCCAGCTATGTAAGCTCTATATTTTCTAGAGATGAGTTTTCAAGCTGATGAAGTTGATGTTTAATAGTTAAACATTTATCAATTTAATAATTTGTAGAAACTATTTTGTAACCACACTTTTGTGAACATCTCTATGTAAAAAAGAAAGATATATTTTACCTCAAAAGTTTCTCAGTAGCCACATCCCATTGTAAAGGACTTCTAAGCAGCAAATCAGTATGTCTGTCCCGGGACAGCTAAGGGAGTGAGCGTTTACAAAGCTCATCTTATTTCCCTATTCAGTTTAAAGGGACAGTAAACCTCAAAAATAATGTTATATAATTCTGCACATAGTGCAGAATTATATAACATTATATTAGCCTTATCTTTATAAAACCCTTTGATTTTTTTTTTTAAAAATGACAGTTTTTCAGACCCGCTCTCCGTGCTCTTCTGAGCGGGTCTGTTTTTTTCACACAGCGCATCGGGCCAGCTGTATAGTCACAGCCCGACCCGACCGTGCCATTATACACAGTGCAGCTCGCTCCTGCTCTGTCTGACAGCCGGAGCGAGCTGCACTGTGTATAATGGCACGGTCGGGCCGGGCTGTGACTATACAGCTGGCCCGATGCGCTGTGTGAAAAAAACAGACCCGCTCAGAAGAGCACGGAGAGCGGGTCTGAAAAACTGTCATTTTAAAAAAAAAAAAAAATCAAAGGGAATATTAGGTTTTATAAAGATTAGGCTTTTACATTATTTTTTAGGTTTACTGACACTTTAAGGAAGTTTACTATGAAATCTCATGAGAGTTAAGTCAAATCTCATGAGATCACCGTAAAAGAGTTCATGACCTCAGTACTGTTGATGCTGATTGGCTGCTGTTCGTTTCTTCTTTGTTTTTTACCTGCAGCTGAGTATAACTTTTAACCAGAACTTACTCTGCTGAGCTGAGGAAGTTGTAAGGTAAAATATTCTACTTTTTTTTACATAGGTTATGCTCATGTGATAGTTTCCTGTCAGCTTTTTACAGTTATACTGCATCAGTTTCAAGAGATTTAGCATATGAGTATTCTGTCCCTTTAAAGGGACACTGAACCCAAATTTTCCTTTCGTGATTCAGATAGTGCATGCAATTTTACGCAACTTTCTAATTTACTCCTTTTATCAATTTCTTTGTTCTCTTGCTATCTTGATTTGAAAAAGAAGGCATCTAAGCTATTTTTTGGTTCAGTAACTGGACAGCACTTTTTTATTGGTGGATGAATTTATCCACCATTCAGCAAGGACAACCCAGGTTGTTCACCAAAAATGGGCCGGCATCTAAACTTACATTCTTGCATTTCAAATAAAGATACCAAGAGAATGAAGACAATTTGATAATAGGAGTAAATTAGAACGTTTCTTAAAATTGCATTCTCTGAATCACGAAATAAAAAAAAATTGGGTTCAGTATCCCTTTAACATCAATTTGAAGTATATCACAATGCAAGATGTCTGAAAGAATAGTATGGCCCACTTTTTTTTTTTTTTTTTTTTTTTTTTTAAATTGTAAGTAAAGTGAAAATTCAAATTCTATGCACTCATGAAACTTTAAACAACTTAATTTGCTTCATTTTCTTGGCATACTTTGTTTGAAAGCATCCCTAGGTAGGCTTAGGAGCAGCAGTGCTGGGAGATAGCTGCTAATTGGTGGCTGCACATATATGCCTCTTGTCATTGCTCACTACATATATCCGGCCAGCTCCCAGTAGTGCATTTCTGATCTCACTCTTTAACAAAGGATACTAAGAGAACAGAACAAATTTGATAATACCAGTAAACTGGGAAGTTGTTTAAAATTGTATGCTCTATCTGAATCATGAAAGTTTGTTTGACTTTACTGTACTTTTTGTGCTTTCATGTGACTAGAGGCTGTGTAACTTTTTGGTATGGGGCAATACACAGCTCATAAGAGCTTTTCAAGTTTAATTGTGATGGCTAAATGGTATGCTGTTCAGTGTTCTCCCCAGGACCTTTTTTAGCGGTTGCATCACCCGGCTGATTTTACTTACCACCCGGCTAAAATTAGCTAATATTAAAAATGTTCAATTTTTATTGCACAGATGATCATCATGATATTAATTTATTCAATTAATTGGTGATTTTGATAGCAGAAAATTATATATTAGAAAATATTACACTGCCCCCACCTGGCTACTTCATAATGCCACCCGGCTAGCAAAATGTTCTATGTAGAACACTGCTGCTTAAATTATTTTTAGCTTGTTTAGAATTCATATACTAAGGTAGCTTGTAAAAACACTGCTGATTTGTGATGGTGTGTTATGGGTTCATAAATCTATTTTTGTCTGTCTTTTTTTACTATAGCAAGATTTTTTTTCACGTAACAATAGTGCAGCTATAAATCCTGCGCATTTTAAGAGCTTCTAACATCTGCCAAACAATTGCCCATCTGAAAAAAATATGTAAATCAATTAACATAGCAAGTATTTTTTTCTGCTAGTATATGTATAGGCATTCGAGCTCCACATTGAAGACAATCTGAATACTAATACATTTTATAAACCTTTTAAGATGTTGTTTCTTAGTTGCTGTCTCAGAGATACACAACTTAATAAATACTTTTTCTTTCATAAGGTGGTGAGAGTCCATGAGACATTACTCCTGGGATTCAACTTTTGGCCACTAGGAGGAGGCAAAGATTCAGAAAGTTCTAAGAGCATTTATAGGGACAGTCTAGACCCAATACATCATTTTGATTACTTATGGTCACATGCCAGAGCAACATTCTGCTACTGGTCCCACATCTATAAGCTTGTAAGAAGTATAAAAAACATTTAAAGGGATAGTCAACACCTGAATTTTTGTTGTTTAAAAAGCTAGATAATCCCTTTATTACTCATTCCCCATTTTTGCATAACCAACACTGTTATATTAATATACTTTTTACCTCTGTGATTACCTTGTATCTAAACATCTTCTGACACATGACATTTCATTTATTATCATTTTAGCCAATTAGTGCAGTGTATGCCACAAGCCACGTGTGTGATCAGTGTTATCTATATGGCTCACATGAACTAGCTCTCACCTGTTGTGAAAAGCAAATAAAAAAGCATGTGATAAGAGGCGGCCTTCAAGGGCTTAGAAATTATCATGTGAGCCTTTCTAGGTTTAGCTTTCAACTAAGAATACCAAGAGAACAAAGCAAAATTGGTGGTAAAAGTAAATGAGAAAGTTGTTTAAAATTGCATGCCCTATTTGAAACATGAGATTTTTTTTTTTTGGACTTGACTGTCCCTTTTAAACATTCATTGTTTGTTAGGAGCGAAAATGTCTGCCTAGCTCTGCCCACCTATTGGATGTATATTTTGGTATGTTAAGTTTCTCCAATCACGATCGACTCTTACATAAGCTTTCCTACTCACACATGCTGATTTGTACATATGCAATTTGAAATATCTAACTGAAAAATATTAAACATGCACTGCTAAACTGTCATAAAAGAAAATGGCTAATTTCACAAGAAGAAAGCTTTGGGCGGAGCTTGGAGCCCAGCTGCTTACAAACAATAATTTAGAAGTTTCATGTACCTCTTACAAGCTTATAGATGTTGAACCTGTTGCATGATGCTTGTCTGGTATGTAACAATAAGTAATAAAGAATAAGTCTTGGGTCTAGAATGTCCATTTAATCACACTCACCTCTCTGGTATTCCAGTCTTATCTTTGCCTCTACACGAGACGGGTGAATATTTGAGTATTATTATCAGGTATTTGTAGAGCGCCAACAGATTCCGCAGCGCTATAAACGTAGTCGGTATACAGGATAACATTTATAGGGATCAAATGGGTAGAGTGCCCTGCCGAGAATTGTAGTTAGCTCTTATAATGGTGATCTACAGACAGCTGGGCTCATAGGCTTACATGGTAAGGGGTTCAAGGGGATAGCAATGGAGTTAGGAATGTTTAGTGTAGGTTGTATGCATCCCTGAACAGTAGAGTCTTTAGGAAGCGCTTCAAGCTTTGAAAACTAGGGGAGAGTCTTGTGGAGCGAGGCAGGAAGTTCCACAAGATGGGAACCAGTCTGGAGAAGTCCTATAAACGGGAATTTGAGGAAGTAACAAGAGGAGGAGATTGTGAGCAGAGCGAAGGGGACGGGAGGGAGAGTATCTGCAGACAAGGTCTGAAATGTAGGGGGGAGCAGTGCAGTTGAGGGCTTTGTATGAGTGAGGATTTTGTGTTTAATCCTGGGGGCAAGAGGAAGCCAGTGAAGGGATTGGCAGAGAGGTGCAGCAGATAAAGAGAGACGTGTAAGGAAGATGAGCCTGGCAGAGGCATTCATTATGGATTGTAAAGGAGCTAGGTGGCAGCTAGAGAGACCAGAGAGAATGGAGTTGCAGTAGTCAAGGTGGGAAAGGATGAGAGAGTGGATTAAAATCTTAGTTTTGTCTTGTGTAAGGAAATGTCTAATTTTAGAGATGTTTTTAAGGTGGAAGCGGCAGGCTTTAGCCAAGGACTGAATGTGAGGAGTGAAGGAAACCAGATAACCAGAGAGAAGTTGGATGAATGAAATTGGATAGACATGCATATACTAGCTTTTCGAGGAGCTTTGAGGGAGTAGGGGAAATAATGCGGTAGTTGGATGGGGAGGTTGGATCTAGGAAAGGCTTCTTGATAGGTGTGACCAGTGCATGTTTTAGAGATGAGGGAAATATACCAGTGCTGAGGGAGAGGTTGAAGATGTGTGCGAGTATGGGGGTGAGGGTAGTAGAGAAGGAGGGGAGTAGCTGTGAGGGGATGGGGTCAAGGGGACAGGTAGTGAGGTGGGAAGAAAGTATAAGGGCAGAAACTTCTTCCTCTATAACAGGGGCAAAAGAGCTAAATTTATGGGTATTTGGATGATTGTGAGCTTTTGAGGGGGTGGGAGATTGGTAGTATGTTGAGAGCTGATTTCATTTCTGATAGTCAGTTTTGTTTTTGAAGTGGCTGGCAAAATCTTGAGCTGAGAGAGAAGTTGTATTAGGAGGTGGGTGGGCAGAGAAGAGTATTGAACGTGGAAAACAGACCTTTTGGGTTAGAGGAAAGAGTAGAGATGAGATAAGTATTGTTGCTTATAAAGATTAAGGGCAGAATAGGTTCAAGATGAACTTGTAGTGAAGAAAGTCAGCTAAACTCCGATATTTTCTCCAGTGTCGCTCAGCAGTACAGGAACATCTGCATAGTTACCGTGTCAGAGGACTATGCCAGGGCTGAGGACGAGAGTGTGATTTCTGAGCTATGGTAGGAGGGGCCAGATTGTCAATGACCGATGTAAGGGTGGAGTTATAGTGGCAGATTGTGCAGGAAAAGGAGGTGATGGAAGAGAGGAGAGGTTTGAGAGAGCTAGCGAGCTGTTGCTGATCTAATGACTTTACGACTTGAGATGCTCCAGATTTTTCATTGAGAGGGGTTCTCCAACCAATTTTGAGGCCCAATTTTTCTCCCTTAAAGAGCTGCTACTAAGAGACAGGGTATATTGGAATATTGGGCAGTGGCACAATCACTCCAGTGATGAAGGATTTAGTAACAAGCCTGCCACGGTGTCGGGTAGACCAGTCCCTTAGCCTTCTCCTTTTGGGTTATTGATATACTGCTTACATAGATTCTCTGCTGTGACGTGCACAGTTCTGGATGGGCTCTTTACTGGAAGCAGTCTATTTTTTCTGCTAGTAACCACATTTAGAGAGGGTGCATTTCCAAGGTAAGTGAACAAATACATTCACATAGCCCGCAGGCTATTAGCAGGTACATCATAGCAAGGGCACACAGTAACATAATGACATTACCACCTTACACTCTTTATTTATACAGTCTAGCGGTTTATGGGAGACATTTTACTTGGGCTTTAAAATCCTCTTAGTGAAATGTTTTTTTATTTATAAAAAAATAAACTTTTCTGCATTTCTGTCCTGATATTCTCATGATTTTCCTTGCATAGAAATGCTTCTTTTTACTATGGCACATTTGATCAAAAATCTATTTTTCATCGCTAGCGCCGTTTATGCACTTTCCAATTTTGACAGTAGCGCACATTGAGTTGTGCACCCGACTCTACTTGGTGAGCTTCATTGTTTCTTAGCATTCTCTGTCTTTAATGGCAGCACAGAGGTTAATCTTTTCCTGACACTGTCAGCTTTATTTTTTCTAAACAATATAAACAGTCTGTACAGACAGACTTTTTTTTTTTTTTTTTTAGCTTGCTACTTTATAATTTACTGCAGGAAGGGGGTACTTTTTGTATGGTATGTATGGTTTTCTATTTATTTTTTTAGTAGACAACCCAAGGTATTGATCTAGGCCCATTTTGGTATATTTAATGTCAAAATGTGATCATATTTAAAAAAAATAAAAATAATTAAAATAAAAAAATTGCTGAAATTATTTACATGGCACAAATGATTGTAAAAGCTAATTGCAGTTACGCACCACACTTCTGAAATTCCTGTCAATTAAGGGGTTAATTGGGTAGCTTGTAAGGTTACGTTTAGCTTTAGTGTAAAGATTACCCTTCAAGGGACACTGAACCCAAATTTTTTTTCGGGATTCAGATAGAGCATGCAACTTTCTAATTTACTCCTATTATCAAATTGTCTTCATTCTCTTTGTTTATTTGAAAAGCAAGAATGTAAGTTTAGATGCCGGCCCATTTTTGGTGAACAACCAGGGTTGTCCTTGCTGATTGGACAGCACCAATAAACAAGTGCTGTCCGTGGTACTGAACCAAAAAATTTTTGGCACCCTAGCTTAGATGCCTTCTTTTTCAAATAAAGATAGCAAGAGAACGAAGAAAAATTATAATAGAAGTAAATTAGAAAGTTACTTAAAATTGCATGCTCTGGAGTATCTTTTCACCTGTTTGGATATATCCACTATATTTGTATTGGAGGGGATTCGCAGGTGTACCCTGTTATTAACTGTCTACTCCTTTAAGTACGTTTGATCTGTATATGGAAACTGCTAAGTAATTAGCCATAACATAAGCAAGGGGTTAGCTGGAACCTATATTTTAGATAAGCCCCTTTTAAAGTAAAACTTTTTGGGCCCTCTGGCTGGTGTGGGGACTCTCTTACATAGGAATCTACACCCCACTAAATTAAGGATTTTGTTTTTTTCTCTCCTTCTCCTCCCCTCCCTCACTGCTCCCACCCCTCCTATCCTCACATTCTCACCCCCCCCCCCTCACTCTCACTTCCTCACCCTTCCCCTCACGGAATTTATTGAACACTTATTTTCTTTCCTTTTTCTGAATACGGCACAAGTGGATCACTACTTAGGCTAATTGCACAATATATGGATACATTTCTTCACAGTCACTCCCGGACTCCCCCACCAGCCATGACAGCAAAACCAAGAGAGAAAAGGAATAAAAACACTATAGAGGCAGCTGCCGAGACACAGTTAACTCCTGTTAATACTCCATTTACTAATGAAACCTTCAACATGCAGGCCCTAGTATCAAATATTGCGGAAGCCCTAAACCCTAAATTTGATGCCCTTAGGGCAGAGATTAAACAAGAGATCTCACTGTTGTCCCAAGAATTGAGACATTTCACCAGTAGAATTAACGAAGTAGAACAAAGGGTGTCTGATCTCGAGGACCTTACTGTCATTCATAGTAAAAGCATAGAATCTACTGTAGCTACCTTGTCCAAAATGCAAAGCAAAATCGAAGATATAGAAAACAGGGCCAGAAGAAATAATATCCGCATTATTGGGGTACCTGAAGCAAAACAACCTGAGAATCTAAACTCATTTATCTCAGATACCCTAGTACAGCTACTTAAAATTCCTTCCAGTTATCCTCAAATAGTGGTAGAAAGGGTTCATAGAATAGGGAAGCAACAGGTTGACAACAGAGGTAACACTAGACCCAGGCCAGTAATAGCCAAACTACTTAACTTTAACGACAAAGTGACCCTTCTCCAACACTTTCGCAAGAATCGGCCTATAATGTTTAAAGAGAGCAGGATTCTCCTATTCCAGAACTTCTCTGTAGAAACATCACTTAAGAGGAGAAATCTAGCCCCAATCTGCTCCAAATTTATCCAGCAGGGGTACCAGGCTCTAATTAACTACCCTGCTAAACTTAAGGTTTTTGTTAAGGGAGAAGTTTTTATGTTTGAAAATGCGCAAGACGCAGAAAAATTGAGTCAGTTAAATGTCAGTGAGTAAACTGAGTGGGTACCAAGGATTCATTGTACCTGGTCATTATTTTATTTTTATTTATTTTTTTTTAGTGAAGAATGGAAAGGAAAATAGTTGAGAATAATAAAGATATGGATAAGGAAGGGGAACGTTGTTCCCCCTTTTTTTTTTTTTTTTTTTTTTTTTTTTTCTCCCTCTCTTCCTTTCTCCCTCCCTCTGTTTTGTTCGGTTTGTTTATCCCCTCCCCCTTGCCTCCCACACCAATCTCACTTACCTACCCATTGAAATAAATGGTCAATTTTAAAATAGTATCCTGGAACGTAGGAGGTATTACCACCCCTATAAAGAGGAAATTAATTATTACCCAATTAAAGAAACTGAATACGGATATAGCTTTCCTCCAGGAAACGCACCTCAATTTAGAGGAAAGTTTGAAACTAAAGACATCATGGGTTAAGGAGATATTTGCTGCGCCGGGACAGGGGAGAAAGAGAGGGGTAGCCATTTTAGTGGGGAAAAGGATTAATGCAGAAATACTGTATGTTGGGGTGGATCCGGAGGGGAGATCAGTGATTATAAAAATAAAGATTAGTAATCGTGTGTACACACTATGTAACGTATATGCGCCTAATACTCTTGACCCAGAATTTTGGAACCAATTGCAGACTGAGATACTCTCTAAAATAGAAGGTAACCTTATTCTTGCAGGAGACTTTAATATGGCTCCACAGTGCCCACTTGATAGGCTGAGACAAAATACAAAACAAAAAAAGCATAAAAAAGATAATTTGGAAACTAAAGTACTCACGAAGCTGATGCAAAATCTGGGCATTAGGGACATATGGAGGATGCAAAATCCTGATGTTAGAGAGTATACCTGCTTATCCAAAGCTCATAAAACGTTATCAAGAATCGACCTCTTTCTGATTGATGAAAGATTGTGTACATATGAGATTAAAACAAAAATACTCCCTATATGTTTGTCTGATCATGGGCCGATCATCCTAGACCTCCAGGATAAGCAGCATAAATTTAAGTCAAATCGTTTTTTCTTCCCTTCCTACTTAGCGTCCGATATGAAATTTAAGAACTGGCTCAGAGTTAAGTTTAATGAGTATGCCCTCCGCAATTCAGAATATAGAGATCGTCCTGCCATATTCTGGGAGGCAGCAAAGGCTGTGTTGAGAGGCGAAATTATAGCCTATCTGGCTATACTAAATAGAAAAATGCAACAAAGAGAAAAGGAATTAACAAATGCAATAACAAATGCATACAATCGATTCCTCCTTGACCAAAACTCAGTTAACTGGGATAAATATAATAGTGCAAAAAGCAATAAAGATGCTTTTTTACTATATAGAGAAACCCAGAAAGAATTAAAATTACAATCTAAATTATACAAATATGGTAATAAATCTGGGAAATTATTAGCTAAACTGGTTAAAAGCGAAAAAAAAAACCTGTTAATCGAGAAACTAGTTTTAGGTGAGAATGTAATACTTAAATACGAGGAAATTGCGGAAGAATTGAAAAAATACTATCAAGAATTGTACTCTTCTAGACCCTCTGACTTAGCTCAAGCGGAAGACTTCTGGAGTAAAATCCCAGTTCCTAAAATTTCTAGTGATATATCTGAAACTCTTAACGCTCAAATCACAGAGGAAGAAATTAAGAAAACTATCTCTGACCTTGCCCTTAACAAAGCCTCTGGGCCGGATGGGCTGCCTAATGAATTTTTTAAAATCTTATCCCCAGAAATATCAGTACACCTCTGTAAACTATACAACTCCATGTATATAGATGGAGAAGAGATGACGAAATCTTTTTCATCATCCTACACAACTTTAATACTCAAAAGCGGGAAGGACCCAACTTTAAGGGAGTCATATAGGCCAATTGCTCTATTAAATTCCGACTACAAGATCTTTACATCAATTCTTGCCCAAAGGCTACAAAAAATATTAGGTGATATCATTCATAAAGATCAAGCCGGATTCTTAAACTCTCGAAACTCCTCAGCAAAAATCAGAGAAATATTGGTAACATCAGAATACTTCTTCTACGGGGGGGGGAGGAGGGGGGATAGGGCCCCGCCAGACCTAGCGGTTATTTCAGTTGACGCCGAGAAAGCCTTCGACTCTGTTCAATATGATCATCTTTTTTTCTCCTTAGAAAAGTTTGGGTTCATAGGAGGGTTCCTTGACTTTATTAAAAATTTATATAATCAGCCTCATACGAGTCTAATTGTAAATAATCTACTCTCCCCCCAAATTGTATTGGGCAGAGGAACTCGTCAGGGATGCCCCCTCTCCCCTCTCCTCTTCAATCTCTGTATTGAACCCCTGGCAATTGCGATTAGGCAACAACTTGAAGGCATTAAAATAGGGGAGTATTAAATAAAATTGGCTCTATATGCAGACGATATCCTTATATATTTATCAAACAGCAAAGTCAATCTCCCTAAATTATTACAAATTATAGGCCAATTTGGCTCTTTCTCGGGCTACAAAGTAAATACTACCAAGTCAGAACTATTCTGGCTTAGGAAAAATAACTCTTCCCCTAGCAATGTTCCTTTTCGTCTAGTTAAAGATTCATTTAAATATCTAGGTATCAATATCCCAAGTGAACCAAAAGATCTATATAAGTTTAACATTCTACCAGTCATCTCAATTTTTAGAGAAAAGCTTAGAAACTGGGAGAGTCTGCCACTCTCTATCTCTGGACGGATAGCATTATTTAAGATGGTTCTTTTCCCTAAATTGCTCTATGTCTTACAGAATACAGCAATAATGCTCCTAGAAAGAGATATACGATTAATAAATAGTATGCTCAGAAGATTTATCTGGCAAAAAGCTAGACCTAGGATTTCTTTGAATAAATTGTCATCTGCTAAAGTTTATGGAGGCTTTGCCTTGCCAGACATAAGGTTGTATAACTTGGCTTTCCTAGCGCGAATTGCAGCCGACTGGATCTTCTCCAAGGATTACGTGCTGAATAATAACTTGGAAGAGAAAATTTGTTATCCATACCTACCAACAGCCCTGCTACACTGTGAACCTAAAGACTATCCAGTGAATATTAGATCACTTAAAATGTTTCTTAACCCCTTGAGGGCCTGGAGAAGAATCGGAAAGCTTATAGATATAAATTGTCAGGTCTCACAATACCTACCTCTAATAGGCAACCCCAAATTTCAGGCAGGCTTAGATTCACCGGTGATTAAAAACTGGTACACATTGGGATTGGACAAACCTATATATTTTGTGGATCAAGAAAGAAAATGTATTAAATCTTTTGATGAACTCAAAAACAACTTCAATCTCTCCAACAAGGAGTTCTTTGCATACTTACAGACAAGGCATTATATTACAGATATGATGCGGATATCTAAATGGCAATGGGACTTAGGTAGTTTAGAGGACTGGCTTACATTGGTTAAGAATGGGCTGATGTCTATCACCCCATGTTACCACTTATTGGGAGTTGGCAAAGGGAAACACCTTCTTGAAAAATTAGCGCAGGATTGGAACCTAGACTTGGCGCAAGATTATATCGATAGTCAATTTATAAAAACCTCTATTGGCAGAGTGTCTCAGGCTACAATTTCTGCCACCTGGAGGGAGGCTCATTTAAAACTTATACATAGATACTATTATACCGCTGAAAAAGCATTTAAGCTTAAGAATTCAAACTTTGACAAGTGTCCCAAATGCTCCAGGATGGCTGCAGATCTGAAACATATGATCTGGGACTGTCCACTGATCAGACAGTGTTGGTATAAAATAGAATTCTGGGCAAAGACGTCACTTAAAATCTCTCCTCTGGATCTCTCTCTAACCCAGGTTATATTCTGCTTAAATATTCAAGAAGAGTATAGGTCCAATGGGAATTTAATTATCTCAATTATCTTAGCAGTTAGATACTTAATTTTTAAAAAGTGGAAGTCAAGAAATTTGCAGACTGTATCAGAAATTAAGAACTTTCTTAAGAAACAATGTATTCTAGAGCAGCGAGATACTAACATTGATAAGGAATCTGACATTAAGCTTTTTTTTAAAAAATGGGCACCATTCATCAAATCACTTACAGAGACAGAAATTGATCAAATAATATTCCCCTTCCAAAACTCAGAGATGGTACTTTTGGGAATATGGTAATGGAAGATGTATTCTGATTTCTCCCCTTCTCCTGTGTAAGGTGTGGGGGGCTCTTCCCTTCTTCCCCTTTTTTTTTTTTTTTTCTTGTGGTTCTTGTATGGTTGTTCAGGGAAAACAACAAGGGTGGGACAAAAAAAGGGGAAAAATATATTCCAACAGGGAAACATTTGTGGATTGTCTATTGATGTTTAATGTTAGTGGTTTGTCTATTTTTTTTCCTTGAAATTATATGAAAATGTATAAACCTGTTGAAATATAATAAAAATTTATAATAAAAAAAAAAAATTGCATGCTCTATTTGAATCATGAAAGAAAAAAATTGGGTTCAGTGTCCCTTTCATCCTGATCCCTCTCAAACAGTGGTCTAATCCTCTCCCCTCTAACTAATGTCCACCACCTTAGGTAGTGGCAGCTGTCTGCCAGTAGCCAGTTTTACTTACATTTTTGTTTGTTTTTTAAATATTAATTTTTCTGCAGTGTAGCAGCCCCACCCTTTCTCGCCACCTCCCTCCTGACCCACACCACCAACAATTGGCACCATCGCTAACCTATGAAGAAAGGGACACGGTGTCTTTATCTGCATCAGTGTTTCTGCACTGCTATTTCTGCACTGCCCCACTCGTGGGGTATGAAGAAATAGCGCAATCTTGCCACTGTTAGCGAGATTGCGGCAGAAAGAGGCCCAGGACAAGAGCGCTGTGCAGGGTACTTAAAGTGAAGGTAAAGTCAAACGCCTAATTACAAATAATTAGAGATATGATGCCAAATAAATATAAGTTTAATTCATCAATTTTTTATAAAACATAAATTACCTGTGATATCTTATGTTTTTCTAATCGAATCGGCTTTCCTATAAACAACCCGTACATTTTTTTTTAAATTTTTTTTTCTAAATTACTATCACGTGCCTCTTAGATCCAATTGATTTTCTGGCCGTTAGGCGGCCGTCAAATTGCGTCATAAACATCCTGGTTTACCTGCGCATGCGTGACTATTTATCCTCCGCAATTTACAAGCGCGTGCGTCCTCGTTTCGCGTATGCGCATTATAAATTTTGGGTTTTCGTCATTGAAGGAGCTGCCGGTCCATAAATGATGCGCATGCGCGGTTAATCCGTGCACGAGTATGTTAAACACGTATAGAGCGGGTGGAACCGCTCTATACGTCGGTGTGTCCTAAACCAGGAAATGGAGCGTGGGAGGAGATTATTCAAGGAACGGTAGGAGAAATAAAGTTATAAATTGAACAAAATAGATAAAAAAATTTTTTTTTTTTTTTTTTTTTTTTAATTAAATATTTTTTTATTATATGCATAGGTTATCACAACTTTTTCAAACGTTACAAATATGAAGTAAACACAGAAATCACAAGAATGGTATCTCGCATTACATTGAGATGACATAGATATTGCATAATATAACCAGGTTTTCACCTCCATTTCTAACAGATCCAAAGGTCAAACTATACCTGAGTGGGAGGTGAAATGAGGAGTGAGTAGGAGCGTTTACAGGTTAGGAGAGTCGTTGTCAGTTGGTAGGTTAAGGTTTTGGCGTTTTTTTCCGCCTTTTGATCTGCTTTATAAAAGCGGAATTACGCTAGTAGTCGGTTGTTATGTGGGTATTGCCTGTATAAGCAGTTGAGTGCCACCGCTCCAAAGGAATGAAATCAAGATTCAATCATCCTTGCGCTATCGTGGGCTGATGTACCCCCTTGGAGGGGGGAGAGGATATTGGATGAGGGGAGGGGGGGGGGGAGGGGCTCATTGAGTGGAGGGGGGGAGGGGTGGACAGACCGTCCTGGTCCCGTATCAGGGGCCAGTGACACTAAGGGGCAGGGAATCCTAAGATTTAGCTCTGAGGCTCTGTAGGTAAGCTTCCCAGGGTTCCCAGACAAGACAGAAAGTTTCCGACTTGCGCCGGACTCTGTAGACAAAGTCCTCCATGGACTTGACATAATTCAGGTATTCCATTACACTCTGCCATTTTGGAGGGTGCACTTTTTTCCAGTTCCTGGCAATTGCCATTTTAACTGAGGTGAGTATGTATATAAGAAGGGTTCTCTGGTGCGGAGGCACTTTCTCTAAACCCAAGTGTAGAAGAGCCATTCCGGGGTCTTTTATCTCTGGAAGGCCCATCAAGCAACAGATCTTACTGGTCTTGCCCCAGAGTGCCTTTAGGTTGGGACAAGTCCACCAGGTGTGTAGTGGGGTGCCAATGCCACCACAGTTTCTCCAACAGGAGGGGGGGTGGTTAGGATAGAGGGTCTGCAGTCTGGTTGGGACCAGATGCCACCTAGTGAGCATTTTAAAGTAGAGCTCGTACATCGTGGTGCAATGTAGGGCAGCCTTGGTCTTGGCGATGGCCAATGTCCATTTCTTAGGGGAGTATGCCGTTTGTAGCTCTGCCTCCCAGGAGAGCATGTGTCTCGTCTTAGGAATTGTGGGGGGAACCAGTAGGCATCGATAGTGTGCCGTGAGGGGTTTATAGGTCTGGAGGCCCGTTTTCCATCGAGCTTCCCAAGCCGTAAGAGGCCGTGGGGCATCTCTCAGGAACCCCCAGGCTTTTAGTAGGGATCTTAATCTTAGAAGTTCAAATTCCAATTGCCGCGGGACCTCAAAGTTCGCCACCATCTCGTCTTGCGTTAGGAGTCGATCTTCTACGTAAAAGTCACCTACTGTCAAAATTCCGATCTGTCGCCACCAGTTCAGTCTCATATTGGGGAGGGTCTGAAGTATGGGGAGTACAGGTTGGATAGAAGGATGGGGGGCGATCTGAGTGTGGTGTCGCAATTTATACCATAGCATTTGGCATCCTCTAACAATTGAGTTAGATATGGTGTGTACGGTGGCAAGATGTGGGGGGAACCACAGCAAGTCAGATAGATCTATATAGGCAGGCAATGATGCCTGTTCCAGGTCCCTCCATCTCGTGGGAGGGAGGTCTCGTCCCCAAGCTGAGACATGAGAGATCATTGCCGCCTCATAGTACATCTTCACGCTTGGCAATCCCAGCCCTCCCTGATCGATGGGGGACTGTAAGATTGAGGCCGCGACTCTGGGTTTCTTGTTGTTCCAGACATATCTATTAAAAAGGGTCTGAAAATTTTTCAGAAGTTTATCTGGGACTGGGAGGGGAATACATCGCATAATGTACGTTAGCTTGGGTAGTAGCATCATTTTCAGGGCTGCAATTCTACCCATCCAGGAGAGTTCGTCATACATCTTTGCTCTCAGGTGTTTGTCGACTGCCTTCAACAAGGTGTGGTAGTTCTCGTGGAGGACCGTCTCCTTGTCATGAGACAAGAAGACCCCAAGGTGCCGGATACCTCTGGTAGACCATTTGAAGGAGTATTGCTGTCGCAAAGTTCTCTGTTCTTGATGGTCTAGATGAATCGGGAACGCCTCCGTCTTGGCTACATTTATTTTGTAGTTAGAGAGTACACCGAATCTTTCAATAAGAGCCATCAGCGGTGGGAGCGATAAGGTCGGCTCGACAATGAAAAGTGTAAGATCATCAGCGAATAATGCCACCTTTTGTACTGAATCATGCAGTAACAGACCCTGGATTTGGGTGTCCTGCCTAATGGCTTCCGCTAATGGCTCCATAACCATCGCAAAGAGGAGCGGCGACAGGGGGCATCCCTGCCTCGTTCCATTTCGTATGTGTATCTTAGGGGAGCAAAAACCTAACCCCTTGACCACCGCTGTGGGAAGGGTATATAGGGCCTCAACTGCCCTACAGAATGAGAGCGGGATCCCAAATGTTCTCAAAGTCTCAAACATATATTCCCATCTCACCCTGTCGAAGGCCTTTTCGGCGTCTAATGACAGGGTGAGAAGGGGCAAGCCCATATCGTGTGATTCAGCGAAGATGTTCAGCAGTCTACGGGTATTGTCAGAGCCCTGTCTGCCTTGAACAAATCCGACTTGGTCTAGATGGATTATAGATGGGAGGTGTTTCCCTAGTCGTGTCGCAAGAATTTTAGAATATATCTTGATGTCCACATTGATAAGGGAATTAGGTCTATAGCTCCCGCATTCCTTGGGGTCCTTCCCTTCTTTAGGGATGGTCATAATATTAGCCTCCAAGAATTCCCTTAACATCTTGCCTCCTTTAGCCACATCGTTAAACAGTCGGAGTAGAAGAGGAGAAAGAAGAGAGACAAAGGTTCTGTAGAAGAGGGTGGAGAAGCCATCCGGACCAGGGGCCTTGTGAGGTTTAAGGGACAGGACGGCCGCCTTCACTTCCTCTAAGGTGAATGGTCTATCAAGGTCTGCAGCAGACTCCTCACTCAGCTGTGGTAGACGCATCTTGGTTAAGAATTGCCCCAACTCCCCACCGCTCACCGGTGGGTCATTAGAACCGCTGTCTAGATCATAAAGGGCAGCATAATAGTCTGAGAAGGCTTGACCAATCTCCCTAGGAGAGCAGACCATGCCACGGACAGAATTGATGGCCGGGATCCTACTGGCAACCGCCCTTTTACGAAGTTTGCGGGCCAAGAGCCTATCGGCTTTGTTCCCTTTGCTATAGTATATTTGTTTTAATTTGAATAGGTTGGTTTGCACTTTTAAAAGCTCTCGTTTGTTGATCTCAGACTTTATCGCGCCCACCTGGGTGGCAAGAGCGGGGTCCGGGGCTTTTTTGTTGGCCATCTCTAGGAGTCTTAGTTCGGCATACAGTTTTGATAAGGGGATCTTATGAGACGCTTTCCATTGGGCCTTTTTTTTATGAAATGACCTCTCAGGTACGCTTTAAGGGTGGCCCAGACTATTTCAAGACTCGTATCCCCAGTGTCATTGTGTGCTAAGAAATCTAGGATGATTTCATTTAGGAGTGGAATCTCTGTTTCCGCGAGACACTGGTCTGGAAGTTTCCAGGACGGCCTACAGTCAGGGGACTGTAAGGCTAAGAGGTGGGCACTAACCATATCGTGGTCTGACCACGGACATGGCCTGATCTTTGACACAGCAAATTTGTCAAGTGTCCATGAGTCGCAGAGCAGATAATCCAACCGAGAGTATGAATTATGGGGCACCGAGTGGTGTGTGTAGTCTAGTTCGGTCGGAGCTAAGCATCTCCAGACATCAAACAGTCCAAATTGGTACATTAGTCTACGAAAGGCCAATGACAGTGAAATTAGGTTACGGTCAGTTGGGTGTTTTGTGTTCTTTTTCTTGTCTAGCACTGGGTTCCAGATCAGATTCAGATCGCCCCCCACCAAGAGATGTCCTCTCTTGATTGGCTCTAACTTGTTCAAGAATTTTCGGAGAAAGGGGATCTGTCCCGTATTCGGGGCATAGATGGATGCCAACGTGTAGAGGGCTCCATTCAAGGCACAAACTAGAATGAGGAACCTACCCTCAGGGTCTCGTTCAATATGGTCTATCTTACAACTGACATCTCGGTGGATCATTATGGCAACCCCTCTTTTTTTTTTCGTATAGGAGGCAGTTTCACAGATCGGATATAAAGGGGAACTCCTGGGCTGTTTAGAGCCCCTTTCCCAGTGGGTCTCCTGCAAGAACATTAAGTGTATTTTGTGGACGAATAGGTAGTTATACAGGAGACTCCTTTTAGTAGGTGTGTTAAGTCCCTGGACGTTCAGGGTGGCAGCCAAAACGGGAGCCATGTTATGAGCGGTCGCCTCCTGGGTAACAAATGAGGACCTCAGGTGCGGGTAAGGGGAAAGGTTTTAAGGCGGATGGCGCAGGTGAGTGGGGATGAGGGGATATGGGTGGGAAAGGAGGGGGGCGGGTGTTGGAGCACTTCAGGCCACGAACAGGATATCTTGAGATTCAAACGCTACTAGCGTATGTCGATGTGTATATAAACACTATCACAATGAGTGATCTCGCAACTAACAGTTGGAGAGCACAACTATATATGTGTGGGGGGGGGGGGAGGCCAGCAGAGATAGCCGAGCCCCAGTCAGTCAGTTTAAAACGTGCAAGAATAGGGAGAGAGAGAGAGAGGGAAAGAGAGAGAAAGAGAAAACTCTTCCCCCCCCCCTCTCTCACGCCCCCAGTCACTATTGTAAATTTCTCGCTGTAAGCGAGGGTCTTGTAGTATATTACTGTAATGGGTGCATATTGTTATCTCTGGTATAAGGCTAAGAGAAAAATTGGGGTAAAGGAAGTCTAATCTCAGTTCTGCAAGAATGAAGATTGGGAGAGAGAGTGGGAGACTCGTGTGTTAGTCTGTATTTATGGTTCTCTGTCTATAATGTCTCCTCAAGGGAGGTTATGTACATACAAGGTGCTCTTGTGGGGGAAGGTATTCCAGGCCCCAAATTTCCGCTATTATGAACAGAGGTATTAGGATGGACAGCCCAAAGCAATAAAAAGAAAAACAACCATAAACAACATCAACATCCTTATAAACAGACAATATAAGATGGCCATCGTCAGTTCGCAGGGGCGAAGCTTGGGAGGGGTGTCGATCTTGTACCTTAGAGCTAATTTCTCATGTAAGTCTGACGGCCGCCGGGTTGAGAACTAATCTAATTCCTGGTTGATCAGGTACAAGTGGGGAGGGCTGTTATGAGATCAACACAGTCGATGGGGCATATATTGAAGGTGATTATGAACAGCTATAAATGGTGTACTTAACATTAGGGATATTGGTCACAAGTGGGGATTAAAAAGTGTGTACCTCCTGACGCTAGCCATCTAACCTTTGTGGGGTATATACATAAATATCAGTTAGAACAGCAACAACGTGGGGGTCTGGTGGTCGCCAGGTTGAAGACTAATCAAATTCCTGATTGGTCAGGCAGAGGTGGGGGTGGTAGGTGATTTAAGCGGCATAAGACCGTCTCAGGTAAGGGGGTATATATTAGAAGACGATGATGAGCGGCTATAAACGTTGTACTTTAGATTTGCAATATTGGTCACAAGAGGGGGTTGAAGTGTGTGCAACGCTTGACGACAGCCATCTACACTTTAGGCGAAAACATATTAAACCACAGGTGATATCGTTTCTGGGCAGATATTGGTTTCTGTACATCTTATATAACTTGAGGTACATACATATATATCAATAAAAACATCAACAGAGTAAACAGTAACAACATGGATACAAATAACATCACATATAGATGACCATCAGCTCAAAAGAACCAACTTAGGGATTATATAGTTCTGGGAACTCAGGGTGCTATTTAACGGGAGATGAATGCCAAATAGGTGTTCAAGTGACCCAACTCCTGCCCATCCCAGTAAGGAGAAAGACGGCTGCTTCAGTAGTCGTAGTTTAGAGGGGCAAGGGTATTCAAACATGTGCAGTCTTGTTTAATTCTAGGTGGTATGCTACCCAAGGCGAGGGTGTAAAGCTATTTATTTACTGTACACGCTACTTCTTAGTTATTTCTCTTAATTGAAGATTAAAGCAAGCGCGACTCTGGATAGTGCACATCTAAGCATTGGGGTAAAGAGGGGTGGGGATTCACTCTCTTTCGTAGCACTCATTAATCTAGCGGGAGTAGGCAGTCTAGAGTGGGAGTGCAGAGCTGTTGTTAATGCACTCTACTACCGTGGGATATCCCTTTAGTGTAGTTAGGGCATGTGCCTCACTAGGCAGTGGTCATCTAAGTAAAGTGCTAGAACATAGTAAGCCACAAGCTACAACATCACTTGACTGACCTTAATGAGTTTAGATAAGTACAATTTACGAATAATTACAGGCACAAGGAGGTAGAGTAAGAAAGGGAGGGAAAAAGGAAGAAGAGAAGGAGAGTAGTGTAAAAAAGAAAAGAGAAACAGGAAGGGAGTGGAGGGGAGACGAGGAGGAGAGATAGCCAGAGAACATTAATGTAAAAAAGAAAAAACATCCATTATGTCTTAGCAGTCTCACCAATCTTCGTGTACCCTCGGTACACACGAGTCAGTCTCTGTAGTAGTAAAGAGTCTCTCAGTTATAAGTCCCCAATTGGGGAGATAACTATCTGCACATCAGAGCAATGACCAGGATGGAGTATCTCACGAGGGAGCGTCTCTAGTCTTAGATATTGAGGTATTCCTCTGGTCACTGCTGGGTCTCTGTGGAAGGGAGCCCCACTCGGGGGCTGATGCTCTCAGGCCTCTACCAGGTACGATTGCTTGGGGTGGTATCAGTGGGTCTTGTGGCAGTAGGCTCCATCTTTGGAGTAATTCCCTTGCCTGTTGAGGTGAGGATGCCGCATATTGTTGTCCATCTTTATTGATGTAGAGCTTAACAGGGAAGCCCCACCTATATTTAATGCCCTTGTCTCTCAAGATTTTAGTGTAGGGTTGGTAATGTCTTCTTATCTGGAGAGTGTGGGGAGAGAGATCTTGGAATACCTGAATGTCAGCATACTGCTCCGGGAGTGACTTGTCCCCCGCCAGGGTTCTCAGGAGTTTCTCTCGAAAAGTGTAATAATGTAGACGGGCGACAACATCTCTTGGTTTATCGCCCTCGGCCGTCCTTGGCCTCAGGGCTCTATGGGCTCTATCGAGGAGCATCTCTTTCTCAATCTCTGGACCAAGGACTGCAACAAAAAAGTCTTGGAGGAATTTTTCAAGCTCCTGTGGGGGCACAGATTCAGGGATACCCTTCACCCTAATATTGTTGCGGCGAGTCCTATCCTCAAGGTCTGCAAGTTTGAGCTCGAGGTCAGTGATCTGCTCTGCCAGACTCTGCGAGTAATCTAAGAGATTGCCGTGGTCTACCCTGAGATCCTCCTGCTTGCGTTCCAACGCATCTGTTCTTTCTCCTATAAGGGCTATGTCCCTTTTCAGATCAGCATGTCCCTTATCAAACTTCTTGGAGAGGGAGTCGTGATGCGAGGCCAGGAGCGACCTGATAGAGTCCATTATGTTGTTATCAGTGTCCGCATCTTGGTGTTGTAGACGGCCTGTGGCCTGGGATAGTGTTGTTCTGATGCGAGCATCGTTAAGGCTGCTTGTGTCTGAGGCATCCTCTTCCGAGCCAGATTGTTGTCTGGATGTGTGTTGGCTAAAGTGGTCTGCCACTGTTCTCTTCGGAGTTTTGTGGGAATTTTGCTTTCTTTTAAAGGATTGTGGCATCTTGTGCTTCTGCAATTGTAGTGGCATGAGATATAGAATGCAAATAGTGGGAAAAGGAAAAGACTGTTTTGCACTATAAAGGTATCTGCTTCAGGGCTGACTGGGGCTATGGCATCAGTGCATAAAGCTAGCACATTGTTTACACAGTTCCTGGCATCACATATAAATTGAGGCTGAGCTAGTTAAGAGCTGTGCCGTAAGGCCTGGGAGCTGAGGTGGTTTTCACAAAGGTGTATATTCTGATCTAGTCTCTCCCCTGGGGGGTTGTCCCCTTAGGACGATGTGGGAGAAGGTATAGGGGTATGACCCGCAGGCAATCAGGGCCGGCGGGAAAGAGAGGGGAGAGACCTGTGAGAGGGCTGTAGTTAAAAGATGAAATCTGCACCCCAACTATCCTCCTGGGGTGTTAACCCAGCGCGCTCAAGCTTTAGGGTGCTGAGGCTTCAGTCTGAAATTAGAAGATAGTGGTCTATGGCAGGCCTGGAGGTCCCTTGTTGAGTACTAATTAAAGTATAGGAATTTGAAAGAATGGAAAGGGCTCAGCTTTGTTCAGGGTGCAGGCTTTTGGATAGGCTCCCTGTCTCTGGGTCTGTTCAGTTGGAGCCGGAAGGGTATAGGAGAAGTCTATGGTATTCTGATCTGGCCCAGCTGTGTATCAAAACAAATGTCTTTAAGGTAGTTCTAGGTGCGTGGGAGCTGATTATTGAAGCGTTCCCTTCCTTCCTCCACAATCCCTTTACACCACTTGTTTACTTTTAAGAAGCAGGCTGCAACTTTGAGAGTATAAGAGATGTACAAAAATGGCCTCCTTGCGTGCCTCTAATCTCTCAGATGTTATGTGGGTTTAATTAGGTCTCCGTTCTTGAGTATATAACAGGCACAGAGCGGCTAGGCCTCAGCCAGAGGTTGTGGGTATATGGGTAGTGTTGCGCACTTGCCAGTGATAGTTTGTCGCGTGGGTGTCAGCAGTATGGCCAGACAGGAGCAGGAGATAGTGCCGTGAACTATAAGGCCCTATATGTCACGTGGGGTATGAGCTAACTGTTGTACGTGTGGCCAAGTAGTTTGGTGTGAAAGGAAATGGCAGAGATGTATGTGGTATTTGGTTTCTTACCAGCGTGTTAGCAAGCGTATCCAAGTCTCTCCTCTGTAACCGCCTCACACACTCTCTGCGATCTGGCTTGAACTCCTGTCAGGGGCGCAGTATCCAAGATGGCGGGCTTTCGCGCCCTGGGTAAGCTGGTGAAGATGAGCTCAGTTTTCTGCTTATCCTTTCTACTTGTGTCGCCGTGTTACCGGGTCTTCGGTATGTCAATCCCCTGTGTGCTGTGAGCGCAAGTAATCTGTAGTCCCGATGCTCTTCTAACTTTTAACTCCCGCAGCCTCACTCCTTTCTATGGAGCCCTGTTGCAAGATACACTTGTGGGCTAAGAGTCCCCTAAGCAGTGCACCTCAATACTCCGGAGCGGATCCCCGACCCTCCGGAGTACAATAGGCTGGTAGTTTGAAGTCTTGGTGCTGGGGTTTAGATCCCGGACTGATGCGGCCTCAGCATTCCAGGCTTCGTAGTCTTTAGTGCTGTACAGGGTCTGCAAATTGTGCCGATTTCACTGTGTTGCAAGTCCTAATATAGTTAGGGATCTCCCCCCAGGTGTATTAAAGTCCAAACTTGGAATAAAGTAGGTATAACTTTACTTTTTGAGATAAACCTGCAGAGAGCTCTGTTAATGCACGTCTTCTCTGCTTGGCAGCTAACTCCGCCTCCCCAAAATAGATAATTTTTTATTAATAAAAAACCTAGCGACTACATTTGGGTTAATAAAAGCAACATAAAAACGATTGCTGGTTACAATAACTTTACCTTCACTTTAAGGGCTAAACAACCATGCTGTACAGAGAACTGCGCTGGTCTTTAAGGGGTTAAAAATTTATCGGAGCAAATATCTGGTTAAAGATTTTCTAAAATGTTAGAATCTACTGGTCATCTAATGCACTTATTTGTGTTGCCCTTATCAACATAATTTGAATTTATCTTAAGACTTATATTTTAAAAGTGCTGATCAGAAGGTTTTTTCGGTTCGGCGCAGAAAGCATGGTTTCCTGAGAGAAATTCTTATTTCTCTTTTTCAAGGACAGGTTCATTTTGCCCTGGCCTTGACACTGTAAGTTCTACTGTGGCTGGAGGGAAAGGAGCTTTTCTCCCTCAGAACATTATGTTTAAGGGAAAAAGAATAAATAGTATTTTTTTATTCCACTCATTTAGTCAATCTGGGAACCTAAAATCTTTCAGTTTGTGAATTTTCTGTTTGGTCTGTCTACAGCTCCCACCATTTTTATGACAGTACTAGGAACTCTCTTGTCTGTAATAAGAACCCATGTATTCCAATGGATGATATCCATTTTTTCCTTCGGCTGTATCTCAGTCTTCTGTTGTTTCTTAGCACACGTGGTTGGAGAATTAATAGAAAATAGTTCCCTTTCTCATTAAGGGTCTTCTTTTTTTTTTTTCTAGGACTTTCTTTTTTTCTATGACAATGCAGCTTTCTCTAACGCAGAGCTTTCCAAACTTTTGATGTTGGCGACACACTTTTTAGACCTGCATCATTTCATGACACAGTAATTCAGTTGTACTGGCAAACAGGAGGTTAAACTAACTTGTTTTAAGAGATACGGACACATACATAAATTATATAATAACAAAATGTATTTACAAGTAAGAGTAAGTATGTGCAAGAATTAAAAAAAAGTTTAATACCACCAATAGCTACTTATTATTTTAATGGGATGTATGAGGATGATGGGATGAACACAATTTCTGAATATTTGGTGGAATATTAGATAAAGACACTCACATTTCATCATCAAGCATTTATAAGCTTCCACTTCCTATCAACAACGCACTACTGGGAGCTAGTCGCGAAAAAAACCCCACTGACTTCAGCTCAGCGTTTAAGCTGCCGCCCTCAGAGCTCGGTGAGTCAGATTGACTACTGCCCATGCTGCAAACACACTGCTGTCCCACTCACTGACTTCACATGCAGTCACGGGCCAATCAAGGAGACTACACGTGCAGTCAGGAGACAATGTGCCGACAAAGCCGCCAATGGGAATAGTTTCAGTTCCCACTGAGCTGCACCAATAGGTTAAGATTATCCGTGACCCCCTAGGCATCAATCACGTGTCAACCATGTGATATGCATAGCAGGCAGGCGGAAAGTCAGAACCCCCCCCCCCCCCCCCAAAAAATTAAATTACATTTTAAAAAATTTTGTGCTGAAGCAGGAACACACCTACACACTGCTGCCGACACACTAGTGTGTCCCGACACACAGTTTGGAAAGCCCTGCTCTAACGGATCAAGAGGGATCATAGTCGGCTTTCTCAAGACTGTAGTCAATTTCCAACCTATGAGTAGCTCAATGTATGGAAAGGTTAGATCTAATGACCACAGCATCAGATGCTCTTGCTTTTACACGGTTTCATATGGGACCTATTCAACTTTTCATGCTTCAAAAATGGTGTAAAAATTATGCATCTATCCCATTGGATTCTTCAGTGTGGCTTTTTCTGTCTTTCTGAAAATTGAAACGTATGACTTTACAATCAGACATTGTTACTGCTGTTGCTTATATAATTCCTCAAGGGGGAACTTGTAGTTCCTTTGCAAAGTAGTAAGTCTTAAAGGGTTAGTCTAGGCAAAATAAAACTTTCATGATTCGGATACAATATGCAACTTTGTAAGTAGTAAGTCTTAAAGGGTTAGTCTAGGCAAAATAAAACTTTCATGATTCGGATACAATATGCAACTTTGTAATTTACTCCTATTATCAATTTTTATCTTGGTATCTTTATTTGAAAAAGCAAGAATGTAGGTTTAGACGCTGGCCCATTTTTGGTTCTGCACCTGGGTAGCGCTTGCTGATTAGAGTCTAAATGTAGCCACCAATCCGCAAGCGCTACCCAGGTTCTGAACTAAAAATGGGCCGGCTCCTAATCTTCTTGATTTTTCAAATATAGATACCAAGAGAACGAAGAAAAATTGATAATAGGAGTAAATTAGAAAGTTGCTTAAAATTGCATGTTCTATCTGAGTCAAGGTTGCGTCATCTATGACGAGAGTGTATCGTATCCGTAGGTTTTTGGCGCCAAAAAATATTTTTCTGTTTGTTGCGCATCATACTTGGCGCCAAATATTTTCATTATTTAAGACCCCATTCCTATTTGCCTCTTGCCTTTTTCTATGTCAGAGGGCTATGCTGCGACCGGGCCAGGAGGGCTCAACTTCAGAATGTGTTTTGTTACCACCTTTTAAGGTGTGTGTTTTTGTTTGTTTTTTGGACACAATTTCTGTATCATTTTTTGTATTTTTGCTTCCGAGGGAGGAACAGTAGGTAGAAGGTTTTTGGCAATCCATTTCACAGGTTTAATCTCTCTCCATCAAGCAAGTAGTTTTCAACTAGATTGTGAATCCAGAGAGGAGTCCTAGCTCGGACTGAATAGAGCATTCTTCAGTAATTCTGATTGGTCTAGCCTGGCCCCGCAAAACTTAGTTTGCGAATCTGATTCACGTCAAGTTTTCTCCATGGTCTTTCTCTTTGACATGACATACTGTTTCCGGTTCCTTTTTATCATTTGATCTCGATTCTTATATTGAAGACTTAGAGTATGAATACCAACTTTTTTAAACAAACTGTTTTCTTTTATGCTGTAGTTATCTCATCCTTTTTTCAGGCCAGAAAGCCTCTTACAAGTAAAAAATTCTCTTAAGGATTTGGGATTTTTTTTTTTTTTTTTTTTGTGCCGTGAAAATCATGTTTTTAGTTTGAATTATTTTAGAGTTTCACATAAAGGCTTATCTGCTAGCACTTTAGAGTTATATTTTAGGTTTCATACTACAGGGAAATTGCTGTTAAGTGTATTGACATCAAGGCTTTGTTCAAGATTAGTCAGGATATATCCAGTGATTAAACCCATTTCTCTTTCTTGGAGCATGTTTTTTTGTCAAACTTTAGTTTTCTCCTTTTTGAACCTATACATGCTTTGTACATTTAGTTTTAGTCTTGGAAATTTGTGTTGTTTTTAGAAACATCTGCCAGAAGAGTTTCTGAAATGTTTGCTCATGCAAGTTTCCTTTCCTATTTTTCATCAAGATACTCAATATGATTTTTTTTTTTCCTTCCTTGTCCACAGCCGTTTATTTATCTTCGTAGCTAACACTTGATTACCATGGCTTCCTTGGAGTTGGGATAGTCTTTTTCAAATATGCTTTTTTGCCCATTTTACTAGATCACTTTCCTCTTATTGAGTTTTCAAGAATGAGGTATGTTGAACATATTTGCAAGGCAACTACATGTTTTTTTCTTACATACTTTCTCAAATTCCTTTCACTTTGATGTGTTTATTAGGAAAGTCTTTCAGTCAGCAGTGACTGGTATATAGGTGCCTTCTTTTGTTTCACCCAATAACTCGTGGACTCCACAGCTTGGGTATTCGTTTCCAGAAATGGTGGCTCGTGGACTCTTAGTATGTGATGAAAGAAAACAAAATGTATGCTTACCTGATAAATTAATTTCTCTCATGTTGGTAAGAGTTTACAAGACTTATCCAGTTTAATTTTTACTTTTTGATAGCAGTTATAGTTTGCTCCGCCTTTTTTTTCCTTTCCTACCTTCTACTTCTTCTTTATTGGCTATATGTCAAACTGGAATTAATACCTGAGAGGTGATCTTAGAGCTTTGGGAATCTTTGCCTACTCCTAGTGGCCAGGAGTTGAGTGACTCATTGACTCTCACCACCATGAAAGAAATGATTTTATGAGGTAAGCATAAATTATTTCCTGTATACTAACTGGGAAGAAAATAAATATTAAAGGGACAGTATACTGTAAAATAGTTTTTCTATTTATGTCTTTCCAATGACTTGTTATAACCTGTATGAGAAATTGCTTCTTTACATTTATTTTTGTATATGGGAGGGTTGGTTTGGTTCTTTGAAACCAGATCTCCTTATTTTATCACTTTCTGTAATCACATGCATCTTTATTTTATATCTCTTTACCAAAGCTCACTACTTTAGAGAGAACAATTGAAAATTAACATTTTATTGCTTTTTTCTCCTACCTGCCCCTGGGTGTAATTTCTTCTGCTAGCTATGTTTACACAGCTTTTCTATAGCCTATACTTAAAGGGCCATGATACCTAAATGTTGAAACGCTTGAAAGGGATGCAGCATAGCTGTAAAAAGCTGACTAGAAAATATCACCTGGACATCTCTATGTAAAAAAGAAAGATTTTACCTCAATGTCCTAAGTATTCACACCCCATTGTAAAGGAATTGAAGCAGCAAATCGGTATACCTGCCCCGGGACATGCAAAGGAGTGTGCCTCGAGCACACTTATGTTATTTCCCTATTCAGTTTAAGGAAGTTTACTATGACATCTCATGAGATCACAGTAAAATAGTTAATGACCTCAGCACTACTGATGCTGATTGGCTGCTGTTCATTTCTTCTTCTTTTTTACCTGCAGCTGGGCAGTAACGGAAATTATATTTTTACACAGAACTTACTTTGGTGAACTGAGGAAATTGTGAGGTAAAATATCTTCTTTATTTACATAGAGATGTTCAGGTGATTTTCCTGTTGGCGTTTTACAGTTATGCTGCATCACTTTCAAGTGATTTAGCACATGAGTATTATGTCCCTTTAAAGGAACATGAAACCCAATTCCTTTCATTATCCAGATATAGATATAAGTAAATTGGAAAGTTGTTTCAAATCACATGCTCTAGGTATCATTTGTTGAAAAGGATACTTATTTAGGCTCAGAAACTGGTTATTGCACATATATGCCTTATGTTGTTGGCTTACCTTATGTTTTCAGCTAGCTCTCACTAGTGCATTGCTGTTTCTTTAATAAAGGATACCAAGATAATTAAGCAAATTTGATAATGGAAGTAAATTGCAAAAGTGCTTAAAATTGTATTCTTTATATGAATCATGAAAGGTGTGGGGTTTTTTTTTTATATTTCATGTCCCTTTTTAAATATAGAAACTTTTAGTATAAATAAGGGATGCCACCGCAAAATCGGCTATTTCCAATGACAATGTAATGGAGTTATCTGTAAACTACTTAATACAATCCAGTTGGTAAAATGGGACAAATTAAAGGGGATACAAAGTTGGGGTAAACTGTCCCTTTAAATTGTACAAAGAACAAAAAGTTTTAAATGGCATTTTGCACTATTCGTTTTGTGAGCACGTACTCCCTTTTTAGCCTCATTGCAATATTTGATTCTCTTTCAAGTTTTTAAGGTTCCCTTTTTAGTGGTGGTCTAGCATATAGTAGGGTTGAGCATACTGCATGTACTCTAGCCTTTCTCTAGGAATACACAGCATCTTGTTTTATTATTTTTCTATTCTTAAAGGGATAGTCTACACCTTAGTCATCTTAAAGTCTTACCTTAGATTAAACTGCAAATAGCCTCCTGCACCCTTTCTATATCATGCAGCAGGAATAGTAAAAAAGTTATTTTAAAATGAATATTGTTTCTGGCCACTTTGAAATGGCTGCCAAGCTCAGCCCACTGATGACGACATGATCTGATCTGCATATGGCATCCAATCACAAAAGGCTCACTAGTTGGAATCAACACACAGACTGTCAATGCTTTTCAGCAGAGTGCTGGCTTTAAGATAACTAAGGTGTAGACTGTCCCGTTAAACATTTTGAGGATTATTTAATTTTGAGTTTGATGCAATTGAATTGCTATTTTAATGGTGGTCATTGTTATAGGATTTTATTGAATTTTAATATAGCTGTTTAATTTACAGGCACTCTGTAGCAGAGCCAGGCTTGTAACATATCTTCCCGGGTTTTGTTCTCTTATCCGAAGAGTCAGAAGTACACGGGCATTTTCTACAGCAGGATCGTCTGGCTCTGATGAGCCGTATGTTGCTTCTACACCTCCTGACATATGTAAGGAACATTGTAAAATTTCTTAAAACCTTAAACATTGGTGTTTTCACTAAAATGTGTGTCCAAACTATCTAAATACTTTTTTGAATAGGGAACCTTCTTCTTTTGTTAAAAAAATTACCTTTTTTTTCTTTTCACTGCTACAGCAGCTTCCCCCCACATAGAGATCCTCTAGTCACACGTCAGCCATGACAAATCCGGCTTCCTCCAATCACAGCTTTCCCCCCAGGGTAGTCATTGCCTGAGGCCATACTGTGATTTGAGGAAGCCGGATTAGTCATTGCTGACGTGTGAATAGAGGATCTCTAGGTGGGGGAAGCTGCTGTAGCAGTGAAAAGAAAAAAAGGTCATTGTTTTAACATAACGGCTGCTTTGTAAACTTTGATGAATGAAAGTGCCCCTGTTTGTAATAGTTTTTATTTTTAAAAAAACGTGCTTTCATTCACTAAAGTTTACTTTCACTTTAGGCGTTTTTTTTTTTGTTTTTTTTTATTAATTGAAGTAACATAAACTACTGATAATAAACGGTATTTAGAATATATTACTGATTCACCTATAACATTTGTGCCTTCCATTTGTAATAATAAAAAATATAATGAACATTTTTTACTTACTATATAAAATATTTATAAATGCTCATTAAAGTTTCTTGGGTATGATACCAGGACTCCTGAAGTAAACTGAACCACAATAATATAGCTGGCTCACTGTTTACTTTAGAGGCATCATATCTCGAACTATTTCACACTGATTGAATAGCTAACACAAGAGCACACTGACATTAAGAAACATGAGGTGAGTTGTGCGCATCCTGTTGTCAAATAAATACAATGCTGATGTGGCTGGGGGGAGCATAACAGAGGAAAATAATACACCTTTTTACCCTTATATCACGATTTGTTACATATAAAAATCACAGATCACATTTAAAATGTAAAAACTTTATTATGGTGCAGTGTAATGTGGCACACTTTACCATTGCTTTAAGAGAAACAGAGCAAAAATTAAACCGTTTATAGCAGGCAACAGTAAACTGAGTAGAAAGTGTAAAGTGTACTATAAATTGTATTCCCTTTTATGTATTATCAATCATCTATTTGACCTGCTGGGGTATATTAGATTGTTTCTAAATGATACTCTTACCTTTTTTGTCATGTGAAATAGCTACTTTCGTAGCTACAGACAGAGGTAAGATAAGGAGGCCTTTGTATATAGCTAAAAGGATAAGATGAGGTCTGCGTTCCCTGCGATTTCAGTCCATTTTAATGGGTTGGCGTTTTTGTGAACACAATCTCTATTTCATACAAATAAAATAATTTCCAATACATTTTAAACCCTTCAACTGGTATAACAAGTCACTGGAAATGAAAGGGAAAACCAATTTTACATTACACTGTCACTTTAAAAATAGTGAAAAAACATTCTTTATCTGCGCTAAGAGAAGATTTGCAGCAGTTGAGAAGCTCAAATGTGTTTCTGATGCTGGATAGGGCCTGCACATAACTTGCTATATTGTTTATATCTGTATGATTCATTCAACCCTAGCTAAAGTAATGGATTTATTCATTTTATTGTATTAGTTCCTAGAACAGTATGGCCTGATGAGACAATGGGTCCATTTGGCCCTCAAGACCAGCGATTTCAGCTTCCTGGAAACGTTGGGTTTGATGCCCATGTGAATGGTATGGACTTACAGAAGAAAATCCAAGTTCATAAAAACTTGCCTGATCTTTTGACTGAGCCTGCATCAAGTGAAAGACATGAATTTGTAATGGCACAATTTGTGAATGAATTTCAGGTGAGAAAAGATTAGGTTTTTGTGATGTCATGAAAAGATAAATAATCAAAAAATGACATAAGTGGGTTGATTAAAGGGACATGAAACCAAAAAAATTTCTTTCATGATTTAGGTAGAACATACAATTTTTACAACTTAGTGACCAGACCATTTTTCAATTTTCTTACCCTTATGTGAATGTAAATTTTGATGCTAAAGTGCCCGGTTTTTAAAAATTTGATTAAAAACAGGGGCACTTTAATTCATTAAAATTTAAATTTCACTCGTGTTGTGAAAGAATACTTACCTTTCAAACTTGACAGCCGCTCCAGCTTCCCCTGGTCGTCGCAAGCCATTTCTGACATCAGAAATGATGGATCGGTCATCCTCAAATCACGGCACCCCGGGTAATCAGTGTCTGATTCAACGCCGTGTTTGGAGGAAGCCGGATTCCTCATTTTAGACCCAGGAAGAGGCTTTGCGACGGGAGGAAGCTGGATCGGCTGTCAAGATTAAAAGGTAAGTTGTTTCTTCTGTTATGTGTGATCAGTCCACGGGTCATCATTACTTCTGGGATATAACTCCTCCCCAACAGGAAATGCAAGAGGATTCACCCAGCAGAGCTGCATATAGCTCCTCCCCTCTACGTCAGTCCCAGTCATTCTCTTGCACCCAACGACTAGATAGGATGTGTGAGAGGACTATGGTGATTATACTTAGTTTTTATGACTTCAATCAAAAGTTTGTTATTTTAAATAGCACCGGAGCGTGTTATTACTTCTCTGGCAGAGTTTGAGGAAGAATCTGTCAGAGTTTTTTACTATGATTTTAACCGGAGTAGTTAAGATCATATTGCTGTTCTCGGCCATCTGAGGGAGGTAAAGGCTTCAGATCAGGGGACAGCGGGCAGAGGAATCTGCATTGAGGTATGTAGCAGTTTTTATTTTCTGAATGGAATTGATGAGAAAATCCTGCCATACCGTTAAAATGACATGTATGTATACACTTCAGTATTCTGGGGATGGTATTTCACCGGAACTACTCTGTTAAAGGTCACTAATCCTTTTTAATAACTATTTATCATGTTAAACGTTTTTGCTGGAATGTAGAATCGTTTACATTGCTGAGGTACTGTGTGAATAAATATTTGGGCATTATTTTCCACTTGGCAGTTTTTTTGCTTTATTTGTGACAGTTTCGTTTCTCTTCACTGCTGTGTGGGAGAGGGAGGGGCCGTTTTGGCGCTCTTTGCTACGCATCAAAAAATACCAGTCAGTTACTTTTATTTTTCCTGCATGATCCGGTTCATCTCTGATAGATCTCAGGGGTCTTCAAACTTCTTTGAAGGGAGGTAAATTCTCTCAGCAGAGCTGTGAGAATTCTTATAGTGACTGTGAATAAAAACGTTGCTTTGTATTTTTTATGTCAAATTTAATTATTGTTATTTTACTAATGGGAACAAACCTTTGCTAAAAGTTTTGTTGTTTTAAAGTTTGATGCTATAACTGTTTTTCAGTTCACTATTTCAACTGTCATTTAATCGTTAGTACCTCTTTGAGGCACAGTACGTTTTTTGCTAAAAAAGATTATAACCAAGTTGTAAGTTTTTTGCTAGTGTGTTAAACATGTCTGACTCAGAGGAAGATATCTGTGTCATTTGTTCCAATGCCAAGGTGGAGCCCAATAGAAATTTATGTACTAGCTGTATTGATGCTACTTTAAATAAAAGTTAATCTGTACAATGTGAACAAATTTCACCAAACAGCGAGGGGAGAGTTATGCCGACTAACTCGCCTCACGCGGCAGTACCTGCATCTCCCGCCCGGGAGGTGCGTGATATTTTGGCGCCTAGTACATCTGGGCGGCCATTACAGATAACATTACAAGATATGGCTACTGTTATGACTGAAGTTTTGTCTAAATTACCAGAACTAAGAGGCAAGCGTGATCACTCTGGGGTGAGAACAGAGTGCGCTGACAATGCTAGGGCCATGTCTGATACTGCGTCACAGCTCGCAGAGCATGAGGACGGAGAGCTTCATTCTGTGGGTGACGGTTCTGATCCAAACAGATTGGACTCAGATATTTCAAATTTTAAATTTAAATTGGAGAACCTCCGTGTATTACTAGGGGAGGTCTTAGCAGCTCTCAACGATTGTAACACCGTTGCAATACCAGAGAAACTGTGTAGGTTGGATAAATACTTTGCGGTACCGGCGAGTACTGACGTTTTTCCTATACCTAAGAGACTAACTGAAATTGTTACTAAGGAGTGGGATAGACCCGGTGTGCCGTTCTCACCCCCTCCAATATTTAGAAAGATGTTTCCAATAGACGCCACCACTCGGGACTTATGGCAAACGGTCCCCAAGGTGGAGGGAGCAGTTTCTACTTTAGCTAAGCGTACCACTATCCCGGTGGAGGATAGCTGTGCTTTCTCAGATCCAATGGATAAAAAATTAGAGGGTTACCTTAAGAAAATGTTTGTTCAACAAGGTTTTATATTACAACCCCTTGCATGTATCGCGCCGATTACGGCTGCGGCAGCATTTTGGATTGAGTCGCTTGAAGAGAACCTTAGTTCATCTACGCTAGACGACATTACGGACAGGCTTAGAGTCCTTAAACTAGCTAATTCCTTCATTTCGGAGGCCGTAGTACATTTAACAAACTTACGGCTAAGAACTCAGGATTCGCCATACAGGCACGTAGGGCGCTGTGGCTAAAATCCTGGTCAGCTGATGTTACTTCTAAGTCCAAATTACTTAATATACCTTTCAAGGGGCAGTCTTTATTTGGGCCCGGTTTGAAAGAGATTATCGCTGACATTACAGGAGGTAAGGGCCACGCCCTACCTCAAGACAAAGCCAAAGCTAAGGCTAGACAGTCTAATTTTCGTCCCTTTCGGAACTTTAAAACAGGAGCAGCATCAACCTCCACTGCACCAAAACAGGAAGGAGCTGTTGCTCGTTACAGGCAAGGCTGGAAGCCTAACCAGTCCTGGAACAAGAGCAAGCAGGCCAGGAAACCTGCTGCTGCCCCAAAGACAGCATGAACCGAGAGCCCCCGATCCGGGACCGGATCTAGTGGGGGGCAGACTCTCTCTCTTCGCCCAGGCCTGGGCAAGAGATGTTCAGGATCCCTGGGCTCTAGAGATCATATCGCAGGGATACCTTCTAGACTTCAAATTATCTCCCCCAAGAGGGAGATTTCATCTGTCAAGGTTGTCAACAAACCAGATAAAGAAAGAAGCGTTTCTACGCTGCGTACAAGATCTGTTATTAATGGGAGTGATCCATCCGGTTCCGCGGTCGGAACAAGGACAAGGGTTCTACTCAAACCTGTTTGTGGTTCCCAAAAAAGAGGGAACTTTCAGGCCAATCTTAGATTTAAAGACTCTAAACAAATTCCTAAGAGTTCCATCGTTCAAAATGGAAACTATTCGGACAATCTTACCTATGATCCAAGAGGGTCAGTACATGACCACAGTGGATTTAAAGGATGCTTACCTTCACATACCGATCCACAAAGATCATCACCGGTATCTAAGGTTTGCCTTCTTAGACAGGCACTACCAGTTTGTAGCTCTTCCATTCGGATTGGCTACGGCTCCAAGAATCTTCACAAAGGTTCTGGGTGCCCTTCTAGCGGTACTAAGACCGCGAGGGATTTCGGTAGCTCCGTACCTAGACGACATTCTAATTCAAGCTTCAAGCTTTCAAACTGCCAAGTCTCATACAGAGTTAGTTCTGGCATTTCTAAGGTCGCATGGATGGAAAGTGAACGAAAAGAAGAGTTCTCTCTTTCCTCTCACAAGAGTTCCATTCTTGGGGACTCTTATAGATTCTGTAGAAATGAAGATTTACCTGACAGAAGACAGGTTAACAAAGCTTCAAAATGCATGCCGCGTCCTTCATTCCATTCAACACCCGTCAGTATCTCAATGCATGGAGGTGATCGGCTTAATGGTAGCGGCAATGGACATAGTACCTTTTGCACGCCTACACCTCAGACCGCTGCAATTATGCATGCTAAGTCAGTGGAATGGGGATTACTCAGATTTGTCCCCTACTCTGAATCTGAATCAAGAGACCAGAAATTCTCTTCTATGGTGGCTTTATCGGCCACACCTGTCCAGGGGGATGCCATTCAGCAGGCCAGACTGGACAATTGTAACAACAGACGCCAGCCTACTAGGTTGGGGCGCTGTCTGGAATTCTCTGAAGGCTCAGGGACTATGGAATCAGGAGGAGAGTCTCCTTCCAATAAACATTCTGGAATTGAGAGCAGTTCTCAATGCCCTTCTGGCTTGGCCCCAGTTAACAACTCGGGGGTTCATCAGGTTTCAGTCGGACAACATCACGACTGTAGCTTACATCAACCATCAGGGAGGGACAAGAAGCTCCCTAGCAATGATGGAAGTATCAAAGATAATTCGCTGGGCAGAGTCTCACTCTTGCCACCTGTCAGCAATCCACATCCCGGGAGTGGAGAACTGGGAGGCGGATTTCTTGAGTCGCCAGACTTTTCATCCGGGGGAGTGGGAACTTCATCCGGAGGTCTTTGCCCAAATACTTCGACGTTGGGGCAAACCAGAGATAGATCTCATGGCGTCTCGCCAGAACGCCAAACTTCCTCGCTACGGGTCCAGATCCAGGGATCCGGGAGCAGTTCTGATAGATGCTTTGACAGCACCTTGGAACTTCAGGATGGCTTATGTGTTTCCACCCTTCCCGCTGCTTCCTCGATTGATTGCCAAAATCAAACAGGAGAGAGCATCAGTAATTCTAATAGCACCTGCATGGCCACGCAGGACTTGGTATGCAGATCTAGTGGACATGTCATCCTGTCCGCCTTGGTCTCTACCTCTAAGACAGGACCTTCTGATACAGGGTCCATTCAAACATCAAAATCTAACTTCTCTGAAGCTGACTGCTTGGAAATTGAACGCTTGATTTTATCAAAACGTGGTTTTTCTGAGTCGGTTATTGATACCCTAATTCAGGCTAGGAAGCCTGTTACCAGAAGGATTTACCATAAAATATGGCGGAAATACCTATACTGGTGCGAATCCAAAGGTTACTCCTGGAGTAAGGTTAGGATCGCTAGGATACTGTCTTTTCTACAAGAAGGTTTAGAAAAGGGTTTATCAGCTAGTTCATTAAAGGGACAGATTTCAGCTCTGTCCATCTTGTTACACAGACGTCTGTCAGAAAATCCAGACGTCCAGTCCTTTTGTCAGGCTTTAGCTAGGATCAAGCCTGTGTTTAAAGCTGTTGCTCCACCATGGAGTTTAAACTTAGTTCTTAACGTTTTACAGGGTGTTCCGTTTGAACCCCTTCATTCCATTGATATAAAAATGTTATCTTGGAAAGTTCTGTTTTTAATGGCTATTTCCTCGGCTCGAAGAGTCTCTGAGTTATCAGCCTTACATTGTGATTCCCCTTATCTGATTTTTCACTCAGACAAGGTAGTTCTGCGTACTAAACCTGGGTTCTTACCTAAGGTAGTCACTAACAGGAACATCAATCAAGAGATTGTTGTCCCATCCTTGTGTCCAAATCCTTCTTCAAAGAAGGAACGTCTTTTACACAATCTGGATGTAGTTCGTGCCCTCAAGTTCTACTTGCAGGCAACTAAAGATTTTCGTCAAACTTCTTCCTTGTTTGTCGTTTACTCTGGACAGAGGAGAGGTCAAAAAGCTTCTGCTACCTCTCTCTCTTTTTGGCTTCGTAGCATAATACGTTTAGCCTATGAGACTGCTGGACAGCAGCCTCCTGAAAGAATTACAGCTCACTCCACTAGAGCTGTGGCTTCCACTTGGGCCTTTAAGAATGAGGCCTCTGTTGAACAGATTTGCAAGGCTGCAACTTGGTCTTCACTTCATACTTTTTCCAAATTTTACAAATTTGACACTTTTGCTTCTTCGGAGGCTATTTTTGGGAGAAAGGTTCTTCAGGCAGTGGTTCCTTCTGTATAATGAGCCTGCCTTTCCCTCCCGTCATCCGTGTACTTTTGCTTTGGTATTGGTATCCCAGAAGTAATGATGACCCGTGGACTGATCACACATAACAGAAGAAAACATAATTTATGCTTACCTGATAAATTCCTTTCTTCTGTTGTGTGATCAGTCCACGGCCCGCCCTGTTTTTAAGGCAGGTAAATATCTTTTAAATTATACTCCAGTCACCACTTCACCCTTGGTTACTCCTTTCTCGTTGATTCTTGGTCGAATGACTGGGACTGACGTAGAGGGGAGGAGCTATATGCAGCTCTGCTGGGTGAATCCTCTTGCATTTCCTGTTGGGGAGGAGTTATATCCCAGAAGTAATGATGACCCGTGGACTGATCACACAACAGAAGAAAGGAATTTATCAGGTAAGCATAAATTATGTTTTTTTTCACAACACGAGTGAAATGTAAATTTTGATGAATTAAAGTGCCCCTGTTTTTAATCGAAGCTATTTTTACATTTTTTGCGGTGTTTGTGTTTAGATGTAATTTTCCTCTTACTCATTTACTGTACCCACACATATTATATACCGTTTTATTCGCCATTAAATGGACTTTCTAAAGATACAATTATTTTCATCATATAATTTACTATACAAATTTTTTATAAAATATGATGAAATAAACACACTTTCTTTTTTAAGACACGATGAGTCCACGGATTATCTTAATTACTAATGGGATATTCACCTCCTGGTCAGCAGGAGGAGGCAAAGAGCACCACAGCAGAGCTGTTAAATAGCTCCTCCCTTCCCTCCCACTCCAGTCATTCTCTTAGCCTACGTTAGTGATAGGAAGAGGTAAAGTGAGGTGTTAGTTAAAAATTCTTCAATCAAGAGTTTATTATTTTTAAAGTAGTGCCAGAGAGTGCTACTTTGTCCTGGGGTGTAGCCGTAGTCCATATTAGTCTCTTCGGTAGAGCTTTTGGTGGCTTTAAAGCAATGGGAACTTGTGGGACATAATTCTCACTGCGCCTCCCATACATGTTTTGCTGCCCTGCTTGTAAAAGTCTGAGGGAAGAGGATATACTCAGGCCAATGTGAGGATGAGGACCTCGCAAGCCTGGTGGTCTGCTCTCCTGCCGGGCAGATTTCTCTTGTAAGGTGTATCCAGTCCACAGGTTCATCCATTACTTGGGGGATATTCTCCTTCCCAACAGGAAACTGCAAGAGGACACCCACAGCAGAGCTGTCTATATAGCTCCTCCCCTAACCCCCACCTCCAGTCATTCTCTTGCAGCTCTCGACAAGATAGGAAGTATCAAGAGATATGTGGTGACTTAGTGTAGTTTTACCTTCATTCAAGAGTTTGTTATTTTTAAACGGTACCGGCATTGTACTGTTTTTCTCTCAGGCAGAAATTAGAAGAAGAATTTTGCCTGGAGGTTGATGATCTTAGAGGTTTGTAACTAAGGTCCATTGCTGTTCTCACACATAACTGAAGAGTATGGGAAAACTTCAGTTGGGGGAACGGCCTGCAGATTACCTGCTTTGAGGTATGTTCAGTAATTTTATTTCTAGAGAGATAAGTTCTAGAAAATGCTGACAGAGCCTTATGTATTTGAGGTAAGCTAGATGCAGTGATTTAACAATGACTGGGATCATGCTTACAAAACAGGGTAATACTCATGTTAATACTCATATTAATTACAGACAAAACGTTTACAGGTTTCATAAATAGGACGTTTTCTCCAACATTGGTGTGTCCGGTCCACGGCGTCATCCATTACTTGTGGGAATATTCTCTTCCCCAACAGGAAATGGCAAAGAGCACAGCAAAAGCTGCCCATATAGCCCCTCCTCAGGCTCCGCCCCCAGTCATTCTCTTTGCTGCTCTGAACAAGTAGCATCTCCACGGAGATGGTGAAGAGTATGTGGTGTTTAGTTGTAGTTTTTTATTCTTCTATCAAGAGTTTGTTAGTTTAAAATAGTGCCGGTTTTTACTATTTACTCTAAAACAGAAAGGGATGAAGAGTTCTGTTTAAAAGAGGAGTATGATTTTAGCAGCAGTAACTAAAATCAATTGCTGTTCCCACGCAGGACTGTTGAGCTGAGAGAACTTCAGTTGGGGGGAACAGTTTGCAGACTTTTCTGCTCAAGGTATGACTAGTCCATTTTCTAACAAGACTGTGTAATGCTAGAAGACTGTCATTTTCCCTCTTGGGGATCGGTAAGCCATTTTCTTAGACTCTTAACAGAATGAAGGCTTATTATGGGGCTATACACTGGTTGACACTCTTGTGGGCTAAATCAATTGCTTTATTTAAGTTTTTTATGAAGTTTGAAGTGATATTTCTAAACTTTTAGTGTTGGGGAACGTTTTTAGGCGCCAGGCAGTTGTTTAGACACCTTCCCAGTCAGGAAGGGCCTTTCACTATAGTAGGCAGAGCCTCATTTTCGCGCCATAATTGCACAGTTTCTTTTGGATTCAGTGCATGCAGCTGCATGTGAGAGGGTCTGGTGATCATTGAAAATGTTCCTGGAAGGCTTAATTTGGTATCGTATAACCCCCAAGGACAGGTGAAGTCGCAGCAAACGCTGTGGCTGGGACTGTAGTGGGGTTAAAATTGCTAATTGATTAAACGGCTCCGGTTTCCTCATTTAAGGGGTTAAAAGCTTGAAAATTGGGGTGCAATACTTTAAAAGCATTAAGACACTGTGGTGAAAATTTGGTAAAGATTGGATATTTCCTTCATAGTTTTTCACACATTCAGAAATAAAGTGTGCTCTGTTTAACATTTAAAGAGACAGTAACGGTTTTGTTTAAAAACTGTTTTTTTGCATTATTAGCCTGTTTAAGCCTGTCTAACATGTCTGTACCTTCAGATAGAACATGTTCTGTATGTATGGAGGCCAAGGTGGTCCCCCCTTCAAATGTATGTGATAATTGTGCCATGGCGTCCAGACAAAGTAAGGACAGTACTGTCACATTTAATAAGGTTGCCCAAGATGATTCCTCAAATGAAGGTAGTGGGGATAGTTCTTCATCCTCTCCTTCTGTGTCAATACCAGTTATGCCCGCGCAGGCGACCCCTAGTACATCTAGCGCGCCAATGCTTGTTACTATGCAACAATTAACGGCAGTAATGGATAATTCCATAGCTAATATTTTATCCAAAATGCCAGCATTTCAAAGAAAGCGTGATTGCTCAGTTTTAAATACAGTGGAGCAAGAAGGCGCTGACGATAATTTATCTGTCATACCCTCACACCAGTCAGAAGTGGCAGTGAGGGAGGGTTTGTCGGAGGGAGAACTTTCTGATTCAGGAAGAATTTCTCAACAGGCAGAACCTGATGTTGTGACGTTTACATTTAAGTTAGAGCATCTCCGCGCATTACTTAAGGAGGTGCTAACTACACTGGATGATTGTGACTCTTTGGTCATTCCAGAAAAATTGTGCAAGATGGACAAATTCCTAGAGGTCCCGGTGCACCCTGATGCCTTTCCGATACCTAAAAGGGTGGCGGACATAGTGAATAAGGAGTGGGAGAAACCAGGCATACCTTTTGTCCCACCTCCTATATTTAAGAAATTGTTCCCCATGGTCGACCCAAGGAAGGACACATGGCAAACAGTCAGGTTGAGGGGGCAGTTTCTACGCTAGCCAAATGCACAACTATTCCCATTGAGGACAATTGTGCTTTCAAAGATCCTATGGATAAAAAATTGGAGGGTTTGCTTAAAAAGATTTTTGTTCAGCAAGGTTACCTCCTCCAACCAATTTCGTGCATTATTCCTGTCACTACGGCGGCGTGTTTCTGGTTCGATGAACTAGAAAAGTCGCTCAATAAGGAGACTCCATATGAGGAAGTCATGGACAGAATTCACGCACTTAAGTTAGCTAATTCCTTTATTTTAGATGCCGCTTTGCAATTAGCGAGATTAGCGGCGAAAAATTCAGGGTTTGCAATTGTGGCGCGCAGAGCGCTCTGGCTAAAGTCTTGGTCGGCGGATGTATCTTCCAAGACAAAATTGCTTAATATCCCTTTCAAAGTTAAGACCCTTTTTGGGCCAGAATTGAAAGAAATTATTTCAGACATCACTGGGGGGAAGGGCCATGCCCTCCCACAGGATAGGCCTTTCAAGGCTAAGAATAAGTCCAATTTTCGTTCCTTTCGTAATTTCAGGAACGGACCGGCTTCTAACTCTGCAGCCTCTAGACAAGAGGGTAACGCTTCCCAGGCTAAACCAGCTTGGAAACCAATGCAAGGCTGGAACAAAGGTAAACAGGCCAAGAAGCCTGCTGCTGCTACCAAGACAGCATGAAGGGGTAGCCCCCGATCCAGGACCGGATCTAGTAGGGGGCAGACTCTCTCTCTTTGCTCAGGCTTGGGTAAGAGATGTTCCGGATCCCTGGACACTAGAAATAGTCTCTCAGGGTTATCTTCTGGAATTCAAGGAACTTCCTCCAAGGGGAAGGTTCCACATGTCTCGCTTATCTTCAAACCAAATAAAGAGACAGGCATTCTTACATTGTGTAGAAGACCTGTTAAAGATGGGAGTGATACACCCAGTTCCAACAGTGGAACAAGATCAGGGGTTTTACTCAAACCTGTTTGTAGTTCCCAAAAAAGAGGGAACTTTCAGACCAATTCTGGATTTAAAAATTCTAAACAAGTTTCTCAGAGTTCCATCGTTCAAAATGGAAACCATTCGAACAATTTTACCTACAATCCAGGAGGGTCAATATATGACTACCGTGGATTTAAAGGATGCGTACCTACATATTCCTATCCACAAAGATCATCATCAGTTCCTAAGGTTCGCCTTTCTGGACAAACATTACCAGTTCGTGGCTCTCCCGTTCGGTTTAGCCACTGCTCCCAGAATTTTCACAAAGGTGCTAGGGTCCCTTCTGGCGGTTCTAAGACCGAGGGGCATTGCAGTGGCACCTTATCTAGACAACATTCTAATTCAAGCGTCGTCTCTTTCCAAGGCAAAGGCTCATACAGATATTGTTCTAGCCTTTCTCAGATCTCACGGGTGGAAGGTGAACGTAGAAAAGAGTTCCCTGTCTCCGTCAACAAGAGTTCCCTTTTTGGGAACTATAATAGATTCTTTAGAAATGAAGATCTTCCTGACAGAAGTCAGAAGGTCAAAGCTACTAAACGCTTGTCAAGTTCTTCACTATTCTGCAGCCTTCCATAGCTCAGTGCATGGAAGTAGTAGGATTGATGGTTGCAGCAATGGACATAGTTCCTTTTGCTCAAATTCATCTAAGACCATTACAACTGTGCATGCTCAATCAGTGGAATGGGGACTATGCAGACTTGTCTCCTCAGATTCAAGTAGACCAGTTAACCAGAGACTCACTCCGTTGGTGGTTGACTCAGGATCACCTGTCTCAGGGAATGAGTTTCCGCAGACCAGAGTGGGTCATTGTCACGACCGACGCCAGTCTATTAGGCTGGGGCGCGGTCTGGGATTCCCTGAAAGCTCAGGGTCTATGGTCTCAGGAAGAGTCTCTTCTCCCGATAAACATCCTGGAACTGAGAGCGATATTCAATGCTCTCCGGGCTTGGCCTCAACTAGCAAAGGCCAGATTTATAAGATTCCAATCAGACAACATGACGACTGTTGCTTATATCAATCATCAGGGGGGAACAAAGAGTTCCTTGGCGATGAGAGAGGTATCCAAGATCATCAAATGGGCGGAGGATCACTCCTGCCATCTATCTGCAATTCACATCCCAGGAGTAGACAACTGGGAGGCGGATTATCTGAGTCGTCAGACTTTCCATCCGGGGGAGTGGGAACTCCACCCAGAGGTCTTTGCCCAGTTAACCCAATTATGGGGCATTCCAGACATGGATCTGATGGCGTCTCGTCAGAACTTCAAGGTTCCTTGCTACGGGTCCAGATCCAGGGATCCCAAGGCGACTCTAGTGGATGCATTAGTGGCGCCTTGGTCGTTCAACCTAGCTTATGTGTTTCCACCGTTTCCTCTCCTTCCCAGGCTCGTAGCCTGGATCAAACAGGAGAAGGCCTCGGTGATTCTGATAGCTCCTGCGTGGCCACGCAGGACTTGGTATGCAGACCTGGTGAATATGTCATTGGCTCCACCATGGAAGCTACCTTTGAGACAGGATCTTCTAGTACAAGGTCCATTCGAACATCCAAATCTAGTTTCTCTGCAACTGACTGCTTGGAAATTGAACGCTTGATTTTATCCAAGCGTGGGTTTTCAAATTCAGTGATAGATACTCTGGTTCAAGCCAGAAAACCTGTGACTAGAAAGATTTACCATAAAATATGGAAAAAATATATCTGTTGGTGTGAATCCAAGGGATTCTCCTGGAGTAAGATTAAAATTCCTAAGATTCTCTCCTTTCTCCAAGAGGGTTTGGATAAAGGGTTGTCAGCGAGTTCTCTAAAAGGACAGATTTCTGCTTTATGTGTTTTGTTACACAAACGACTGGCAGCTGTGCCAGATGTACAAGCTTTTGTTCAGGCTTTGGTCAGAATCAAGCCTGTTTATAGACCCATGACTCCTCCTTGGAGTCTAAATTTAGTTCTTTCAGTTCTTCAAGGGGTTCCATTTGAACCTTTACATTCCATAGATATCAAGTTACTATCTTGGAAAGTTCTGTTTTTGGTTGCTATTTCTTCTGCTAGAAGAGTTTCTGAATTATCTGCTTTGCAGTGTGATCCACCCTATCTGGTGTTCCATTCAGATAAGGTTGTTTTGCGTACTAAACCTGGTTTTCTTCCAAAAGTAGTTTCCAACAAGAATATTAACCAGGAAATAGTGATTCCTTCTGTGTCCGAATCCAGTTTCAAAGAAGGAACGTTTGTTACACAATTTAGATGTGGTCCGTGCTTTAAAGTTCTATTTAGACGCAACAAAGGATTTTAGACAAACTTCATCTTTGTTTGTCGTTTACTCTGGTAAGAGGAGAGGACAAAAAGCTACTGCTACCTCTCTTTCTTTCTGGCTGAAAAGCATCATCCGATTGGCTTATGAGACTGCCGGACGGCAGCCTCCTGAACGAATCACAGCTCACTCTACTAGGGCTGTGGCTTCCACATGGGCCTTCAAGAACGAGGCTTCTGTTGATCAGATATGTAAGGCAGCGACTTGGTCTTCTCTGCACACTTTTGCCAAATTCTACAAATTTGATACTTATGCTTCTTCGGAGGCTATTTTTGGGAGAAAGGTTTTGCAAGCCGTGGTGCCTTCCGTTTAGGTAACCTGATTTTCTCCCTCCCTTCATCCGTGTCCTAAAGCTTTGGTATTGGTTCCCACAAGTAATGGATGACGCCGTGGACCGGACACACCAATGTTGGAGAAAACAGACTTTATGCTTACCTGATAAATTACTTTCTCCAACGGTGTGTCTGGTCCACGGCCCGCCCTGGTTTTTTAATCAGGTTTGAAAAATTTCTTTCTCTATACACTACAGTCACCACGGTACCCTATAGTTTCTCCTTTTTTTCTCCTAACCGTCGGTCGAATGACTGGGGGGGCGGAGCCTGAGGAGGGGCTATATGGGCAGCTTTTGCTGTGCTCTTTGCCATTTCCTGTTGGGGAAGAGAATATTCCCACAAGTAATGGATGACGCCGTGGACCGGACACACCGTTGGAGAAAGTAATTTATCAGGTAAGCATAAATTCTGTTTTTTTCTCTGAGGGAGATAAGTCTTTATTTGGGGCCTAGTTTCCACATGGCTAGTCAGTTACTCCTAGGAGTATTTTCTTAAGGCCCCTCTGGCATCCAGTACATGGTGGGAGGGGCCTATTTTCATTCTCTAGATGCGCAGTTTTCTTCAGACTGAGACATCCAGCTTCCCTAGAGGAGTCCTCTGGCATTTGAGGACCACTATAGAGGGTTTATTTCTTCCCTAAATCGTATTTGAGGGTAGGTAGGAGCCTCAGCAGAGTTGTGGCAAGGTGCTTAACTGTATTTTAACGGTGTTGGACCTTTTTTAAATCCGGTTTGGAGCCTAAGGGGTTAATCATCCATTTGCAAGTGGGTGCAATGTTGTCGTAGTCCCTTACACACACTGTAAAAATTTCAAAGACTTCACTATATTTTTACACTGTTTTGCAGTTTAAGTGCTAGTTTTTTTTCTCTTAAAGGCACAGTAACGTTTTTCTTTAATTGCAGTTTCACATTTATTAAAGTGTTTTCCAAGCTTGCTTGTCTCATTACTAGTCTGTTAAACATGTCTGACATAGAGGAAACTCCTTGTTCAATATGTTTGGAAGCCATTGTGGAACCCCCTCTTAGAATGTGTACCAAATGTACTGAAATTTCTATAAACTATAAAGACCATATTATGGCGCTTAAAGATTTATCTCCAGGGGATTCTCTGACTGAAAAAAGGGAGATTATGCCATCTAGCTCTCCCCATGTGTCAGAACCTATAACTCCCGCTCAAGTGAAGCCAAGTACATCTAGCGTGTCTAATTCTTTTACCTTACAGGACATGGTGGCAGTTATGAATGCTACCCTCTCAGAGGTATTGTCCAAACTGCCAGGGTTACAAGGAAAGCGAGACAGCTCTGGGGCTAGAACAAATACAGAGCTTTCTGACGCTTTAATACCTGTGTCCGATATACCCTCACAATACTCAGAAGCTGAGGCAGGAGAGCTTCTATCTGTGGGTGACATTTCAGATTCAGGGAAGGCGTTGCTTCAGTCTGACTCTGAAATGACAGCGTTTAAATTTAAGGTTGAACACCTCCGCTTATTGCTTAAGGAGGTTTTAGCAACTCTGGATGACTGTGAACCTGTTGTAGTTCCAGAGAAATTGTGTAAGATGGACAAATACTTTGCAGTGCCTGTTTACACTGATGTTTTTCCAGTCCCTAAGAGGTTTTCGGAAATTATTACTAAGGAATGGGATAGACCAGGTGTGCCGTTCTCTCCCCCTCCTGCTTTTAAAAAGATGTTTCCCATAGATGCCGCCACACGGGACTCGTGGTAGACGGTCCCTAAGGTGGAGGGAGCAGTCTCTACCCTAGCTAAGCGTACAACTATCCCCGTCGAGGACAGTTGTACTTTCCTAGATCCTATGAATAAAAAATTGGAGCGTCTCCTTAAGAAAATTTTTATTCATCAAGGTTTTATTCTCCAGCCTCTTGCATGCATTGCCCCAGTCACTGCTGCAGCGGCTTTTTTGTTCAAGTCTCTTGAGGAGGCTCTACAGGTGGAGACCCCGTTAGATGAGATTTTAGACGGGATTAAAACTCTTAAGTTAGCTAATTCCTTTATCTCTGACGCAGTTTTTCATTTAACCAAACTAACGGCTAAGAATTCAGGTTTTGCCATTCTGGCGCCTAGGGCGCTATGGCTTAAGTCATGGTCAGCAGACGTTACTTCAAAGTCTAAGCTTCTTAACATCCCCTTCAAGGGACAGTCCCTATTCGGGCCTGGTCTGAAGGAGATCATTTCTGATATTACTGGAGGAAAAGGTCACGCCCTTCCAAAGGATAGGTCCAATAAGTTAAGGACCAAACAGAATAATTTTCGTTCCTTTCGAAACTTCAAGAGTGGCGCAGCTTCAGCTTCCTCTAATGCAAAACAAGAGGGAAATTCCGCCCAGTCCAAACCAGTCTGGAGACCTAACCAGGCTTGGAACAAAGGGGAGCAGGCCAAAAAACCTGCTGCTGCCTCTAAGACAGCATGAAGGAGTAGCCCCCGATCCAGGACCGGATCTAGTAGGGGGCAGACTTTCTCTCTTTGCTCAGGCTTGGGCAAGAGACGTCCAGGATCCCTGGGCACTAGAGATTGTTTCCAAGGGATATCTTCTGGAATTCAAAGGTTCATCTCCAAAGGGGAGATTTCACCTCTCACAACTATCTGCAAACCAGATAAAGAGAGAGGCATTCTTACGTTGCGTTCAAGACCTACTATTTATGGGAGTGATCCACCCAGTTCCAAGGGAGGAACAGGGGCAGGGTTTCTATTCAAACCCGTTTATAGTTCCCAAAAAAGAGGGAACGTTCAGACCAATCTTGGATCTCAAGAATCTAAACAAATTTCTCAGGGTCCCATCTTTCAAGATGGAGACAATCCGAACAATCCTCCCTATGATCCAGGAAGGTCAATATATGACTACCGTGGACTTAAAGGATGTTTATCTCCACATTCCGATTCACAGAGATCATCATCAGTTCCTCAGGTTCGCCTTCCTAGATGGGCATTACCAGTTTGTGGCTCTTCCCTTCGGATTATCCACGGCGCCAAGAATCTTTACGAAGGTTCTAGGGTCTCTACTGGCGGTTCTAAGGCCACGGGGCATAGCGGTGGCTCCTTACCTAGACTACATCCGGATCCAGGCATCGACTTCTCAGATCGCCAAGTCCCATACGGACATTGTTCTGGCCTATCTGAGTTCTCACGGGTGGAAGGTGAACAGAGAAAAGAGTTCACTCTCCCCCCTCACAAGAGTTTCTTTCCTTGGAACTCTGATAGATTCGGTAGAAATGAAAATTTTTCTGACAGAGTTCAGGATATCAAAGCTTCTAACTTCTTGCCGTGTTCTTTATTCCACTTCTCGGCCGTCAGTGGCTCAGTGTATGGAAATGATCGGCCTGATGGTAGCGGCAATGGACATAGTTCCGTTTGCCCGCCTACATATCAGACCACTGCAACTTTGCATGCTCAATCAGTGGGACGGGGACTACACAGATTTGTCTCCTCTATTAAATCTGGATCAAGAGACCAAGAATTCTCTTCTCTGGTGGTTATCTCGGGTCCATCTGTCTAGGGGTATGAGTTTCCGCAGGCCAGAGTGGACTATAGTGATGACAGATGCCAGCCTTCTGGGCTGGGGCGCAGTCTGGAACTCCCTGAAGGCTCAGGGTTCGTTGACTCAGGAGGAGGCCCTCCTTCCTATAAACATTCTGGAGCTAAGAGCGATATTCAATGCTCTTCAGGCTTGGCCTCAGCTAGCTGCGGTCAGATTCATCAGATTTCAGTCAGACAATATCACGACTGTAGCCTATATCAACCATCAGGGGGGAGCAAGGAGTCCCCTCGCAATGATGGAGGGCTCCAAAATAATTTTATGGGCAGAGGTTCACTCTTGCCATCTCTCAGCTTTCCATATCCCAGGAGTAGAGAACTGGGGGACGGACTTTCTAAGTCGGCAGACTTTTCATCCGGGGGAGTGGGAGCTCCATCCGGAGGTATTTGCCCAGCTGATTCAACTATGGGGCAAACAAGAACTGGATCTGATGGCGTCTCGTCAGAACGCCAAGCTTCCTCGTTAAGGCTCCAGATCAAGGGATCCCCAGGAAATGCAGATAGATGCTCTAGCAGTGCCCTGGTCCTTCAGCATGGCTTATGTGTTTCCACCATTTCCTCTCCTCCCTCGTCTGATTGCTAAGATCAAGCAGGAGAGAGATTTTGATAGCACCTGCGTGGCCACGCAGGACTTGATATGCAGATCTGGTGGACATGTCATCCTTTCCACCATGGACTCTGCCACTGAGGCAGGACCTTCTACTCCAAGGTCCATTCAAACATCCAAATCTAGTTTCTCTGCGTCTGTCTGCTTGGAGATTGAACGCTTGATTTTATCAAAACGTGGTTTCTCCGAGTCGGTCATTGATACCTTGATTCAGGCTCGAAAGCCTGTCACCAGGAAAATCTATCATAAGATATGGTGTAAATATCTTCATTGGTGTGAATCCAAGGGTTACTCGTGGAGTAAGGTCAGGATTCCTAGGATACTATCTTTTCTCCAAGAAGGATTGGAAAAGGGATTATCGGCTAGTTCCTTAAAGGGACAGATTTCTGCTCTGTCTATTCTTTTGCACAAGCTTCTGGCTGATGTTCCAGACGTTCAGGCGTTTTGTCAGGCTTTGGTTAGAATCAGGCCTATGTTTAAACCTGTTGCTCCGCCATGGAGTTTAAATTTAGTTCTTAAAGTTCTGTTTGAACCCTTGCATTCCATAGATATCAAGCTTTTGTCTTGGAAAGTTCTGTTTTTAGTAGCTATCTCTTCGGCTCGAAGAGTTTCAGAGTTATCTGCCTTACAGTGTGATTCCCCTTATCTGATCTTCCATGCAGATAAGGTAGTTTTGCGTACCAAACCTGGGTTTCTTCCTAAGTTAGTATCGAATAGGAATATAAATCAGGAAATTGTTGCTCCGTCACTGTGTCCTAATCCTTCTTCAAAGAAGGAACGTCTATTACACAATCTTGACGTGGTGCGTGCTTTAAAGTTTTATTTGCAAGCTACTAAAGATTTTCGTCAAACATCTGCATTGTTTGTTGTCTACTCTGGAAAGAGGAGAGGCCAAAAGGCTTCGGCAACTTCTTTGTTTTTGGCTGAGAAGTATAATCCGTTTAGCTTATGAGACTGCTGGCCAGCAGCCTCCTGAAAGAATTACAGCTCATTCTACTAGAGCGGTAGCTTCCACATGGGCTTTTAAACATTAAGCCTCTGTTGAACAGATTTGTAAGGCGGCGACTTGGTCTTCGCTTCATACTTTTTCTAAATTCTACAAATTTGATACTTTTGCTTCCTCGGAGGCTATTTTTGGGAGAAAGGTCTTACAGGCAGTGGTGCTTTCCGTTTTTAAGTGCCTGCCTTGTCCCTCCCTTCATCCGTGTCCTAAAGCTTTGGTATTGGTATCCCACAAGTAATGGATGAACCCGTGGAATGGATACACCTTACAAGAGAAAACAAAATTTATGCTTACCTGATAAATTTCTTTCTCTTGTGGTGTATCCAGTCCACGGCCCGCCCTGTCACTTTAAGGCAGGTGTTTTTATTTTTTAAACTACAGTCACCACTGCACCCTATAGTTTCTCCTTTTTCTTACTTGTCTTCGGTCGAATGACTGGAGGTGGGGGTTAGGGGAGGAGCTATATAGACAGCTCTGCTGTGGGTGTCCTCTTGCAGCTTCCTGTTGGGAAGGAGAATATCCCCAAAGTAATGGATGAACCCGTGGACTGGATACACCACAAGAGAGAAATTTATCAGGTAAGCATAAATTTTGTTTTCTGAGGTAAGTGCTAAATTCTTTTTTTTGGTAAAGGATATGCTGCAGAGGAGAGCATACACTGGAAAATTTAGCACCCTATATACCCTACATTGGACACTAGATAACTCTGGCCCTAAGAGGGAGGGGGACAGGTTCTCTGGCAGGACATACAGGCACGCGGGGAAGTGGCTCTGTTTTTTTGTTATAATCTAAAAATGTTTGCAGCTCCCAAAAGCTTATTTTTCTTTACAGCCATCTGGGAGGTTTATCATTATACATTAAGGGATATGTAGGATAGGTGCAGTGTTAGTTCCGTTGGCTTTATCCATATTAGTTGCCAACCGAAAGATGATATACAGTATGTCTGGGGCAAAATGACTGTACTTATCATTGTAAAAACGCGGCTGCTGTTTACTTGCCGCCCGGGAGTTTGACTGGAGATGCCCAAGATGGGCGTGGCTAAGTTACGCGCCATTATTGCGCATTCCTTGTCTCCTTCCCGGGTGGTTAAAGTGACAGTTTTTTTCTGGGTTCTGGAATCCTTCTCTGCTGTGCTGTGACTACGCAGCGGAGAGGTTATTACAAGAACGTCTTTGTTTTTCTCTGCTGCGCTGTAAAAGTAAATAAAGAGAATATACAGCGGAAAGGCTTCTATATTTTTGCACTAATATTGAGTGCTGTGGATACTTTCTCTGCTGCGAGGTGAACTTAACTGCAACAGAGAGAATTTTCATACGCAATTCGAGTTTAGAGTATTAAGTGCTCTGGAGACTTTTGGGCTGCATTGTAGATCATGCAGCGTAGGGGCTTTACTTTCAGTATGGATTAAGCGTGTTGAGTAGTCTGGATGCCGTCTCTGCTGTGTCATTTAGTATTGCAGAGAGGTTTTTCACGTAATGCCTAATTATCGCTTAGTAGCCAGAACTACTATTTATTTATTTTGTTTTCATTTGTTGTCTGAATGAATTCCTACAAAGTTTAAATGGGGTCTGGAGATCTTTATATCTCTTCAAGACTCTTTCTGTGTTAAAAAATAGTGTAGTGTTTTTAACTCTTAAAAAGACAGTACCATCCGTTTTTTAATAAACAATTTGTTAATAAGAAGTTAATATGGAGTTATCAGGATCCAAAAAGGAGTCCTTTTCTCCTTAATTAATGGCTTGTACATTGTAAATGAACTAGGTTAGAATGTTTTGCTTTATCATTTAACGTCACTGTATTTTTGGTTATGTTCAGTTTTCATTGAATAAAAAGTGAATATTCTTACAGTACATCTTGATACTCCTGTGATTTGACTAAAGTCTCCATGTATTATAAGATTTTTGATTAAAAAAAAAAAGATTTTTCAGAGCCGACATTGCCTTGGATGTTTTTTGAAGCTTTCGGGCAATGTTCATTATTTATGCAGCCTTCCCCTCAAGTGTCCTTTAAATCTTTGCGTCCGTTCATCCAGTACCCTGCGCTTCCTTCTCGACTCCTATTGGGGTTATCTTGCTAGACATCGTTTCCATCTGGGCATGTCAGGTGTGTTGTCGGCCTTTCCCATGCTGCAGGGAGAGCGCAAGAGGAAGAATATATTTTAAGTGTATGAGGTTTCTGTCACTGTACACTACTTGCTTAGAGACTCCCTCCAAGTTACATGAGGAAGGGGATACTTCGCTAGTAAGATCTCAGTCCTGACGGTATGATTCCTCACGCTGATACTGAAGTAGTATCTTCAGGTTTATGCTAACTCTGCTCCGGTTATTACTAAGGAGTTTTTTTGCTACTCTGGAACAACATTTATGGTCGTTGTTCATTTTATGTGGTACCAAGAAGCGGTACTAAGAGATGAAAGTGAATGGGTATTACCCTTTTATTCACATTTTCTATATTGACTGAGAGGTTTTTAGTAGACAACCTCTCAAGGAGTCTTGGAAGACAATTCCATACTGAAGGAGACTTCTATCTCTATAGAGGATAGCTATTCCCTTTTAGGATCCCATAAATAATGGGGTAGTGGGTTTGTTCAAGAAATACATGTTGGTATTACTACCTTTTACAGCAGCATACTAACTCATACGTGGTCTGGTTCTATTGAGACAGATAGTGCTTAGGACATATAGCGCAGCATGCTAAGGCACTGTGGCTGAGCTCTGTAGCAACCTAAGGGTTGCAGGTTTGGTCTCCAGTAGGTCAATAGCATGAGCAGCACTTTGAGACCCTTATGGGTGTTTTGCCGTGCTTTACAAGTGTGTGTGTGTGTGTGTGTATGTATGTATGTATGTATGTATGTATGTCCCAAGAAGAGGGAACCTTCTGACTAATTTTAGATTTATAGAATCTAAAACATTTCCGTCCTTCTAGGTGGAATCTATTCATGCCATCCTTCCGTTTGATCCAGGAGGATCAATTTCTGATAAGTTTAAAGGACGGGTTTCTGCATATTCCCATCTATGGGATCATCGCAGTTCCTTTTGGTTTGCCTTTTTGGACAAATATTTTGAGTTTGTGGCTCTTCTTTAGGTCTTGCCACAGTTTTCAGACTTTTCATGGTGCATTGTGGCACCATATTTAGATGATATCCTAGTCCAGGCAACTTTGTTACAACAAACAGGTTCGCTCTCTGACATGGGTTATCCTTCCTGCGTTCTCACGAGTGGAAGGTAATTCGAAGGGTTCCTGAATCCTAAATTTTAGGTAATCTGGGATCTATGTTAGATTCCCTATCAATGAAGCCTTTTTTTGCTAGAAGTCAGGCAGTCAAGAATTATTGATAATTGTCTTGTTCCTCTGCACTTTCTTCGGACACTCAGTGCTTCGAGGTATTCGGGCTGTTGGCGGCAATGGACATCATCCCGTTTGTTCGGTTCCATCTCAGAGTATCTGAAATCATTTTCAGGCAATGGAGCGGAGATTATACAGATTTGTCTCTGAATTCAGGAGATAAAGGATTCCCAGGGAACCTGCTCTCAGTCCTTCTTGGATGGTTGTGACAACAATTACCAGCCTTGTAGGGTGAGGGGTAGTCTGGAGTTCCCTAAAGGTTCAGAGAGTTTGAACTGTTCATTCTATAATCATTCTTGAGCTGAGAGCGATCTTCAATGCTCTTCTGGTCTGGCCTCAGTTAGCCTCGGTCCAGTTTATTAGGTTCCAGTCGGACTTCATCACTTCAGTGGCTTACATTGAACATCAGGGAGGAACAAAGCGTTCCTTAGCGATGACTGAGGTAACCAGAATAATACAGTGGGTGAAGGACTACTCTTGGTGTCTATAGGCGATCCATATCCCAGGGGTGGACGTCTGGGATGCGGATTTTCTAAGCAGGCAGTCCTTTCATCCGGGGGAGTGGGAACTCTATCCGGAAGTGTTCTCCAATCTGATTCTCCAATGGGGTCAGCCGGAATTGGATCTCATGACTTCTCGTTAGAATGCCTAGCTACCGAGATACGGGTCGAGGTCCAGGGACCCCCAGACGGAACTCATAGACAGTTCCTTGGACCTTCAGTCCAACATACCTATTGGCCCCGTTTGCTCTTTTTCCTCGGGTAATTGCTCGAATCAAGCTGGAGAGGGCTTTGGTGATCCTCATAGCTTTGGCCGGGCCTTGCAGGATTTGATACGCGGATCTGTTGGAGATATCATCTGTCTCCTTGGAGAGTCCCGTTGAGGAAGCATGTTCTGATTCAGGGGTCCTTCCTTCAGCCAAATCTAGTTTCTCTGAAGCTGACTGCTTGGAGATTAAACGCTTAATTTTATCTAACCGGGGATTTTCTATTTCGGTCATAGAGACCATGATTCAGGCTTGTAAGCCTGTAACTAGAAGGATTTTCCATAAGATTTGGTTTAAATATTTCTATTGGCGCGAATCCAAGGGCTACTCATGGAGTAGAGTTAGGATTCTTAGTATTTTGTCTTTCTCCAAAAGGGTTTGGAGAAGGGTTTATCAAGCTCCCTAAGGGGTCAAAATTTGGCCTTATTGTTTTTGTTACTTAAATGTCTGGCGGATGTCCCAGTAGTACAATCTTTTTGTCAGGCCTTGATCAGGATCATGCCTGTGTTCAAACCAGTCACTCCTCCATGGAGTTTAATTTAGTTTCTCAAAGTTCTTCAAGGGGATCTCTTTGAGTCTAGGTTTTCCTTAAAAACTTTCCAAGATAACAACTAAATATCTATTTCCTGTTGCTATTTCTCCTGCTCACAGAGTGTCAGAGCTCTAGACATTGCAGTTTGAATCTCCTTACCTTATTTTTCACTGTGATAAGGTAGTTTTTACGTACTAAATTAGGATTTCTTCCTAAGGTTATTTCTGATCGGAACATTAACCAGGAGATTGTTGTTCCTTCCTTGTGTCCTAATCCTTCTGCTCAATTTGGACGTGGTCCGTGCTTTAAAGTTATACCTGCAGGCGACTAAAGACTTTCGTCAGTCTTCTTCTTTGCTTGTGGTTTTCTCAGGAAAACGTAAGGGACAGAAAGCTTTGGTTACTTCTCTATCTTTTTGGCTGAGGAGTAGCATACGTTTTGCATATGAGACTGCTGGACAGCAGCCTCCAGAGAGAGTTACGGCTCATTCCACGAGGGCGATTGCTTCCGCATGGGCATTCAAAAATGAAACTTCCGTGGAACAGATTTGCAAGGCTGCAACTTGGTCCTCTTTTCACATTTTTTTGTCTCGGCTGAGGCCTTTTTTTTTTTTTTTTTTTTTTTTTTTGGGAAAAGGGTTCTTCAAGCAATGGTACCTTCCGTTTTTAGGTTCCCTTTCTTGTCCCTCCCGTATCATTTGTGTACTCTAGCTTGGGTATTGAATCCCATTAGTAATTAAGATGATCCATGGACTCATCGTGTCTTTAAAAAGAAAATAAAATTTATGCTTACCTGATAAATTTATTTCTTTTTTGACACGATGAGTCCACTGCCCGCCCTGTTCTTTTAGACAGGTTGTGGGTTATTGTAAACTTCAGACACCCCTGCACCTTGGCTTTTCCTTTCTTTTCCTAACTTCGGTCGAATGAGTGGGAGGAAAGGGAGGAGCTATTTAACAGCTCTGCTGTGGTGCTCTTTGCCTCCTCCTGCTGACCAGGAGGTGAATATCCCATTAGTAATTAAGATGATCCGTGGACTCATCGTGTCAAAAAAGAAATAAATTCATCAGGTAAGCATAAATTTTCTTTTCTTTCATGTAATTGTCAAGAGTCCATGAGCTAGTGACGTATGGGATATACATTCCTACCAGGAGGGGGCAAAGTTTCCCAAACCTCAAAATGCCTATAAATACACCTCCCACCACAAACATACTTCATTTTTACAGACTTTGCCTCCTATGGAAGTGGTGAAGTAAGTTTGTACTTGATTTTTATGATTTCCTCCATAAGTGCTTCTAACAATTCTGAAGCCCAATTCCTCTCAGAGTACAGTGTTTGTCAGAGGGACGTGAAGAAAGTATTGCCTGTTGATTTTTATGGTTTCACTCATGGAAAGTCTTTTCAAGGGGTCTCTGTTATCGGTTGTAGGGATTCATCTCCTACCTCCCTTTTCAGATCGACGATATACTTTTATACCATTACCTCTGCTGATAGTTTTCAGTACTGGTTTGGCTATCTGCTATATGTGGATGGGTGTCTTTTGTTAAGTATGTATCATTATTTTAAGACACTCTCAGCTATGGTTGGCGCTTTATGTATTTATATAAAGTTTTAAATATATGTATTTGCTTATATTTGCCATGAGTCAGGTCTTTGTGTATTTTTTCTTTTGTAGTCTGGCAGTTTCAATATGGGAATCATGTTTTAGGAAGTTTTTGTCTTACCTGGGGTATAGTGGTGTTTTTTTGTTTGTTTGTTTGTTTGTTTTTTTCCCAATTTGACTTGCTTTTCTTTTAAAAAAAATTGCGGGCAAATTATGCTTGTGAGGGCGCAAAATGCTTTTATTTATTGTGTCATTCTTGGCGCAAGATTTTTTTTGGCGCAAATATGAGTCTATGATGACGCAAGTTCGTCATTTCCTGCGTCTTAGTTGACGCCAGATTGTTTGACGCAAAGTTGTGTGTGTTATGACGTGAGTTGCGTCATTTCCGGATGTTTGTTGATGCCAAAAAATGTATATAAAACAGGTAGCCCTCAGTTTACGCCGGGATTAGGTTCCAGAAGGAATGCTTGTAAATTGAGTGAGGGTTTTAGGTTCCAGGCCCCTCTCAAAATTGTCATAAGTAACACCCAATACATTTTCTTTCATGTAATTAGCAAGAGTCCATGAGCTAGTGACGTATGGGATATACATTCCTACCAGGAGGGGCAAAGTTTCCCAAACCTCAAAATGCCTATAAATACACCCCTCACCACACCCACAATTCAGTTTTTACAAACTTTGCCTCCGATGGAGGTGGTGAAGTAAGTTTGTGCTAGATTCTACGTTGATATGCGCTCCGCAGCAAGTTGGAGCCCGGTTTTCCTCTCAGCGTGCAGTGAATGTCAGAGGGATGTGAGGAGAGTATTGCCTATTTGAATGCAGTGATCTCCTTCTAAGGGGTCTATTTCATAGGTTCTCTGTTATCGGTCGTAGAGATTCATCTCTTACCTCCCTTTTCAGATCGACGATATACTCTTATATATACCATTACCTCTGCTGATTCTCGTTTCAGTACTGGTTTGGCTATCTGCTATATGTAGATGAGTGTCCTGGGGTAAGTAAGTCTTATTTTCTGTGACACTCCAAGCTATGGTTGGGCACTTTGTTTATAAAGTTCTAAATATATGTATTCAAACATTTATTTGCCTTGACTCAGAATGTTCAACTTTCCTTATTTTCAGACAGTCAGTTTCATATTTGGGATAATGCATTTTGATTTGACCATTTTTTCTTACCTTAAAATTTGACTTTTTCCCTGTGGGCTGTTAGGCTCGCGGGGGCTGAAAATGCTTCATTTTATTGCGTCATTCTTGGCGCGGACTTTTTTGGCGCAAAAATTCTATTTCCGTTTCCGGCGTCATACGTGTCGCCGGAAGTTGCGTCATTCTTTGACGTTATTTCGCGCCAAAAATGTCGGCGTTCCGGATGTGGCGTCATTTTTGGCGCCAAAAAGCATTTAGGCGCCAAATAATATGGGCGTCACTTTTGGCTCCACATTATTTAAGTCTCATTTTTTATTGCTTCTGGTTGCTAGAAGCTTGTTCTTTGGCATTCTTTCCCATTCCTGAAACTGTCATTTAAGGAATTTGATCAATTTTGCTTTATATGTTGTTTTTTCTCTTACATATTGCAAGATGTCTCACGTTGCATCTGAGCCAGAAGATACTACAGGAAAATCGCTGTCAAGTGCTGAATCTACCAAAGCTAAGTGTATCTGCTGTAAACTTTTGGTAGCTATTTCTCCAGCTGTTGTTTGTATTGATTGTCATGACAAACTTGTTAAAGCAGATAATATTTCCTTTAGTAAAGTACCATTGCCTGTTGCAGTTCCCTCAACATCTAAGGTGCAGAATGTTCCTGATAATATAAGAGATTTTGTTTCTGAATCCATAAAGAAGGCTATGTCTGTTATTTCTCCTTCTAGTAAACGTAAAAAATCTTTTAAAACTTCTCTCCCTACAGATGAATTTTTAAATGAACATCATCATTCTGATTCTGATGACTCCTCTGGTTCAGAGGATTCTGTCTCTGAGGTTGATGCTGATAAATCTTCATATTTATTTAAAATGGAATTTATTCGTTCTTTACTTAAAGAAGTTCTAATTGCTTTAGAAATAGAGGATTCTGGTCCTCTTGATACTAATTCTAAACGTTTAGATAAGGTATTTAAAGCTCCTGTGGTTATTCCAGAAGTTTTTCCTGTTCCTAATGCTATTTCTGCAGTAATTTCCAAAGAATGGGATAATTTGGGTAATTCATTTACTCCTTCTAAACGTTTTAAGCAATTATATCCTGTGCCGTCTGACAGATTAGAATTTTGGGACAAGATCCCTAAAGTTGATGGGGCTATTTCTACCCTTGCTAAACGTACTACTATTCCTACGTCAGATGGTACTTCGTTTAAGGATCCTCTAGATAGGAAAATTGAGTCCTTTCTAAGAAAAGCTTATCTGTGTTCAGGTAATCTTCTTAGACCTGCTATATCTTTGGCTGATGTTGCTGCAGCTTCAACTTTTTGGTTGGAAACTTTAGCGCAACAAGTAACACATCGTGATTCTCATGATATTATTATTCTTCTTCAGCATGCTAATAATTTTATCTGTGATGCCATTTTTGATATTATCAGAGTTGATGTCAGGTTTATGTCTCTAGCTATTTTAGCTAGAAGAGCTTTATGGCTTAAAACTTGGAATGCTGATATGGCTTCTAAATCAACTTTACTTTCCATTTCTTTCCAGGGTAACAAATTATTTGGTTCTCAGTTGGATTCCATTATTTCAACTGTTACTGGTGGGAAAGGAACTTTTATTACCACAGGATAAAAAATCTAAAGGTAAAAACAGGGCTAATAATCGTTTTCGTTCCTTTCGTTTCAACAAAGAACAAAAGCCTGATCCTTCATCCTCAGGAGCAGTTTCAGTTTGGAGACCATCTCCAGTCTGGAATAAATCCAAGCCAGCTAGAAAGGCAAAGCCTGCTTCTAAGTCCACATGAAGGTGCGGCCCTCATTCCAGCTCAGCTGGTAGGGGGCAGGTTACGTTTTTTCAAGGAAATTTGGATCAATTCTGTTCACAATCTTTGGATTCAGAGCATTGTTTCAGAAGGGTACAGAATTGGTTTCATGTTGAGACCTCCTGCAAAGAGATTTTTTCTTTCCCGTGTCCCAGTAAATCCAGTAAAAGCTCAAGCATTTCTGAAATGTGTTTCAGATCTAGAGTTGACTGGAGTAATTATGCCAGTTCCAGTTCCGGAACAGGGGATGGGGTTTTATTCAAATCTCTTCATTGTACCAAAGAAGGAGAATTCTTTCAGACCAGTTCTGGATCTAAAAATATTGAATCGTTATGTAAGGATACCAACGTTCAAGATGGTAACTGTAAGGACTATCTTACCTTTTGTTCAGCAAGGGAATTATATGTCCACGATAGATTTACAGGATGCATATCTGCATATTCCGATTCATCCAGATCATTATCAGTTCCTGAGATTCTCGTTTCTGGACAAGCATTACCAATTTGTGGCTCTGCCGTTTGGCCTAGCTACAGCTCCAAGAATTTTTACAAAGGTTCTCGGTGCCCTGCTGTCTGTAATCAGAGAACAGGGTATTGTGGTATTTCCTTATTTGGACGATATCTTGGTACTTGCTCAGTCTTTACATTTAGCAGAATCTCATACGAATCAACTTGTGTTGTTTCTTCAAGATCATGGTTGGAGGATCAATTTACCAAAAAGTTCTTTGATTCCTCAGACAAGGGTAACCTTTCTGGGTTTCCAGATGGATTCAGTGTCCATGACTCTGTCTTTAACAGACAAGAGACGTCTAAAGTTGATTACAGCTTGTCGAAACCTTCAGTCACAATCATTCCCTTCGGTAGCCTTATGCATGGAAATTCTAGGTCTTATGACTGCTGCATCGGACGCGATCCCCTTTGCTCGTTTTCACATGCGACCTCTTCAGCTCTGTATGCTGAAGCAATGGTGCAAGGATTACACGAAGATATCTCAATTAATATCTTTAAAACCGATTGTTCGACACTCTCTAACATGGTGGACAGATCACCATCGTTTAATTCAGGGGGCTTCTTTTGTGCTTCCGACCTGGACTGTAATTTCAACAGATGCAAGTCTCACAGGTTGGGGAGCTGTGTGGGGATCTCTGACGGCACAAGGAGTTTGGGAATCTCAGGAGGTGAGATTACCGATCAATATTTTGGAACTCCGTGCAATTTTCAGAGCTCTTCAGTTTTGGCCTCTTCTGAAGAGAGAATCGTTCATTTGTTTTCAGACAGACAATGTCACAACTGTGGCATACATCAATCATCAAGGAGGGACTCACAGTCCTCTGGCTATGAAAGAAGTATCTCGAATTTTGGTTTGGGCGGAATCCAGCTCCTGTCTAATCTCTGCGGTTCATATCCCAGGTGTAGACAATTGGGAAGCGGATTATCTCAGTCGCCAAACGTTGCATCCGGGCGAATGGTCTCTTCACCCAGAGGTATTTCTTCAGATTGTTCAAATGTGGGAACTTCCAGAAATAGATCTGATGGCGTCCCATCTAAACAAGAAACTTCCCAGGTATCTGTCCAGATCCCGGGATCCTCAGGCGGAGGCAGTGGATGCATTATCACTTCCTTGGAAGTATCATCCTGCCTATATCTTTCCGCCTCTAGTTCTTCTTCCAAGAGTAATCTCCAAGATTCTGAAGGAATGTTCGTTTGTTCTGCTGGTAGCTCCGGCATGGCCTCACAGGTTTTGGTATGCGGATCTTGTCCGGATGGCCTCTTGCCAACCGTGGACTCTTCCGTTAAGACCAGACCTTCTGTCACAAGGCCCTTTTTTCCATCAGGATCTGAAATCCTTAAATTTAAAGGTATGGAGATTGAACGCTTGATTCTTGGTCAAAGAGGTTTCTCTGACTCCGTGATTAATACTATGTTACAGGCTCGTAAATCTGTATCTCGAGAGATATATTATAGAGTCTGGAAGACTTATATTTCTTGGTGTCTTTCTCATCATTTTTCTTGGCATTCTTTTAGAATACCGAGAATTTTACAGTTTCTTCAGGATGGTTTAGATAAGGGTTTGTCCGCAAGTTCTTTGAAAGGACAAATCTCTGCTCTTTCTGTTCTTTTTCACAGAAAGATTGCTATTCTTCCTGATATTCATTGTTTTGTACAAGCTTTGGTTCGTATAAAACCTGTCATTAAGTCAATTTCTCCTCCTTGGAGTTTGAATTTGGTTCTGGGAGCTCTTCAAGCTCCTCCGTTTGAACCTATGCATTCATTGGACATTAAATTACTTTCTTGGAAAGTTTTGTTCCTTTTGGCCATCTCTTCTGCTAGAAGAGTTTCTGAATTATCTGCTCTTTCTTGTGAGTCTCCTTTTCTGATTTTTCATCAGGATAAGGCGGTGTTGCGAACTTCTTTTGAATTTTTACCTAAAGTTGTGAATTCCAACAACATTAGTAGAGAAATTGTGGTTCCTTCATTATGTCCTAATCCTAAGAATTCTAAGGAGAAATCGTTGCATTCTTTGGATGTTGTTAGAGCTTTGAAATATTATGTTGAAGCTACGAAATCTTTCCGTAAGACTTCTAGTCTATTTGTTATCTTTTCCGGTTCTAGGAAAGGCCAGAAAGCTTCTGCCATTTCTTTGGCATCTTGGTTGAAATCTTTAATTCATCTTGCCTATGTTGAGTCGGGTAAAATTCCGCCTCAGAGAATTACAGCTCATTCTACTAGGTCAGTATCTACTTCCTGGGCGTTTAGGAATGAAGCTTCGGTTGACCAGATCTGCAAAGCAGCAACTTGGTCCTCTTTGCATACTTTTACTAAATTCTACCATTTTGATGTATTTTCTTCTTCTGAAGCAGTTTTTGGTAGAAAAGTACTTCAGGCAGCGGTTTCAGTTTGAATCTTCTGCTTCTGTTTTTCGTTAAACTTTATTTTGGGTGTGGATTATTTTCAGCAGGAATTGGCTGTCTTTATTTTATCCCTCCCTCTCTAGTGACTCTTGTGTGGAAAGATCCACATCTTGGGTAGTCATTATCCCATACGTCACTAGCTCATGGACTCTTGCTAATTACATGAAAGAAAACATAATTTATGTAAGAACTTACCTGATAAATTCATTTCTTTCATATTAGCAAGAGTCCATGAGGCCCGCCCTTTTTTTGTGGTGGTTATGATTTTGTATAAAGCACAATTATTCCAATTCCTTATTTTATATGCTTTCGCACTTTTTTATCACCCCACTTCTTGGCTATTCGTTAAACTGAATTGTGGGTGTGGTGAGGGGTGTATTTATAGGCATTTTGAGGTTTGGGAAACTTTGCCCCTCCTGGTAGGAATGTATATCCCATACGTCACTAGCTCATGGACTCTTGCTAATATGAAAGAAATGAATTTATCAGGTAAGTTCTTACATAAATTATGTTATTTTTAAAGCTTTGAAATGAAGACTTTAAACAGCATTATAACCCTAATAAAATAATCACACAACACAGAATATATAATTAAACTAAGTTAAATGAACAAAAACATTTGCTAAACAGCATTATAAACCTAATAAAATAATCCACACAACACAGACTTCACTTGCATTTTTCTGCAAACAGTTCTTTCTATACATTCCAATCTGGACTGATTTATAAACAGGAAGATCTTGTTCCTTTGAAATCTGCTTGATAGCTCAGGTCTTTTTAAACTGATTAATTTCAGCTTGCTTGGCTTTGCTGCTACACAAGTGGACAGCTCCACCTACTGGCTATTTTAATCAATGCACTGCTTCACAATGCTTTTCAATAGCAGTCACATGACTGGAAATAAAGGTTGTTATTCTGAAACGGCGCAAATTGAACCGTTGTAAACAGAGGGCCACTTGTATCCTTTTGCGTCACGCGTCAAAATAGTTTTATTTTACCCCACTTCCTATATGCTCCTTGCCTTCTTCATGCTCAGAGGGCTATGCTATATGTGTAAACAAGATATTTTTGTTTAAATGTTACATTTTTCTTTTACATTTTACAAGATGTCTCAATCTGATCCTGTCTCAGAAGCTGCTGTAGGAACCATGCTGCCTGAACACAGTTCTACCAAAGCTAAGTGTATCTGTTGTAAGATAGTGGAGATTATATCTCCAGCTGTAGTATGTAACAATTGTCATAAGCTTTTGCATGCAGAAAATGTTTCTATTAATGCTAGTACAGTATCTGTTCCCTCAACAACTAAAGTACATGATATCCCTGTTGATATGAAAAATTATATTGCTGATGCGATACAGAAGGCTATGTCTGCTATTCCGCCTTCAAATAAACGTAAAAGGTCTTTTAAAACTTCTCATACTTCTGATGAAATTTGTAATGACCAACAACATACTGATATATCCACCTCTGAGGATCTCTCTGACTCAGAAGATCCTACTTCAGACATTGACATTGATAAATCAACTTATCTTTTTAAGATTGAGTATATTCGTTCCTTGTTAAAATAAGTGTTGATAACTTTGAATATTGAGGAGTCTGGTCCTCTTGATAATAAATCCAGTAAACGTTTAAATTCTGTCTCTAAACCTCTTGTGACTACTCCTGAGGTTTTTCCTGTCCCCGGTGCTATTTCTGATGTGATTACTAAGGAATGCTCTAAGCCTGGTACTTCTTTTTTTCCTTCTTCAAGGTTTAAAAAGTTGTATCCTTGAGTTTTGGGGAAAAGTCCCTAAGATTGATGGGGCTATTCCTACTCTTGCTAAGCGTACTACTATTCCTATGGAAGATGGTACTTCTTTTAAGGATCCTTTTAGATAGGAAAATTGAATCTTATCTAAGGAAAGTTTTTTTTTTTGTTTTTTTTTTAAATATACATTCTGGCTATATTCTCAGACCTGACATTTCTATGGCTGATGTTGCGGCTGCATCAACTTTTTGGTTGGATAGCTTAGCACAACAGGAAAAAGACTCTGATTTGCATAGCATTGTTGGTTTGCTTCAACGTGCTAATCTTTTTATCTGTGATTCCATTTTTGATATCATCAAGATTGATATTAAATCTGTCTTGCTATTTTAGCTAGAAGAGCTTTATGGCTCAAATCATGGAATGCTGACATGGTATCTAAATCTAGGTTGCTATCTCTATCATTCCAGGGTAATTTATTTGGTTCCCAGTTGGATTCTATTATTTCCACTATTACTGGGGGAAGGGAGTTTCTCTTGTAAGGTGTGTCCAGTCCACGGATTCATCCATTACTTGTGGGATATTCTCCTTCCCAACAGGAAGCTGCAAGAGGATCACCCACAGCAGAGCTGTCTATATAGCTCCTCCCCTAACTGCCACCCCCAGTCATTCTCTTGCAGCTCTCGACAAGGGAAGTAGCTAGAGAGATGTTGTGAATAAATGTAGTTTATCTTCAATCAAAAGTTTATTATTTTTAAATGGTACCGGAGTTGTACTATTTTGGCTTCAGGCAGAAAGGTGAAGAAGAGTCTGCCTGAAGTTTTTTGATGATCTTAGCAGTTTGTAACAAAGGTCCACTGCTGTTCTCGCACATAACTGAAGAGATGGGTAACTTCAGCTGGGGGAATAGCGTGCAGGGTTTCCTGCTCTGAGGTATGTGCAGTTTTAAATTTTTCTAGAGAGATAAGCTAGAAAATGCTGACAGTACCTGTTTTATTTAAGGTAAGCCTGATTACAGTGATTTAATAACGACTGGTATCATGCTTGCTGTAAAAGGTAATATTTCTGTTATTTACTCTCATTACTTAATAGATATAACGTTTGCTTGATGTATATAAACGTTTACTACATATGGTGATAAAACTTTATTCTGGGGCCCAGTTTTTCCACATGGCTGACTAGATTTTGCCTAGGGATAGTTTTTTTTTTTTAAGGCCCTCTCACTGTGAGTACATGTTGGGAGGTGCCTATTTTCGCGCCTTAATTGCGCAGTAGTTTCTCCAACATAGGTGTGTCCGGTCCACGGCGTCATCCTTACTTGTGGGATATTCTCTTCCCCAACAGGAAATGGCAAAGAGCCCAGCAAAGCTGGTCACATGATCCCTCCTAGGCTCCGCCTACCCCAGTCATTCTCTTTGCCGTTGTACAGGCAACATCTCCACGGAGATGGCTTAGAGTTTTTTAGTGTTTAACTGTAGTTTTTATTATTCAATCAAGAGTTTGTTATTTTAAAATAGTGCTGGTATGTACTATTTACTCAGAAACAGAAAAGAGATGAAGATTTCTGTTTGTATGAGGAAAATGATTTTAGCACCGTAACTAAAATCCATGGCTGTTCCACACAGGACTGTTGAGAGCAATTAACTTCAGTTGGGGGAACAGTGTGCAGTCTCTTACTGCTTGAGGTATGACACATTCTAACAAGACGATGTAATGCTGGAAGCTGTCATTTTCCCTATGGGATCCGGTAAGCCATGTTTATTAAGATAGTAAATAAGGGCTTCACAAGGGCTTATTAAGACTGTAGACTTTTTCTGGGCTAAATCGATTCATTATTAACACATATTTAGCCTTGAGGAATCATTTATTCTGGGTATTTTGATATGATTATATCGGCAGGCACTGTTTTAGACACCTTATTCTTTAGGGGCTTTCCCTAATCATAGTCAGAGCCTCATTTTCGCGCCGGTATGGCGCACTTGTTTTTGAGGACAGCATGGCATGCAGCTGCATGTGTGTGGAGCTCTGATACATAGAAAAGTCTTTCTGAAGGCATCATTTGGTATCGTATTCCCCTTTGGGCTTGGTTGGGTCTCAGCAAAGCAGATTCCAGGGACTGTAAAGGGGTTAAATATAAAAACGGCTCCGGTTCCGTTATTTTAAGGGTTAAAGCTTCCAAATTTGGTGTGCAATACTTTTAAGGCTTTAAGACACTGTGGTGAAATTTTGGTGAATTTTGAACAATTCCTTCATACTTTTTCGCAATTGCAATAATAAAGTGTGTTTAGTTTAAAATTTAAAGTGACAGTAACGGTTTTATTTTAAAACGTTTTTTGTGCTTTGTTATCAAGTTTATGCCTGTTTAACATGTCTGAACTACCAGATAGATTGTGTTCTGACTGTGGGGAAACCAAGGTTCCTTCTCATTTAACTATATGTATTTTATGTCATAAAAAAATTTAGTAAAAATGATGCCCAAGATGATTCCTCAAGTGAGGGGAGTAAGCATGGTACTGCATCATCCCCTCCTTCGTCTACACCAGTCTTGCCCATACAGGAGGCCCCTAGTACATCTAGTGCGCCAATACTCCTTACTATGCAACATTTAACGGCTGTAATGGATAATTCTATCAAAAACATTTTAGCCAATATGCCCACTTATCAGCGAAAGCGCGACTGCTCTGTTTTAGAAAATTCTGTAGAGCATGAGAACGCTGATGATATGGTTTCTGAAGGGCCCCTACACCAGTCTGAGGGGGCCAGGGAGGTTTTGTCTGAGGGAGAAATTTCAGATTCAGGAAACATTTCTCAACAAGCTGAACCTGATGTGATTACTTTTAAATTTAAGTTGGAACATCTCCGCGCTCTGCTTAAGGAGGTGTTATCCAATTTGGATGATTGTGATTATCTGGTCATTCCAGAACCACTATGTAAAATGGAAAAGTTCTTAGAGGCCCCGGGGCCCCCCGAAGCTTTTCCTATATCCAAGCGGGTGGCGTACATTGTTAGTAAAGAATGGGACAGGCCCGGTATACCTTTAGTACCTCCCCCCATATTTATAAAATTGTTTTCCTATAGTCGACCCCAGAAAGGACTGATGGCAGACAGTCCCCAAGGTCGAGGGGGCGGTTTCTACTCTACACAAGCGCGCCACTATACCCATAGAAGATAGTTGTGCTTTCCAAGATCCTATGGATAAAAAATTAGAAGGTCTGCTAAAGATGTTTGTTCAGCAAGGTTCCCTTCTACAACCAATTGCATGCATTGTCCCTGTCACTGCAGCCGCGTGTTTCTAGTTTGATGAGCTAGGAAAGGCGATTATTAGTAATTCTTCTTCTTATGAGGAGATTATGGACAGAATTCGTGCTCTTAAATTGGCTAATTCTTTCACCCTAGACGCCACCTTGCAATTGGCTAGGTTAGCGGCGAAAACATTCTGGGTTTGCTATTGTGGCGCAGAGCGCTTTGGTTAAAATCTTGGGCAGCGGATGCGTCTTCCAAGAACAAATTGCTTGACATTCCTTTCAAGGGGAAAACACTCTTTGGCCCTGACTTGAAAGAGATTATCTCTGATATCACTGGGGGCAAGGGCCACGCCCTTCCTCAGGATAGGTCTTTTCAAGACCAAAAATAAACCTAAGTTTCGTCCCTTTCGCAGAAACGGATCAGCCCCAAGGGCTACGTCCTCTAAGCAGGAAGGTAATACTTCTCAAGCCAATCCAGCCTGGAGACCTATGCCAGGCTGGAGCAAAGGAAAGCAGGCCAGGAAACCTGCCACTGCTACCAAGACAGCATGAAATGCGGGCCCCCGATCCGGGACCGGATCTGGTGGGGGGCAGACTCTCTCTCTTCGCTCAGGCTTGGGAAAGAGATGTTCTGGATCCTTGGGCGCTAGAAATAGTCTCCCAAGGTTATTCTCTGGAGTTCAAGGGGCTTCCTCCAAGGGGGAGGTTCCACAGGTCTCAGTTGTCTTCAGACCACATAAGAAGACAGGCATTCTTACATTGGGTAGAAGACCTGCTAAAAATGGGAGTGATTCATCCTGTTCCATTAGGAGAACAAGGGATGGGGTTCTACTCCAATCTGTTCATAGTTCCCAAAAAAGAGGGAACGTTCAGACCAATCTTAGATCTCAAGATCTTGAACAAGTTTCTCAAGGTTCCATCGTTCAAGATGGAAACCATTCGAACACTTCTTCCTTCCATCCAGGAAGGTCAATTCATGACCAAGGTGGATTTCAAGGATGCGTATCTACATATTCCTATCCACAAGGAACATCATCGGTTCCTAAGGTTTGCATTCCTGGACAAGCATTTCCAGTTCGTGGCATTTTCTTTCGGATTAGCCACTGCTCCTAGGATTTTCTCATAGGTACTAGGGTCCCTTCTGGCGGTGCTAAGACCAAGGGGCATTGCTGTAGTACCTTACTTGGACGACATTCTGATTCGAGCGTCGTCCCTTCCTCAAGTAAAGGCTCACACGGACATTGTCCTGGCCTTTCTCAGCTCACGGATGGAAAGTGAACGTGGAAAAGAGTTCTCTATCTCCGTCAACGAGGGTTCCCTTCTTGGGAACTATCATAGACTCCTTAGAAATGAGGATTTTTCTGACAGAAGCCAGAAAAACAAAACTTCTAGACTCTTGTCGGATACTTCATTCCGTTCCTCTTCCTTCCATAGCGCAGTGCATGGAAGTGATAGGTTTGATGGTAGCGGCAATGGACATAGTTCCTTTTGTGCGCATTCATCTAAGACCATTACAACTGTTCATGCTCAGTCAGTGGAATGGGGACTATTCAGACTTGTCTCCGAAGATACAAGCAAATCAGAGGACCAGAGACTCATTCCGTTGGTGGCTGTCCCTGGACAACCTGTCACAAGGGATGACCTTCCGCAGACCAGAGTGGGTCATTGTCACGACCGACGCCAGTCTGATGGGCTGGGGCGCGGTCTGGGGATCCCTGAAAGCTCAGGGTCTTTGGTCTCGGGTAGAATCTCTTCTACCGATAAATATTCTGGAACTGAGAGCGATATTCAATGCTCTCAAAGCTTGGCCTCAGCTAGCGAGGGCCAAGTTCATACATCAACCATCAGGGGGGAACAAGGAGTTCCCTAGCGATGGAAGAAGTGACCAAAATCATTCTATGGGCGGAGTCTCACTCCTGCCACCTGTCTGCTATCCACATCCCAGGAGTGGAAAATTGGGAAGCGGATTTTCTGAGTCGTCAGACATTGCATCCGGGGGAGTGGGAACTCCATCCGGAAATCTTTGCCCAGGTCACTCAACCGTGGGGCATTCCAGACATGGATCTGATGGCCTCTCGTCAGAACTTCAGAGTTCCTTACTACGGGTACAGATCCAGGGATCCCAAGGCGGCTCTAGTGGATGCACTAGTAGCACCTTGGACCTTCAAACTAGCTTATGTGTTCCCGCCGTTTCCTCTCATCCACAGGCTGGTAGCCAGGATCAATCAGGAGAGGGCGTCGGTGATTTTGATAGCTCCTGCGTGGCCACGCAGGACTTGGTATGCAGATCTGGTGAATATGTCATCGGTTCCACCATGGAAGCTACCTTTGAGAGACCTTCTTGTTCTAGGTCCGTTCGACCCACTCCAGCTGACTGCTTGGAGATTGAACGCTTGATCTTATCAAAGCGAGGGTTCTCAGATTCTGTTATTAATACTCTTGTTCAGGCCTGAAAGCCTGTAACCAGAAAAATTACCACATAATTTGGTATATCTGTTGGTGTGAATCTGCAGGATTCCCTTGGGACAAGGTTAAGATTCCTAAGAGTCTATCCTTCCTTCGAGAAGGATTGGAAAAAGGATTATCTGCAAGTTCCTTGATGGGACAGATTTCTGCCTTGTCTGTGTTACTTCACAAAAAGCTGGCAGCTGTGCCAGATGTTCTAGCCTTTGTTCAGGCTCTGGTTAGAATCAAGCCTGTTTACAAAATTTTGACTCCTCCTTGGAGTCTCAACCTAGTTCTTTCAGTTCTTCAGGGGGTTCCGTTTGAACCCTTACATTCCGTTGATATTAAGTTATTATCTTGGAAAGTTTTGTTTTTGGTTGCAATTTCTTCTGCTAGAAGAGTTTCAGAATTATCTGCTCTGCAGTGTTCTTCTCCTTATCTGGTGTTCCATGCAGATAAGGTGGTTTTGCGTACTAAACCTGGTTTTCTTCCAAAAGTTGTTTCTAATAAAAACATTAACCAGGAGATAGTTGTGCCTTCTTTGGGTCCTAATCCAGTTTCAAAGAAGGAACGTTTGTTGCACAACTTGGATGTAGTTCGTGCTCTCAAATTTTACTTAGCAGCTACTAAGGATTTCAGACAAACTTTGTCTTTGTTTGTTGTTTATTCTGGTAAACGGAGAGGTCAAAAAGCAACTTCTACCTCTCTCTCCTTCTGGATTAAAAGCATTATCCGATTGGCTTATGAGACTGCCGGACGGCAGCCTCCTGAAAGAATCACAGCTCACTCCACTAGGGCTGTGGCTTCCACATGGGCCTTCAAGAACGAGGCTTCTGTTGATCAGATATGTAAGGCAGCGACTTGGTCTTCACTGCACACTTTTTCTAAATTTTACAAATTTGATACTTTTGCTTCTTCTGAGGCTATTTTTGGGAGAAAGGTTTTGCAAGCCGTGGTGCCTTCCATTTAGGTGACCTGATTTGCTCCCTCCCTTCATCCGTGTCCTAAAGCTTTGGTATTGGTTCCCACAAGTAAGGATGACGCCGTGGACCGGACACACCTATGTTGGAGAAAACAGAATTTATGTTTACCTGATAAATTACTTTCTCCAAGGGTGTGTCCGGTCCACGGCCCGCCCTGGTTTTTTTAATCAGGTCTGATAATTTATTTTCTTTAACTACAGTCACCACGGTAACATATGGTTTCTCCTATGCAAATATTCCTCAACGTCGGTCGAATGACTGGGGTAGGCGGAGCCTAGGAGGGATCATGTGACCAGCTTTGCTGGGCTCTTTGCCATTTCCTGTTGGGGAAGAGAATATCCCACAAGTAAGGATGACGCCGTGGACCGGACACACCGTTGGAGAAAGTAATTTATCAGGTAAACATAAATTCTGTTTTTTGCAGCTTGAGACATCCAGTTTCCCTGAAGGAGTCCCCTGACATATAGGACCCCTCTACAGGGTTTTTGTGCCTTCCAAAGTCGTCGTATGGGCAGGTAGGAGCCACAGTAGAGCTGTGGCAGTTGGTTGTGACTGTATAAAAACGGCTATATTGTTTTTTTGATCCAGTTTTGAAACTAAGGGGTTAATCATCCATTTGCAAGTGGGTGCAATGCTATTTCAGTCTATTATACACACTGTAAAATTTTCGTAGATTTTATTGCTTTTTTCACTGTTTTGCAGTTTATGTGATTGTTTTTTTTCTCTTAAAGGCACAGTACCGTTTTTATTTTCTGCTTGTTCACAGTTATTAAAGTGTTTTCCAAGCTTGCTGGTCTCATTACTAGTCTGTTTAAACATGTCTGACATAGAGGAAACTCATTGTTCATTATGTTTAGAAGCCATTGTGGAATTCCCTCTTAGAATGTGTACCAAATGCACTGATTTTACTATAGATTACAAAGACCATATTCTGGCTTTAAAAAATTTATCACCAGAAGAAATTGACAAGGAGGAAGTTATGCCGTCTAACTCCCCCCACGTGTCAGAGCCTATAACTCCCGCTCAGGGGACGTCAAGTACATCTAGCGCGCCCATTGCATATACCTTACAAGATATGGCGGCAGTTATGAATCATACCCTTACAGAGGTATTATCTAAACTGCCAGGATTGCAAGGAAAGCGAGACAGCTCTGGGACTAGAATAAATACAGAGCTCTCTGACGCTTTAGTAGCTATCTCTGATACACCCTCACAATGTACTGAAGCTGAAGCAGGGGAGTTTCAATCTGTGGGTGATTTTTCTGATTCAGGGAAGTTACTTCAACCTGATTCTGATATGTCTACATTTAAATTTAAGCTTGAACACCTCCCCATATTGCTCAGGGAGGTATTAGCAACTCTGGATGACTGTGACGCTATTGTAGTCCCAGAGAAATTATGTAGATTGGATAAATACTATGCTGTACCTACTTACACTGATGTTTTTCCAATCCCTAAGAGGTTTTCTGAAATTATTACTAAGGAATGGGATAGACCAGGTGTACCGTTCTCTCCCCCTCCTGTTTTTAAAAAGATGTTTCCTATAGACGCCGCTACACAGGACTTGTGGCAGACGGTCCCTAAGGTGGAGGGAGCAGTTTCTACTCTAGCTAAGCGTACCACTATCCCTGTTGAGGACAGTTGTGCTTTTCTAGATCCAATGGATACAAAAATTAGAGGGTTACCTTTATGAAAATTTTTATTCAACAAGGTTTTATTCTCCAGCCTCTTGCATGCATTGCCCCAGTCACTGCTGCTGCGGCTTTCTGGTTTGAGTCTCTAGAGGAGGCTCTACAGGTTGAAACCCCGTTGGAAGATATTATTGACAAGCTTAAGGCCCTTAAGCTAGCCAATTCATTTGTTTCTGACGCCGTTGTTCATTTAACCAAGCTAAAGGCTAAAAATTCAGGTTTTGCTATTCAGGCGCGTAGGGCGCTATGGCTTAAATCCTGGTCAGCTGACGTGACTTCAAAGTCTAAACTTCTCAACATTCCCTTCAAAGGACAGACCCTATTCGGGCCTGGACCGAAGGAGATAATTTCTGACATCACTGGAGGAAATGGTCACGCCCTTCCTCAACACAGGTTCAACAAATTAAGGAACAAACAGTCTAGTTTTCGGCCCTTTCGAAACTTCAAGAGTGGCGCAGCTTCAACTTCCTCTAACACAAAACAAGAGGGAACTTTTGCCCAGGCTAAGCCGGTCTGGAGACCTAACCAGGCTTGGAACAAGGGGAAACAGGCCAAAAAGCCTGCTGCTGTCTCTAAGACAGCATGAAGGAGCAGCCCCCGATCCGGAAACGGATCTAGTAGGGGGCAGACTCTCTCTCTTCGCCCAGGCTTGGGCAAGAGATGTCCAGGATCCCTGGGCATTGGAAATTGTGTCCAAGGGTTATCTTCTGGAATTCAAAACCTCTCCCCCAAAAGGGAGATTTCATCTCTCTGCAAACCAGATAAAGAGAGAGGCATTCTTACATTGTGTTCAAGACCTCCTAGTTATGGGAGTGATCCACCCAGTTCCGCAGGAGGAACAGGGGCAGGGCTTCTATTCAAATCTGTTTGTAGTTTCCAAGAAAGAGGGAACATTCAGACCAATCTTAGATCTCAAGATCTTAAACAAATTTTTCAGAGTCCCATCCTTCAAGATGGAGACTATTCGAACCATCCTTCCTATGATCCAGGAGGGTCTATATATGACTACCGTAGACTTAAAGGATGCTTATCTTCACATCCCGATACACAAATATCATCATCGTTTTCTCAGGTTTGCCTTTCTAGACAGGCGCTACCAGTTTGTGGCTCTTCCCTTCGGGTTGGCCACGGCACCAAGAATCTTGACAAAGGTTCTAGGGTCCCTCCTAGCGGTCCTAAGGCCGCAGGGTATAGCAGTAGCCCCTTACTTAGACGACATTCTGATACAGGCGTCGACCTTTTCAAATCGCCAGGTCCCATACGGACATTGTTCAAGTATTTCTGAAGTCCCATGGGTGGAAGGTGAACGAAGAAAAGAGTTTTCTATCACCTCTAACAAAAGTTTCATTCCTAGGGACTCTGATAGATTCGGTAGAAATTAAGATTTACCCAACGAAGGCCAGATTGTCAAAACTTCTTGACTCTTGCCGTGTTCTTTATTCCACTTCTCGTCCTTCAGTGGCTCAGTGTATGGAAGTAATCGGTTTAATGGTAGCGGCAATGGACATAGTACCATTTGCCCGCCTACATCTCAGGCTGCTGCAACTTTGCATGCTCAGTCAGTGGAATGGGGATTACACAGATTTGTCCCCTCTACTAAATCTGGATCAAGAAACCAGGGATTCTCTTCTCTGGTGGCTATCTCAGGTCCATCTGTCCAAGGGGATGAGCTTCCGCAGGCCAGATTGGACTATAGTAACGACAGATGCCAGCCTTCTGGGCTGGGGTGCAGTCTGGAACTCCCTGAAGGCTCAGGGCTTGTGGACTCAGGAAGAAGCACTCCTTCCGATAAACATTCTGGAACTAAGAGCGATATTCAATGCTCTTCAGGCTTGGCCTCAGCTAGCTGCGGTCAGGTTCATCAGATTTTAGTCGGATAATATCACGACTGTAGCCTATATCAACCATCAGGGCGGAACAAGGAGCCCCCTGGCAATGTTGGAGGTTTCAAAGATAATTCTATGGGCAGAGGTTCACTCTTGCCATCTCTCAGCTATCCATATACCATGAGGCGGATTTTCTAAGTCGGCAAACTTTTCATCCGGGGGAGTGGGAGCTCCATCCGGAGGTATTTGCCCAGTTGATTCAACTATGGGGCAAACCAGAACTGGATCTCATGGCGTCTCGTCAGAACGCCAAGCTTCCTTGTTACGGGTCAAGGGATCCTCCAGGCAGCGCTGATAGATGCTCTAGCAGCGCCCTGGTCCTTCAGCCTGGCTTATGTGTTTCCACCATTTCCTCTGCTCCCTCGTCTGATTGCCAAGATCAAGCAGGAGAGAGCTTCAGTGATTTTTATAGCTCCTGTGTGGCCACGCAGGACTTGGTATGCAGATCTGGTGGACATGTCATCCTTTCCACCATGGACTCTGCTGCTGAGGCCGGACCTTCTACTTCAAGGTTCCTTCAAACATCCAAATCTAATTTCTCTGCGTCTGACTGCCTGGAGATTGAACGCTTGATTTTATCAAAGCGTGGTTTTTCCGAGTCGGTCATTGATACCTTAATTCGTGTTCGAAAGCCTGTCACCAGGAAAATCTATCATAAGATATGGTGTAAATATCTTCATTGGTGTGAATCCAAGGGTTACTCATAGAGTAAGGTTAGGATTCCTAGGATATTATCCTTTCTCCAAGAAGGATTGGAAAAGGGATTGTCAGCTAGTTCCTTAAAGGGACAGATTTCTGCTCTGTCCTTTTGCACAAACGTCTGGCTGAGGTTCCAGACGTTCAGGCGTTTTGTCAGGCTTTAGTTAGAATCAAGCCTGTGTTTAAACCTGTCGCTCCGCCATGGAGTTTAAATTTAGTTCTTAAAGTTCTTCAAGGGGTTCCGTTTGAACCTTTGCATTCCATAGATATTAAACTTTTATCTTGGAAAGTTCTGTTTTTAGTAGCTATCTCTTCAGCTCGAAGAGTTTCGGAGTTATCTGCTTTACAGTGTGATTCCCCTTATCTGATTTTCCATGCAGATAAGGTAGTTTTACGTACCAAATCTGGTTTTCTTCCTAAGGTGGTATCTGATAAGAATATCAATCAGGAGATTGTTGTTCCTTCACTATGTCCTAATCCTTCTTCAAAGAAGGAACGTCTATTACACAATCTTGATGTGGTTCGTGCTTTAAAGTTTTATTTACAAGCTACGAAGGATTTTCGTCAAACATCTGCTTTGTTTGTTGTCTACTCTGGACAGAGGAGAAGCCAAAAGGCTTCGGCAACTTCTTTCTTTTTGGCTAAGAAGTATAATCCGCTTGGCTTATGAGACTGCTGGCCAGCAGCCTCCTGAAAGAACTACAGCTCATTCTACTAGAGCGGTAGCTTCCACATGGGCTTTTAAACATGAGGCCTCTGTTGAACAGATTTGTAAGGCGGCGACTTGGTCTTCGCTTCATACCTTTTCTGAATTCTACAAATTCGATACTTTTGCTTCCTCGGAGGCTATATTTGGGAGAAAGGTCTTACAGGCAGTGGTGCCCTCCATTTACGCGCCTGCCTTGTCCCTCCCTTCATCCGTGTCCTATAGCTTTGGTATTGGTATCCCACAAGTAATGGATGAATCCGTGGACTGGATACACCTTACAAGAGAAAACAAAATGTATGCTTACCTGATAAATTTACTTCTCTTGTAGTGTATCCAGTCCACGGCCCGCCCTGTCATTTTAAGGCAGGTGTTATTTATTTTTAAACTACAGTCACCACTGCACCCTATAGTTTCTCCTTTCTCTTGCTTGTCTTCGGTCGAATGACTGGGGGTATCAGTTAGGGGAGGAGCTATATAGACAGCTCTGCTGTGGGTGATCCTCTTGCAGCTTCCTGTTGGGAAGGAGAATATCCCACAAGTAATGGATGAATCTGTGGACTGGATACACCTTACAAGAGAAAACAAAATTTATGCTTACCTGATAAATTTACTTCTCTTGTAGTGTATCCAGTCCACGGCCCGCCCTGTCATTTTAAGGCAGGTGTTATTTATTTTTAAACTACAGTCACCACTGCACCCTATAGTTTCTCCTTTCTCTTGCTTGTCTTCGGTCGAATGACTGGGGGTATCAGTTAGGGGAGGAGCTATATAGACAGCTCTGCTGTGGGTGATCCTCTTGCAGCTTCCTGTTGGGAAGGAGAATATCTCACAAGTAATGGATGAATCCGTGGACTGGATACACCACAAGAGAAATAAATTTATCAGGTAAGCATAAATTTAGTTTTTTTTTTTGCCCCAAGATAAAGTCTAAGGGTAAATTAAAGCTTCTAATCGGTTACGTTCCTTTCGTCAGAATAGAAAACGGAAAACCACTCCTTCCCCCAAGGACTCTGGCTCCATTTGGAAGCCATCTTCGAGTTGGAATAAATCCAAGCCTTATAAGAAACCAAAGCCAGCCCCCAAGACTGAATAAAGGTGCGGCCCTCAATCCAGTTCTACTGGTGGGGGGCAGATTGAAATTATTTCAAGACATTTGTGCAGGTTTCATTCAAAATCATTGGATTCAGAATATTGTTTCTCAGGGGTATCGAATAGGTTTCAGAATAAGACCACCTGTGATTTTTTTTTTTTTTTTTTTCTTTCACGTTCCAACAAATCTTGTGAAAGCTCAGGCCTTTCTGAAGTGTGTTTCAAATTCAGGAGTAATTGTACCAGTTCCACTTCTGGAACAGGGTCTGGGTTTTTATTCAAAACTATTCATTGTCCCGAAGAAGGAAAATTCATTCAGACCAGTTCTGGATCTGAAGTTTTTGAATCAATTTGTAAGGGTCCCAAATTTGAAGATGTTGACTATAAGGACTATTCTGCCTTTTGTTCAGCAAGGTCATTACATGTCCTCAATAGACTTACAGAAGTCATATCTTCACATTCCGATTCATCAAGACCACTAACGGTTTCTGAGATTCTCTTTTCTAGACAAGCATTACCAATTTGTTGCTCTTCCATTTGGCCTAGCGACAGCTCCAAAAATCTTTTTGAAGGTTCTCAGTGACCTATCTGTAATCAGAGAGCAGCGTATTGCGGTATTTCCTTATTTGGACAATATCTTGGTACTGGCTCAATCTTTTCATTTAGCAGAATCGCACACAAATCAACTTGTGTTGTTTCTTCAAAAACATGGTTGGAGGATCAATTTACCAAAGAGTTTCTTGATTCCTCAGACAAGGGTCACCTTTTTAGGTTTCCAGATTCTGTGTCCATGACTCTGTCTTTAACAGACAAGAGACGTTTTTGAAGTTGGTTCCAACCTGTTCAAACCTTCAGTCTCGATCATTCCCTTCAGTGACTATGTGCATGGAAGTTTTAGGTCTAATAACTTCAGCATCGGGCGCGATCCCCTTTGCTCATTTTCATATGAGACCTCTGCAGCTTTGCATGCTGAATCGGTGCAGGGATTATACTCTGATATCACAATTGATATTCTTAGATCCCAACACTCAACTCTTTGATTTGCTGCAAGTCTAACAGGTTGAGGAGCTGTTTGGGGGTCTCTGACAGCACAAGGAGTTTGGAATCCTCAAGAGGCGAGGTTACCAATTAATATTTACTCCGTGCTATTTTCAGGGCTCTTCAGGCTTGGCTTCTATTAAAGAGAGAATCCTTCATTCGTTTTCAGACAGACAATATCACAACTGTGGCATATGTCAATCATCAGGGTGGGACTCACAGTCCTTTAGCGATGAAAGAAGTATCTTGGATACTTTCTTGGGCGGAATCCAACTCCTGTCTAATTTCTGCAATACATATCCCAGGTGTAGACAATTGGGAAGCGGATTATCTCAGTCGTCAGTCTTTACATCCAGGGGAGTGGTCTCTCCATCCAGATGTATTTTGTCAGATTGTACAGATGTAGGGTCTTCTCGAAATAGATCTGATGGCTTCCTATCTAAACAAGAAGCTTCCCAGGTACCTTTCCAGGTCCAGGGATCCTCAGGCGAAGATGGTGGATGCGTTGGCAGTTCCTTTGTTTTACCAACCTGCTTACATTTTTCCGCCTCTAGTTCTTCATCCAAGGGTGATCTCCAAGATCATAATGGAACAATTGCATGTGTTTTCTGATGGCACCAGCATGGCCTCTCAGGTTTTGGTATTCGGATGTTGCCAACCTTGGTCAATTCCTTTTTAAGGCCAGTTTTTCCATCAGGCTCTTAAATCACTAAATTTGAAGTTATGGAAATTGAACGCTTAGTGCTTAGTCATAGAGGTTTCTCTGACTCAGTGATTAATACTATGCTACAGGCTCATAAGTCTGTTTCAAGGAAGATTTATTATCTGTTTTGGAAAGACTATTTCATGGTCCTTTTTTTTTTTTTTTTTTTTTTTTTTATAAATTCTCTTGGCATTCTTTTAGAATTCCTAGAATTTTACAGTTTCTTCAGGATGGTTTGGATAAAGGTTTGTCTGCAAGTACTTTGAAGGGACAAATCTCTGCTAATTCTGTTTTATTTCATAGAAAAATTGCAAAACTTCCTGATATTCACTGTTTTGTTAAGGCTTTGGTTTGTATCAAGCCTGTTATTAAATCAATATCTCCTCGCTTGGAGTCTTAATTTTGGTTTTGAAGGCTTTGCAGGCTCCTCATTTTGAGCCTATGCTTTCTTTGGATATTAAACTACTTTCTTGGAAAGTGTTGTTTCTTTTGGCTATTTCTTCAGCTAGAAGAGTTTCTGAATTGTCTGCTCTCTTTTGGGTCTCCTTTTCTGATTTTTTTCTTCAGGATAAGGCTGTTTTGCGGACTTCATTTAAATTTCTTCCTAAGGTTGTGAATTCTAACAACATTAGTGGGGACATTGTTGTTCCTTCCTTGTGTCCTAATCCTAAGAATTCTCTTGAAAGATCTTTACATTCTTTGGATGTTGTAAGAGCTTTGAAATTTTATGTCAAAGCAACTAAAGATTTCAGGAAGACTTCTAGTCTATTTGTTGTTTGTTCTGGTCATAGGAAAGGTCAGAAAGCCTCTGCCATTTCTTTGGCATCTTGCTTAAAGCTTTTGATTCACAAGGCTTATTTGGAGGTAGGACAGTCTCTGCCTCAGCGAATTACAGCTCATTCTACTTGATAAGTCGCCACTTCTTGGGCTTGTAAGAATGATGCTTTGGTTGATCAGATTTGCAAAGCAGCAACTTGGTCTTCTTTGCATACATTTACTAAATTATACCATTTTGATGTATTTGCTTCTTCTGAAGCAGTCTTTGGTAGAAAAGTTCTTCGGGCAGCTGTCTGTTTGATTCTTCTGCTTATGATTTGTTTTTTTTCTTGAAATTTATGTGAAATGTATGAGACTTATTTTAATTTTTTTTTTTTTGTGGATTTATTTTTTTTCAGCGAAAATAGTTGTTTTTATTTTATCCCTCCCTTTCTAGTGATTCTTCTGTGGTCTTCCACATCTTGGATTTTTCTATTCCATACGTCACTAGCTCATGCACTCTTGCCAATTACATGAAAGAAAACATCATTTATGTAAGAACTTACCTGATAAATTAATTTCTTTCATATTGGCAAGAGTCCACGAGGCCCACCCTTTTTTTGGGTGGTTATGATTTTTGTATAAAAGCACAATTTTATTTCCAGTTCCTCTTTTTGTATGCTTTTTTACTCTTTATTTTATCACCCCACTACTTGGCTATACGTTAAACCTGAAGTATGGAAACTTTGCCCCCTCCTGGTAGGAATGTATATCCCATACATCACTAGCTCATGGACTCTTGCCATTATGAAATAAATTATCAGGTAAGTTCTTACATAAAAAAAATTATAACTGTGACCCCCAAAATCTGTTACACATCTACAACCACCAAAAACTCCTATGCTAAATAGTTTCTAAATTTTTGTCCTGAGTTTAGAAATACCCAATGTTTACATGTTCTTTGCTTTATTTGCAAGTTAAAGGGCAATAAGTACAAGTAGCACTTAGCTATTTTTTTTCCAATATTAGCCATAGTTACAGTGTAACACTGATATCTGTCAGGAATCTCTGAATAACCCTTCATATGTGTGTGTATATGTGTGTGTGTGTGTGTGTGTATATGTGTATATATATATATTTCTTTCATGTAATTAACAAGAGTCCATGAGCTAGTGACGTATGGGATATACATTCCTACCAGGAGGGGCAAAGTTTCCCAAACCTTAAAATGCCTATAAATACACCCCTCACCACACCCACAAATCAGTTTTACAAACTTTGCCTCCAAGGGAGGTGGTGAAGTAAGTTTGTGCTAGATTCTACGTTGATATGCGCTCCGCAGCAAGTTGGAGCCCGGTTTTCCTCTCAGCGTGCAGTGAATGTCAGAGGGATGTGAGGAGAGTATTGCCTATTGAATGCAGTGATCTCCTTCTACGGGGTCTATTTCATAAGGTTCTCTGTTATCGGTCGTAGAGATTCATCTCTTACCTCCCTTTTCAGATCGACGATATACTCTTATATTTACCATTTCCTCTACTGATTCTCGTTTCAGTACTGGTTTGGCTTTCTACAAACATGTAGATGAGTGTCCTGGGGTAAGTAAGTCTTATTTTCTGTGACACTCTAAGCTATGGTTGGGCACTTTATTTATAAAGTTCTAAATATATGTATTCAAACATTTATTTGCCTTGACTCAGAATGTTCAACTTTCCTTATTTCCAGACAGTCAGTTTCATATTTGGGATTATGCTTTAAATTATCATATTTTTTCTTACCTCAAAAATTTGACTTTTTTCCCTGTGGGCTGTTAGGCTCGCGGGGGCTGAAAATGCTTCATTTTATTGTGTCATTCTTGGCGCGGACTTTTTTGGCGCAAAAATTCTTTTCCGTTTCCGGCGTCATACGTGTCGCCGGAAGTTGCGTCATTTTTGACGTTATTTTGCGCCAAAAATGTCGGCGTTCCGGATGTGGCGTCATTTTTGGCGCCAAAAGCATTTAGGCGCCAAATAATGTGGGCGTCTTATTTGGCGCCAAAAAATATGGGCGTCGCTTTTGTCTCCACATTATTTCAGTCTCATTTTTCATTTGCTTCTGGTTGCTAGAAGCTTGATGTTTGGCATTTTTTTCCCATTCCTGAAACTGTCTTATAAGGAATTTGATCTATTTTGCTTTATATGTTGTTTTTTCTCTTACATATTGCAAGATGTCTCACGTTGCATCTGAGCCAGAAGATACTACAGGAAAACCACTGCCTGCTGGATCTACCAAAGCTAAGTGTATCTGCTGTAAACTTTTGGTAGCTATTCCTCCAGCTGTTGTTTGTAATAATTGTCATGACAAACTTGTTAAAGCAGATAATATTTCCTTTAGTGATGTACCATTGCCTGTTGCAGTTCCCTCAACATCTAAGGTGCAGAATGTTCCTGATAACATAAGAGATTTTGTTTCTGAATCCATAAAGAAGGCTTTGTCTGTTATTTCTCCTTCTAGTAAACGTAAAAAGTCTTTTAAATCTTCTCTCTCTACAGATGAATTTTTAAATGAACACCATCATTCTGATTCTTTGGACTCTTCTGGTTCAGAGGATTCTGTCTCAGAGATTGATGCTGATAAATCTTCATATTTATTTAAGATGGAATTTATTCGCTCTTTACTTAAAGAAGTACTAATTGCTTTAGAAATAGAGGATTCTAGTCCTCTTGATACTAATTCTATACGTTTGGATAAGGTTTTTAAAGCTCCTGCGGTTATTCCAGAAGTCTTTCCTGTTCCTAATGCTATTTCTGCAGTAATTGCTAAGGAATGGGATAAATTGGGTAATTCATTTACTCCTTCTAAACGTTTTTAGCAATTATATCCTGTTCCGCCTGACAGGTTAGAATTTTGGGACAAAATCCCTAAAGTTGATGGGGCTATTTCTACCCTTGCTAAACGTACTACCATTCCTATGTCAGATGGTACCTCGTTTAAAGATCCTTTAGATAGAAAAATTGAATCTTTTCTAAGAAAAGCTTATCTATGTTCAGGTAATCTTCTTAGACCTGCTATATCATTGGCTGATGTTGCTGCAGCTTCAACTTTTTGGTTGGAAACTCTAGCGCAACAAGTAACAAATCGTGATTCTCATGATATTATTATTCTTCTCCAGCATGCTAATAATTTCATCTGTGATGCCATTTTTGATATTATTAGAGTTGATGTTAGATTTATGTCTCTGGCTATCTTAGCCAGAAGAGCTTTATGGCTTAAGACTTGGAATGCTGATATGGCTTCTAAATCAACTCTACTTTCCATTTCTTTCCAGGGAAACAAATTATTTGGTTCTCAGTTGGATTCTATTATTTCAACTGTTACTGGTGGGAAAGGAACTTTTTTACCACAGGATAAAAAGTCTAAAGGTAAAAACAGGGCTAACAATCGTTTTCGTTCCTTTCGTTTCAACAAAGAACAAAAGCCTGATCCTTCGTCCTCAGGAGCAGTTTCAGTTTGGAAACCATCTCCAGTCTGGAATAAATCCAAGCCTGCTAGAAAGGCAAAGCCTGATTCTAAGTTCACATGAAGGTACGGCCCTCATTCCAGTTCAGCTGGTAGGGGGCAGGTTACGTTTTTTCAAAGAAATTTGGATCAATTCTGTTCACAATCTTTGGATTCAGAACATTGTTTCAGAAGGGTACAGAATTGGTTTCAAGATGAGACCTCCTGCAAAGAGATTTTTTCTTTCCCATGTCCCAGTAAATCCAGTGAAAGCTCAAGCATTTCTGAATTGTGTTTCAGATCTAGAGTTGGCTGGAGTAATTATGCCAGTTCCAGTTCCGGAACAGGGGATGGGGTTTTATTCAAATCTCTTCATTGTACCAAAGAAGGAGAATTCCTTCAGACCAGTTCTGGATCTAAAATTATTGAATCGTTATGTAAGGATACCAACGTTCAAGATGGTAACTGTAAGGACTATATTGCCTTTTGTTCAGCAAGGGAATTATATGTCCACAATAGATTTACAGGATGCATATCTGCATATTCCAATTCATCCAGATCATTATCAGTTCCTGAGATTCTCTTTTCTAGACAAGCATTACCAATTTGTGGCTCTACCGTTTGGCCTTGCTACAGCTCCAAGAATTTTCACAAAGATTCTCGGTGCCCTTCTGTCTGTAATCAGAGAACAGGGTATTGTGGTATTTCCTTATTTGGACGATATCTTGGTACTTGCTCCGTCTTTACATTTAGCAGAGTCTCATACGAATCGACTTGTGTTGTTTCTTCAAGATCATGGTTGGAGGATCAATTTACCAAAAAGTTCTTTGATTCCTCAAACAAGGGTAACCTTTCTGGGTTTCCAGATAGATTCAGTGTCCATGACTTTGTCTTTAACAGACAAGAGACGTCTAAAATTGATTACAGCCTGTCGAAACCTTCAGTCTCAATCATTCCCTTCGGTAGCCTTATGCATGGAAATTCTAGGTCTTATGACTGCTGCATCGGACGCGATCCCCTTTGCTCGTTTTCACATGCGACCTCTTCAGCTCTGTATGCTGAACCAATGGTGCAGGGATTACACGAAGATATATCAATTAATATCTTTAAAACCGATTGTTCGGCACTCTCTAACGTGGTGGACAGATCACCATCGTTTAATTCAGGGGGCTTCTTTTGTTCTTCCGACCTGGACTGTAATTTCAACAGATGCAAGTCTCACAGGTTGGGGAGCTGTGTGGGGATCTCTGACGGCACAAGGAGTTTGGGAATCTCAGGAGGTGAGATTACCGATCAATATCTTGGAACTCCGTGCAGTTTTCAGAGCTCTTCAGTTTTGGCCTCTTCTGAAGAGAGAATCGTTCATTTGTTTTCAGATAGACAATGTCACAACTGTGGCATACATCAATCATCAAGGAGGGACTCACAGTCCTCTGGCTATGAAAGAAGTATCTCGAATTTTGGTTTGGGCGGAATCCAGCTCCTGTCTAATCTCTGCGGTTCATATCCCAGGTGTAGACAATTGGGAAGCGGATTATCTCAGTCGCCAAACGTTGCATCCGGGCGAATGGTCTCTTCACCCAGAGGTATTTCTTCAGATTGTTCAATTGTGGGGGCTTCCAGAGATAGATCTGATGGCCTCTCATCTAAACAAGAAACTTCCCAGGTATCTGTCCAGATCCCGGGATCCTCAGGCGGAGGCAGTGGATGCATTATCACTTCCTTGGAAGTATCATCCTGCCTATATCTTTCCGCCTCTAGTTCTTCTTCCAAGAGTAATCTCCAAGATTCTGAGGGAATGCTCGTTTGTTCTGCTAATAGCTCCGGCATGGCCTCACAGGTTTTGGTATGCGGATCTTGTCCGGATGGCATCTTGCCAGCCATGGACTCTTCCGTTAAGACCAGACCTTCTGTCACAAGGTCCTTTTTTCCATCCGGATCTGAAATCCTTAAATTTAAAGGTATGGAGATTGAACGCTTGATTCTTGGTCATAGAGGTTTCTCTGACTCCGTGATTAATACTATGTTACAGGCTCGTAAATCTGTATCTCGAGAGATATATTATAGAGTCTGGAAGACTTATATTTCTTGGTGTCTTTCTCATCATTTTTCTTGGCATTCTTTTAGAATACCGAGAATTTTACAGTTTCTTCAGGATGGTTTAGATAAGGGTTTGTCCGCAAGTTCTTTGAAAGGACAAATCTCCGCTCTTTCTGTTCTTTTTCACAGAAAGATTGCTATTCTTCCTGATATTCATTGTTTTGTACAAGCTTTGGTTCGTATAAAACCTGTCATTAAGTCAATTTCTCCTCCTTGGAGTTTGAATTTGGTTCTGGGAGCTCTTCAAGCTCCTCCGTTTGAACCTATGCATTCATTGGACATTAAATTACTTTCTTGGAAAGTTTTGTTCCTTTTGGCCATCTCTTCTGCTAGAAGAGTTTCTGAATTATCTGCTCTTTCGTGTGAGTCTCCTTTTCTGATTTTTCATCAGGATAAGGCGGTGTTGCGAACTTCTTTTGAATTTTTACCTAAAGTTGTGAATTCCAACAACATTAGTAGAGAAATTGTGGTTCCTTCATTATGTCCTAATCCTAAGAATTCTAAGGAGAAATCATTGCATTCTTTGGATGTTGTTAGAGCTTTGAAATATTATGTTGAAGCTACGAAATCTTTCCGTAAGACTTCTAGTCTATTTGTTATCTTTTCCGGTTCTAGGAAAGGCCAGAAAGCTTCTGCCATTTCTTTGGCATCTTGGTTGAAATCTTTAATTCATCTTGCCTATGTTGAGTCGGGTAAAATTCCGCCTCAAAGAATTACAGCTCATTCTACTAGGTCAGTATCTACTTCCTGGGCGTTTAGGAATGAAGCTTCGGTTGACCAGATCTGCAAAGCAGCAACTTGGTCCTCTTTGCATACTTTTACTAAATTCTACCATTTTGATGTATTTTCTTCTTCTGAAGCAGTTTTTGGTAGAAAAGTTCTTCAGGCAGCGGTTTCAGTTTGAATCTTCTGCTTATGTTTTTTGTTAAACTTTATTTTGGGTGTGGATTATTTTCAGCAGGAATTGGCTGTCTTTATTTTATCCCTCCCTCTCTAGTGACTCTTGTGTGGAAAGATCCACATCTTGGGTAGTCATTATCCCATACGTCACTAGCTCATGGACTCTTGTTAATTACATGAAAGAAAACATAATTTATGTAAGAACTTACCTGATAAATTCATTTCTTTCATATTAACAAGAGTCCATGAGGCCCACCCTTTTTTGTGGTGGTTATGATTTTTTTGTATAAAGCACAATTATTCCAATTCCTTATTTTATATGCTTCGCACTTTTTTTCTTATCACCCCACTTCTTGGCTATTCGTTAAACTGATTTGTGGGTGTGGTGAGGGGTGTATTTATAGGCATTTTAAGGTTTGGGAAACTTTGCCCCTCCTGGTAGGAATGTATATCCCATACGTCACTAGCTCATGGACTCTTGTTAATATGAAAGAAATGAATTTATCAGGTAAGTTCTTACATAAATTATGTTATATATATATATATATATATATATATATATATATATATATATATATATATATATATATATATATATATATATATATATATATATATATATATATATAAATTATTAGACAACCCAAAGTATTGATCTAGGCCCATTTTGGTATATTTCATGTCGCCATTTCACAAATACGATCAAATAAAAAAAATCGTTAACTTTTTTACAAATTTCTCACTGGAATTATTTACAGTTTGTGCAATTATGGCACAGATGATTGTAAATCCTTCTCTGGGGTCCCCTTTGTTCAGAAATAGCAGACATATATGGCTTTGGCATTGCTTTTTGGTATTTAGAAGGCTGTTAAATGCTGCTGCGATTACACGTGTATTATGCCCGGCAGTGAAAGGGTTAATCAAGTAGCTTATAGGGTTAATTTTAGCTTTAGTGTAGTAGACAACCCAAAGTATTGCTCTAGGCCCATTTTGGTATATTTCATGCACCAAAAATGGTCCGTCATCTAAACTTAAAGATACCAAGAGAATGAAGAACATTTGATAATAGGAGTAAATTATTATTATTAGGAACAATTATGGCACAAATGGTTGTAAATGCTTCTAAGGGATCCCCTTTGTTCAGAAATAGCCGACATATATGGCTTTGGCGTTGCTTTTTAGTAATTAGAAGGCCGCTAAATGCCGCTGCGCACCACACTTGTATTATGCCTAGCAGTTAAGGGGTTAATTAGGTAGCATGTAGGGTTAATTTTAGCTTTAGTGTAGAGATCAGCCTCCCACCTGACACATCCCACCCCCTGATCCCTCCCTGACCCCCCTCAAACAGCTCTCTTCCCTCCTCCACCTCACAATTGTCACCGCCATCTTAAGTACTGGCAGAAAGTCTGCCAGTACTATATAAAAAAAAAAAAAAGCTTTTCATTTTAATATATTGATTATGCAGTGCTCGATCCTCCCTCTACCTATTTTTGCCGCCATCTTGGGTACTGGCGCAGCTGTCTGCCAGTACCCACTTTGCCCCCAAAAAAATACTCAATACCCCCCCACCTCAATACCCTATCTCACTCCCCCTCCCACATCCCTTGCCCAACATTTAATTCACACCTCCCTCTCCATCCTTCACAAACAACTTGCATCGCAAATGTGGCGCGTACTTGCGGAGTACAGGGACAGGAAGCAACCATCGATGGGCCACCCACCCGCCTCCCAGCAGCAGCTCCCACCCACCAACGATCGGCACCATCGATGGCCGATGCAGAGAGGGCCACAGAGTGTCTCTCTCTCTGCATCGGATGCTTAAAAAAGGGTATTGCAGGATGCCTCAATATTAAGGTATCACTGCAATACCCTGAGAGCTGCTGGAAGCGATTGCAATCCCAGGTACGTCCATTGTCACTGACAGTTTTTGCAGGACATACCTGGTATGTCCTTGGTCGTTAAGGGATTAAACAAATTTCCAGTTTACTTCTATTATCAAATTTGCTTCATTCTCTTTGTATGCTTTGTTGAAGGAGCATCAATGCACTACTGGTTTCTAACTGAACACATGGGTGAGCCAATGACAATCGGTATATATATGCAGCCAACAATCAGCAGCTAGAACCTCGGTTCTTTGCTGCTCCTGAGCTTTCCTAGATAAACTTTTAAGCAAAGGATAACCAGAGAAGGAAGCACATTTATATAGAAGTACATTGGAAAGTTGTTTAAAGTGGTATGCCCTGTCTAAATCATAAATGTCTACTGTCCCTTTAAGTTTTTTTCCAGTAGTTTAATTACTGTTAACGTATCTAGACACAAATTTATATACATAGGACTATATAATATTAGTGGCGATGGCTAAGAACTCTTGTGGGATTTAAGGCAATGATCAGAGTATAAAAATAACTTGCCCAATAAAACAATTGGTGCACAGATGTATGCGCATACTTATTCATATTAACCTAGTTTTGTCTATTTTGAGAATCAGCATTAATAGTTTTGAATTCAAATATTAATCGGGCTACAACCTGATGTGCTGAACCAAAAATGGGTTGGCTCCAAAGCTTACGTGTCTGCTTTTCAAATAGAGATACCAAGAGAATGAAGAAAAATTGATAATGGGATTAAAATAGGAAGTTACTTAAAACTGCATGCTCTATCTGAATCATGAAAGAATGTGGGTTTACTATCCCTTTAAGCATATACAAGAAGTTCTATAGATACTATAGGAATTAAACCATTTTCTTTACATACTTGTACAAATGTGAAGCCTTTGTACGTTATTTACTGTTGTGTGTTGAGTTGATTTATGCTTGGTACTTTGGACTGACTTGGTACACAGTCCATCTACAGTACATTTTGTGACCAAGCATATTTACATAGCTGGAATGTGATTTATTTATTTATATTTTATTGTTTGCAAATGATTGTGAAGTTTATATTAGTTGTATTGTAAACCAAAAGTATGTTGCTTCCTTAGGGAAATGAAGCTTCCTTGTCTAAGCCGGAATTGAACAATATGGAAACATACTTTGAAAATGCTAAAGTAGAATGTGCCATTCAGACCTGCCCAGACCTACTGAGAAAAGGTAATGTCTTTTTATTCAGACACTTTATCCATTACCTGAAAAGGTGCTTGACTTAGTTTTGCTACCGACTGCTTTATTTGTAATGATCACGTTTATATTATAAGAATAAAAAATGCACCTCATTTACCTCATAAGTGCTTATTAAATATGATCCTCGTTTGTTTAGCTGTGTTCTTAAAGAAACAAAATTATACTGTTTTATATAAAAGAAAATGCTTCGGAATGTATTCTATTTTTTATGTTCTTGTGCTGCATAAGCCCATATTTTCTGTGGGCGTTGTCCCTGTCTGCCAGTAAACAGTGGACTCTTGTACAGTAAAGTCAAAATTTAAACATTCATGATTCAGATAGATCATGCAATTTTAAACCACTTTTATTATCTGACTTGATTCATTCTCTTGGCATCTTTTTGTTGAAGAGCATACCTAGGTAGGCTGCAGAGCAGCAATGCACTCCTGGGAGCTAGCTGCTGTTTGGTTGCTGCACATATATACCTCTTGTCATTGGCTCACCTGATATTTTCAGATAGCTCTCGGTACTGCACTGCTGATCTTTTAATAAAGCATGCAAAGAGAATGAAGCATATTTTATAATAAAAGTAAAATTTAGTTGTTTTAAGTTGTATGCTCTATCTGAATAATGAAAGAGAAAGTTTCATGTCCATAATCATTTTTGACTTAAAGTGAAAGTAAATCCTAGCGTTTTACAAAAGCTAGGATTGACTTTTGAAACAAATAAAGGGGATTTTCATTCATGAAGTATAAGATACTTCATGTAGAAAGCTCCTTTATTTGTTTTAACTGATCGCCGTTCTTAGCTGCTACAGCAGCACATGGCTAAAAAACATTTTTGCTAAGAGGTGACGTTTTCACCTCTTAGCCAATAGCTGTGCGGTAAATCCGACTCTTATGGGCGCCAAGCCGGATTTACCTCACAGCTATTGGCTAAGAGGTGAAAACGTCATCTCGTAGCAAAATTTTTTTTTAGCCGTGGGCTGCTGTAGCAGCTAAAAACAGCGATCAATTCAAACAAACAAAGGAGCTTTCTACATGAAGTATCTTATACTTCATGAATTAAAGTCCCCTTTTATTTGTTTCAAAAGTCTACTTTCACTTTAACTTTTTTCGTAAATTAAAAAAAAAAACCTTAACATATTTAACTTCTGCACTCTCATCTATGTGTCCCTATAAGATTTTCTCATAACTTTGTAAAGTCACTTTAATACAATGTGTTGTAGAGTTTGAGCTATTTTGAGATTTTTGTATATTCTGTGTGCATTTTGTAGACATGCAAACACAATGTGTAGTTGTGTACAACATTCATTTCTAAATGTGTAATAGAAAATGTTGGATTTTAAACCATTAAAACAAGTAGCAAAATATTTTTTGATTATCAGAAAATATACGTTTGTTTAATTACTGTTTATTATATTTTTGCATAAAATTATGATACTATTTAAAAACCCTATTTCATCAATTAAATGCAAAGTCCTTGTTCCTAATATATACTGGGTTTCAGCAAAATATTTTGGTAGCCACTGATGTGCTGTGATGCGAATATAAATGGCAGGAGAACTAGTATTGTCTTATAGATGTAAGCAGTTGTGGAGCATTCCAAAATAAAATGTAGATTTTGAAAAATCGTTTTAACCAAAACTTAGCTACATTGTTCTTTTACCGGAATGTACACATGCATACACTATACTTGTGTGTAGGATTGCCAGTATAGTGACTGGGCATTGGTGTTAGGTGAGGTTAAACACCTGTCAATCATGAAAGCTTTACCTTAAAGGGACATGAAACCCACATTTTTTTCTTTCATGATTTAGAAAGAGCATTTACTTCTATTATCTAATTTGTTTTATTCTCTTGATATTCTTTGCTGAAAAGCATATCTAGATAGGTTCAGTAGCTGCTGATTGGTTCCTGCACATAGAAGCCTCATGTGATTGGCTCACCCATGTGCATTGCTTTTTCTTCAACTAAGAATATCTAAAAAAAATGAATCAAAATAAATAGAAGTAAATTGTAATGTTGTTTAACTTTGTATTCTCTATCTGAATAATGAAACTTTTTTTTTTAGGGTTTAGTGTCCCTTTAAACCAGTGTTTCTCAACTCCAGGCCAGATTCATTATTCAGCTGATTATTTCACCTCTGCTCTAGCCAAGATATAAAGAATATCTGGCCTGTTAAGGGTCCTGAGGACTGGGTTTGGGAAACGCTGCCCTACATATTTTTCTTAACTGAACAGTGATTTAATCCCCTAGATTCCCATTAACGCACAGATCTTTAACTGCAAGTAACACAAACATATTTTATATTAAAGTACCTTAAACAATTATATAAAGACACATTTTAGCCTGAGAGCTGTTTGTCGCACTATGCATTGTTCTGGATGTGAAGAAGATAGTTACATTACAATATCATGCTCAAAACGAGCCCCAAAGATTGTGCAAGATTTCTCTCCATGCCGGCGAGCTTTAGATCATTGGGCCCATAGCGCAGTGTTTTAACACCTACTACAAGACTACGAACATATGACAGCGATTTTTAGAGTAGTACATATTAGTGTTCTTTCTCTCCATATTTGTAATATATAGAGGCATAGGAGGTATTTAACATGTAGATGCTACTCCAGGATTAAAAAAATCCCCCCCAAAAAAGATTGTGTTCATTACCTTTTGTATAGATTTTACTGAACAACCTACTAAAATACAGGATACCTGGAAACCATACTTATTTACAATCATATTGTCTATTTTACCACCAAATTCGTCATATTCAACCAGCATGCAGTTCTACTTCCTGCTTTTTATGATTAACCATTGAGTTCTTTTCATTCTAGATTTTGCATCAATGTTTCCTGAGATCTCCAGCAGTCATCTGATGGTACTAACTGTAACACAACGATCTGTAAATGATATGACTGCTTGGAGTCCAGAGGTAGAGGGTGAGAGGGAGATGTTGTTGGAAAAGGCAAGTATTAAAGCGTGTGGTCTATAAATGCATAAGGAATTGTTTCCATTTCTATCGGTTTATGATGATTTATCAAATTAATGCATGTCATGATATATGAAATGTTCAGTGTCATGAGTTGTCGAACCGTGTACGTATACAGTTACTTATCCTGCAGTATTTTTATTTATGTATTTTTTTTTTTTTTTTTATGAAACTTTAGCTATGGGTTGTCGAACACCTTCAAAAGGATTTTGTTTAAAAATAACCAAATTGAGCATTTTATGTTTACAAAGCTTTCGAAATATGCTATAACAGAAATTAGCTATTTATTATTATTTGTTGTTAATTTGTATGGGATCATGCCATTAAAGGGACAGTCTACACCAGAATTTTTATGGTTTACAAAGATAGATAATGCCTTTTATAACCCATTCCCCAGTTTTGCATAACTAACACGGTTATATTAATATACTTTTTACCTCTGTGATTACCTTGTATCTGAGCCTCTGCAGACTGCCCCCTTATTTCAGTTATTTTGACACTTGCATTTTAGCCAATCAGTGCTGACTCCACGTGGGTGAACACAATGTTATCTATATGACACACATGAACTAACACCCTCTAGTGGTGAATAACTGTCAAATGCATTCAGATAAGAGGCGGCCTTCAAGGTCTAAATAATTAGCATATGAACATTCTAGGTTTAGCTTTTAACTAAGAATACCAAAAGAACAAAGCAAAATTCTTGATAAAAGTAAATTGGAAAGTTATTTAAAATTACATGTCCTATCTGAATCATGAAAGTTTATTTTGGACTAGACTATAGTCCAAAATAAAAAGCTGAAATATTTAAAGGAGCAGTAAACACCAGTCGTAATTTTAAAGATGTGCATTTAAATTTTATCTTTGAATCAAAACATATTTGCAATATACATGTATTGGCAAAAATGTTTCTAGTAAAAGTTATTACTGTTTTAGTGTTAGCATTTTTCTCTGCATGTGAAGCATAGCTAGATATTCTCAGTGCACCAGCATTTTAAAAACTGTAGCTGCTCAGAGCTCAAGTGGGGTTTGTATCATGTCCGCAATTAACAAACGGAGTCATTACCATATGGTACAAGCACCTTAGGCTCTCTAAACAAGCGCTGTGTTTAAAATGCTGGTGCACGGTGCATACTTAAATACACTTTTGAAATGGCTATAGCTATTATTGGAAGCATATTTGCTAATACATGTATATTACAATAATGCTTCTATTCAAAACTGAAATACATCAATGTGGATTCCAATTGTGGCAGGAATGTCCCTCTAAGCAAATGCATAGCAAGGAACATTAAGGTTTTTGATTTTTTGCAAGGTAATCCTGAAATCCTGGCCTGTTGTGGAGCCCTGATGACAGGTTTGAAAACCAGTGGGCTAGATTTATCAAGCCCTTTTCTCCACTTTGACTGCAAGCACGCCCAAGTGAACCTGCAGTCATGATTTATCAAGCAGCGGTCATCAGACCTCTGCTTCCCTACCCTGTTCTCCACTTCTTAGGTGGAGAATTTCAAACTCCCCGATCTCTTCCAACCGAGGAGATTGACAGTTCCTGTCTGGGTGTGATTGGCTGTGCACAGGCAGGGGGCGGGGTTGCATGCGACCTCAGAGCAGCACTTGTGTGCAATGTTAAATGCGGGCAGAGAATTGCTTTCCGCCAGAGGAGAGCTCGGCAGTTCAGGGGCAAATATGTACACCTCTGATGACCATGGATTGATTATTTCAAAACTTCTGCCATTTAGAGATCAATGTTATTCATTAGCAAGAACACTATATGGCAGCACTATATGCCACCATCTAGTGCTTGACATGTGCATGCTACCTATCTAGATATCTGTTCAACAAAGAATAACAAGAGAATAAAGTAAATTTGATAAAGTAAATTGGGGGGGAAAATGAAATTTTGTATTTTTTTCAATCTGAATAATGTAAGAAAACATTTGGGATTCATGTCCATTTTAAGCAGCTCTTTTGGGTAAAACAAAAGTGTGCTTGTCCCACACTCCCTAGTGAGGCCACACTGTAAATTTTGCACCCTAGGTTTTCTTGGAAATGCTGCAAATCAATAGCTGGTTTAAAGGTAATTTCTTCTGTTAAGTGTGATCAGTCCACGGGTCATCATTACTTCTGGGATATTACTCCTCCCCAACAGGAAGTGCAAGAGGATTCACCCAGCAGAGCTGCATATAGCTCCTCCCCTCTACGTCACTCCCAGTCATTCTCTTGCACCCAACGACTAGATAGGATGTGTGAGAGGACTATGGTGATTATACTTAGTTTTATATCTTCAATCAAAAGTTTGTTATTTTAAAATAGCACCGGAGTGTGTTATTATCTCTCTGGCAGAGTTTGAAGAAGAATCTACCAGAGTTTTTGTTATGATTTTAGCCGGAGTAGTTAAGATCATATTGCTGTTTCTCGGCCATCTGAGGAGAGGTAAACTTCAGATCAGGGGACAGCGGGCAGATGAATCTGCATAGAGGTATGTAGCAGTTTTTGTTTTCTGACAATGGAATTGATGAGAAAATCCTGCCATACCGATATAATGTCATGTATGTATACTTTACACTTCAGTATTCTGGGGAATGGTACTTCACTAGAATTACACTGTAAGAAATACATAAAGCTGTTTAATAACTAGAGAATATGTTTAACGTTTTTGCTGGAATGTAAAATCGTTTTCATTTACTGAGGTACTGAGTGAATAAATGTTTGGGCACTATTTTTCCACTTGGCAGTTGCTTAATCTGTTTTCTGACAGTTTCTGTTCTCCCTCACTGCTGTGTGTGAGGGGGAGGGGCCGTTTTTTGGCGCTTTTACTACACATCAAATATTTCAGTCAGCAACTCATTGTATTCCCTGCATGATCCGGTTCATCTCTACAGAGCTCAGGGGTCTTCAAAACTTATTTTGAGGGAGGTAATTTCTCTCAGCAGAGCTGTGAGAATTATAGTTTGACTGAGATAAAAAACGTTTATTCTGTAATTTGTTTCCTGCTTTCAGAATTTGTTATCTTTGCTAATGGGATTAAACCTTTGCTAAAGTTGTGTTATTTACAAGGATTGAGGCTATAACTGTTTCAATTTATTAATTTTCAACTGTCATAGATCTTCTGTGCTTCTTAAAGGCACAGTACGTTTTAATATTATTCTAATTGAATTGTATTTCCAAGTTACAAGTTTATTTGCTAGTGTGTTAAACATGTCTGATTCAGAGGATGATACCTGTGTCATTTGTTGCAATGCCAAAGTGGAGCCCAATAGAAATTTATGTACTAACTGTATTGATGCTACTTTAAATAAAAGTCAATCTGTACAAATTGAACAAATTTCACCAAACAACGAGGGGAGAGTTATGCCGACTAACTCGCCTCACGTGTCAGTACCTACATTTCCCGCTCACAGGGAGGTGCGTGATATTGTAGCGCCGAGTACATCTGGGCGGCCATTACAAATCACATTACAGGATATGGCTACTGTTATGACTGAGGTTTTGGCTAAATTACCAGAGCTAAGAGGTAAGCGTGATCACTCTGGGGTGAGAACAGAGTGCGCTGATAATATTAGGGCCATGTCAGACACTGCGTCACAGGTGGCAGAACATGAGGACGGAGAGCTTCATTCTGTGGGTGACGGTTCTGATCCAAACAGACTGGATTCAGATATTTCAAATTTTAAATTTAAACTGGAAAACCTCCGTGTATTACTAGGGGAGGTGTTAGCGGCTCTGAATGATTGTAACACAGTTGCAATACCAGAGAAAATGTGTAGGTTGGATAAATATTTTGCGGTACCGACGAGTACTGAGGTTTTTGCTATACCTAAGAGACTTACTGAAATTGTTACTAAGGAGTGGGATAGACCCGGTGTGCCGTTCTCACCCCCTCCGATATTTAGAAAAATGTTTCCAATAGACGCCACCACAAGGGACTTATGGCAAACGGTCCCTAAGGTGGAGGGAGCAGTTTCTACCTTAGCTAAGCGTACCACTATCCCGGTGGAGGATAGCTGTGCTTTTTCAGATCCAATGGATAAAAAATTAGAGGGTTACCTTAAGAAAATGTTTGTTCAACAAGGTTTTATATTGCAACCCCTTGCATGCATTGCGCCGATCACGGCTGCAGCGGCATTCTGGATTGAGTCTCTGGAAGAGAACATTGGTTCAGCTACTCTGGACGACATTACGGACAGGCTTAGAGTCCTTAAACTAGCTAATTCATTCATTTCGGAGGCCGTAGTACATCTTACTAAACTTACGGCGAAGAATTCAGGATTCGCCATTCAGGCACGCAGGGCGCTGTGGCTAAAATCCTGGTCAGCTGATGTTACTTCTAAGTCTAAATTGCTTAATATACCTTTCAAAGGGCAGACCTTATTCGGGCCCGGGTTGAAAGAGATTATCGCTGACATTACAGGAGGTAAAGGCCATGCCCTGCCTCAGGACAAAGCCAAAGCCAAGACTAGACAGTCTAATTTTCGTTCCTTTCGTAATTTCAAAGCAGGAGCAGCATCAACTTCCTCTGCACCAAAACAGGAAGGAGCTGTTGCTCGCTACAGACAAGGCTGGAAACCTAACCAGTCCTGGAACAAGGGCAAGCAGACTAGGAAACCTGCTGCTGCCCCTAAAACAGCATGAATTGAGGGCCCCCGATCCGGGATCGGATCTAGTGGGGGGCAGACTTTCTCTCTTCGCCCAGGCTTGGGCAAGAGATGTTCAGGATCCCTGGGCGCTAGAGATAATATCTCAGGGATACCTTCTGGACTTCAAATACTCTCCTCCAAGAGAGAGATTTCATCTGTCAAGATTGTCAACAATCCAGACAAAGAAAGAGGCGTTTCTACGCTGCGTACAAGAGCTCTTGTTAATGGGAGTAATCCATCCAGTTCCACGATCGGAACAGGGACAGGGGTTTTACTCAAATCTGTTTGTGGTTCCCAAAAAAGAGGGAACTTTCAGACCAATCCTGGACTTAAAGATCCTAAACAAATTCCTAAGAGTTCCATCGTTCAAGATGGAGACTATTCGGACAATTTTACCTATGATCCAAGAGGGTCAGTACATGACCACTGTAGATTTAAAAGATGCTTACCTTCACATACCGATTCACAAAGATCATTATCGGTACCTAAGGTTTGCCTTCCTAGACAGGCATTACCAGTTTGTGGCTCTTCCATTCGGATTGGCTACAGCTCCAAGAATCTTCACAAAGGTTCTGGGTGCTCTTCTGGCGGTACTAAGACCGCGGGGAATCTCGGTAGCTCCATACCTAGACGACATTCTGATACAAGCTTCAAGCTTTCAAACTGCCAAGTCTCATACAGAGTTAGTGCTGGCATTTCTAAGGTCACATGGATGGAAGGTGAACGAAAAGAAAAGTTCACTCGTTCCACTCACAAGAGTTCCCTTCCTGGGGACTCTTATAGATTCTGTAGAAATGAAGATTTACCTGACAGAGGACAGGCTAACAAGACTTCAAAGTGCTTGCCGCACCCTTCATTCCATTCAACACCCGTTAGTGGCTCAATGCATGGAGGTAATCGGCTTAATGGTAGCGGCAATGGACATAGTACCCTTTGCACGCTTACACCTCAGACCACTGCAACTGTGCATGCTAAGTCAGTGGAATGGGGATTACTCAGACTTATCCCCTTCTCTGAATCTGGATCAAGAGACCAGAAATTCTCTTCTATGGTGGCTTTCTCGGCCACATCTGTCCAGGGGGATGCCATTCAGCAGACCAGACTGGACAATTGTAACAACAGACGCCAGCCTTCTAGGTTGGGGTGCCGTCTGGAATTCTCTGAAGGCTCAGGGACAATGGAGTCAGGAGGAGAGTCTCCTGCCAATAAACATTCTGGAATTGAGAGCAGTTCTCAATGCCCTCCTGGCTTGGCCCCAGTTGACAACTCGGGGGTTCATCAGGTTTCAGTCGGACAACATCATGACTGTAGCTTACATCAACCATCAGGGAGGGACAAGAAGCTCCCTAGCTATGATGGAAGTATCAAAGATAATTCGCTGGGCAGAGTCTCACTCTTGCCACCTGTCAGCAATCCACATCCCGGGAGTGGAGAACTGGGAGGCGGATTTCTTAAGTCGTCAGACTTTTCATCCGGGGGAGTGGGAACTTCATCCGGAGGTCTTTGCCCAAATACTTCGACGTTGGGGCAAACCAGAGATAGATCTCATGGCGTCTCGACAGAACGCCAAGCTTCCTCGTTACGGGTCCAGATCCAGGGATCCAGGAGCAGTCCTGATAGATGCTCTGACAGCACCTTGGGACTTCAGGATGGCTTACGTGTTTCCACCCTTCCCGTTACTTCCTCGATTGATTGCCAGAATCAAACAAGAGAGAGCATCAGTGATTCTAATAGCACCTGCGTGGCCACGCAGGACTTGGTATGCAGACCTGGTGGACTTGTCATCCTGTCCACCTTGGTCTCTACCTCTGAAACAGGACCTTCTGATACAGGGTCCCTTCAAACATCAAAATCTAACTTCTCTGAAGCTGACTGCTTGGAAATTGAACGCTTGATTTTATCAAGACGTGGGTTTTCTGAGTCAGTTATTGATACCTTAATACAGGCTAGGAAACCTGTTACCAGAAAGATTTACCATAAGATATGGCGTAAATACCTATATTGGTGTGAATCCAAAGGTTACTCTTGGAGTAAGGTTAGGATTCCTAGGATATTGTCTTTTCTACAAGAAGGTTTAGAAAAGGGTTTATCTGCTAGTTCATTAAAGGGACAGATCTCAGCTCTGTCCATTCTGTTACACAAACGTCTGTCAGAAGTTCCTGACGTCCAGGCTTTTTGTCAGGCTTTGGCCAGGATTAAGCCTGTGTTTAAAACTGTTGCTCCACCATGGAGTTTAAACCTTGTTCTTAATGTTTTACAGGGCGTTCCGTTTGAACCCCTTCATTCCATTGATATAAAGTTGTTATCTTGGAAAGTTCTATTTTTAATGGCTATTTCCTCGGCTCGAAGAGTCTCTGAATTATCAGCCTTACATTGTGATTCTCCTTATTTGATTTTTCATTCGGATAAGGTAGTCCTGCGTACTAAACCTGGGTTCTTACCTAAGGTAGTTACTAACAGGAATATCAATCAAGAGATTGTTGTTCCTTCTTTATGCCCAAATCCTTCTTCAAAGAAGGAACGTCTACTGCACAACCTGGATGTAGTCCGTGCTCTAAAATTTTACTTACAGGCAACTAAGGAATTTCGACAAACGTCTTCTCTGTTTGTCATTTACTCTGGGCAGAGGAGAGGTCAAAAAGCTTCCGCTACCTCTCTTTCTTTTTGGCTTCGTAGCATAATTCGTTTAGCTTATGAGACTGCTGGACAGCAGCCTCCTGAAAGAATTACAGCTCATTCTACTAGAGCTGTGGCTTCCACTTGGGCCTTCAAGAATGAGGCCTCTGTTGAACAGATTTGCAAGGCTGCAACTTGGTCTTCGCTTCATACTTTTTCCAAATTTTACAAATTTGACACTTTTGCTTCATCGGAGGCTATTTTTGGGAGAAAGGTTCTTCAGGCAGTGGTTCCTTCTGTATAAAGAGCCTGCCTATCCCTCCCGTCATCCGTGTACTTTTGCTTTGGTATTGGTATCCCAGAAGTAATGATGACCCGTGGACTGATCACACTTAACAGAAGAAAACATAATTTATGCTTACCTGATAAATTCCTTTCTTCTGTAGTGTGATCAGTCCACGGCCCGCCCTGTTTTTAAGGCAGGTAAATATTTTTTAATTTATACTCCAGTCACCACTTCACCCTTGGCTTTTCCTTTCTCGTTGGTCCTTGGTCGAATGACTGGGAGTGACGTAGAGGGGAGGAGCTATATGCAGCTCTGCTGGGTGAATCCTCTTGCACTTCCTGTTGGGGAGGAGTAATATCCCAGAAGTAATGATGACCCGTGGACTAATCACACTACAGAAGAAAGGAATTTATCAGGTAAGCATAAATTATGTTTTTGCAGCTTTTTGGTGTCTCTAAGGATTGTGGATAAGACACTTGTGTGTTTTTTTTTTTTTTGTTGTGTGTTTTTTTTTTTTGTTTTTTTTTTGTTTAAGGTTATCCTTGAACAATTATTAAGTTAAAACATTTTGTGTCACTCTGTAGTATACTTTTATCCTGCCCCCCTTTTTTTTAAAAAAAAAAAAAAGGATGTTCTCTATAATTGATTCTAAGCCTTATTATAGAAGTCAGGAGAGCAGCTAAGCATCAAGCACTCAGAGGCCTTTGATGTGAGGTAGTACTGTTTTTTTGAGTGGCCCTCATTGTATTACATAGGCTACTGGTGTTTTGTGTGCACATTATATTACACTTTGACCCAACAGCTTGGCTTGTTCTTTATTTTATTACATTTTAATGTTATATTCCTTTAATTACAATGTAATTGTATATAGACATACAAAGAAAAACCTTGTTGAAAGAAAAATAGAAAAAAATATTTATTATTATTTGCAAACTCTCATCCACATACATAACTATATTTAATAAGTATAATGAGTTAACAGTCATGCTGTCACACACACACAAATGAAATTAAAAACACTCAACCAGACCTAGGCTTCAGAAACCATCATGTGCCAATATAATTCTCAATGAGAGGTGGGATATGGTGTTTGAATATCGTAGCGATTTGCAAAAATTTAAAATATGCTAGGCTCCTTCAATCCGGGAGCACATATTATTGTTAACATTAACTGTGTTTAATTTCGCTGAAAGAATCTGCCTCCCCTTTCCAATCTTCTCATGGAGTTGTAATTAAGTTTAAGGCACAGGCAAAATGATAACTCGGTTGGCAAATTAAAACGAAAGACAACGCTCTCGTGCTGATCCCCTATAACAATATGTGCTCCCGGATTCAAGGAGCCTAGCATATTTTCAATTTTTGCAAATCGCTACACTATTCAAAGCCCATATCCCACCTCTCATTGAAAATTATATTGGCACATATGATGGTTCTGAAGCCTAGCTCTGGTTGAGTGTTTTTAATTTCACTCGTGTGTGTGTGACCGCATGACTGTTTAACTCATTATTATTCTTAATAAATATAGATATGTATGTGGATATGAGAGTTTGCAAATAATAATAAAAAATATTTTTTTTCTATTTTTCTTTCACCAAGGTGGTGACATTTTAAATTGAAAATGCAGGGCTCGACACACTTTTTTTCTTTGTATGTCTATATACAATTACATTGTAATTGTCATTACTTGTGCTTACACACTTTTTTTTTTTTTTTTTACTTTATTCCTTTTAAAACTTGGTGCCTGTTGGATGTTGAACTATAGGATATTTTTATTGTTACTCTCCAGGGCTGCAGGTAGGTTTACTTCTGCTGTCACATAGGCTCATTGTCCCCACTCTTCACATCTGATTTTTACTTGATGGTGTCACCAAAATTGCAGCAAACATTTTACTATCTTGTTCTAAGGCACTATAATTCCACCCTTACATCCGTCCTTGACAATCTGGCCCCTCTTACCATAGCTTGGAAATCACACACTCATTCTCAGCCCTGGCATACTCGATTGACACGGTTCCTACGCAGATGTCCCCGTACTGCTGAGCGGCACTGGAGAAAATCTGAGTTCAGCTGATTTTCTTCTTTACAAATTCATCTTGAACTCCTACTATTCTGCCCTTAATCTATATAAGCAACATTACTTCTCTACTCTTATCTCTACTCTTATTTCAGATCCAAAACGTCTGTTCTCCACTTTCAATGCTCTTCTCCGCCAACCCCACCTCCTAATACAACTTGTCTGTCAGCTCAAGTCTTTGCCAGCCACTTCAATAACAAAATCGACTCCATCAGAAACAAAATCAGCTCTCAACATACTTCCATTCTCTCGCCCCCTCAAACTCTCGCAATCAACCACAACCCACATAGCCATAAACTTAGCTCTTTCTCCCCTGTTACTGAGGAAGAAGTTTCTGCACTTATACTGTGCTCTCACCTCACTACCTGTCCCCTTGACCCTATCCCCTCACAGCTATTCCCCTCCCTCTCTCCTACCCTTACCCCTATACTCACACACATTTTCAACCTCTCCCTCCGCACCGGTATATTTCCTCATCTCTGAAACATGCATTGGTCACACCTATCCTCAAAAAACCTTCTCTTGATCCAACCTCACTATCCAACTACCATCCTATTTCCCTACTCCCTCTTGCCTCAAAGCTTCTCGAAAAACTAATATATGCACACCTATCCCATTTCCTTACATTAAACTCCCTCCTTGATCCACTGCAATCTGGATTTTGTCCCCATCCCTCCACAGAGACGGCAATCATTAAGGTTACCAACGAACTACTTGCATCAAAATCCAAAGGCCACTTCTCTCTGCTTATCCTCCTTGATCTGTCTGCAGCCTTTGATACTGTTGACCACACTCTTTTGCTCCAAACCCTCCAATCCTTCGGCATTTGTGACACAGCCCTCTCGTGGTTCTCTTCCTACCTGTTAAACCATACCTTTTTAGTGTAGCCTTCTCTGGGGCATCCTCTGCCCCGTCACCACTTTCTGTCAGGGTATCGCAAGGCTCTGTCCCCTTCTCTTCTCTTCTCAATCTACACGTCATCATTAGGTTCCCTAATAAAGTCCCATGAGTTCCAATATTATTTGTATGCCTACAACACCCAAATCTACTTCTCTGCACCAGACCTATCTACTTCCTTGCTAACCCGTGTCACTAACTGTCTTTCTCACATCTCTTCCTAGATGTCCTCTCACTACCTCAAACATAATCTCTCCAAAACTGAGCTCCTTATTTTCACCCCTTCTTCCAAAATCTCCACCCCCCAATCTATCTAAAACTGTTGAGAACTCAATCATTACCCCTACCCAGCATGCCCGATGTCTTGGGGTCACATTTGACTCTGATCTTTCCTTCACTCCTCACATTCAGTCCTTGGCTAAATCCTGCCGCTTCCACCTTTAAAAACATCTCTAAAATTAGACATTTCCTAAAATGTTAATCCACTCTCTCATCCTTTCCCGCCTCGATTACTGCAACTCTGTCCTCTGGTCTCCCCAACTGCCGCCTAGCTCCTTTACAATCCATAATGAATGCCTCTGCCAGGCTCATCTTCCTTACACGTCGCTCTTCATCTGCTGCACTTCTCTGCCAATCCCTTCACTGGCTTCCTCTTGCCTCCAGGATTAAACACAAAATTCTCACTCTTACATACAAAGCACTGCACTGCTCCCCCCTATATCTCAGACCTTGTCTCTCCCTCTCGTCCCCTTCGCTCATGACCTTCTACTCTCCTCCTCTCTTGTTACCTCCTCACACTCTAGTTTACAGGACTTCTCCAGACTGGCTCCCATCTTGTGGAACTCTCTGCCTCACTCCACAAGACTCTCCCCTAGCTTTAAAAGCTTCAAGTGCTCCCTAAAGACACTACTGTTCAGGGATGCATACAACCTACACTAACCTTTCTTTTTACTAGTTCCTCTCCTCGATTGCTACCCAATTAGCACATAAGCCTAAGAGTCCAGCTGTTTGTAGATCACCTTAAAGTGAAGGTAAACTTTGATGAATGAGCCCGTTTTTTAAAAATACTATTAAAAACAGGGGCACTTTTTTTCATCAAAGTTTAAAAACTTACCTCTCTACTTTTCACAGCCAGAGCAGCTTCACACATCAGCAATGACTAATCCGGCTTTCTCCAATCACGGCTTCCCCCCCAGGGGAGTCATTGTTTGAGGCCATGCCGTGATTGGAAGAAGCTGGATTAGTCATTGCTGACATGTGAAGAGAGGATCTCCAGGTGGGGGAAGCTGCTCTGGCTATGAAAAGAACAAACCTAAGTTTTAAATCAAAACGGCTGCTTTCTAAACTTTAATGAATGAAAGTTCCCCTGTTTTTAATATTTTTAAAAACCGGGCTTTCATTCATCAAAGTTTACCTTCACTTTAACTGACTACAACAGTGCGACTCTTGGCAGGGCCCTCTACCCGTTTGATCCTAATAAATGTTTTGTTGTACTCTGCCTATGTTTATAGCACTGCGGAATCTGTTGGCGCTCTACAAATAACTGATAATAACTTATTTTGTCAATATTTAAACAACTATCAAAACTAAAATAATACATCTACATGTTATTCTTAAACTAATCGTTTAAATAAATGCTAGATGAAATGATGCATTCAGAGTGTTTTAATGTCCTTTTAAGTAAAAACAGTCTTTAGAACTTAAATCTTTTTGTTTACATGCAAGAAAATAGTTGACCTTTGTTATAAGCACTTTATGAATGAACTATAATTTTCACTAGGGGTCGCTGTTTTTCTGCTGTTTATCTAGTAATGCCACTGTTAACCTGAAATGCACTTAGACATTTAATGGTCTCATTAGATTATAGTTTCCTATTGAAAATCTAGTATATCTTTTCAGTAAAAACCATTTGTACCACAAACTTGAAAATGAGATCGTGCCTGACCCTTTTTGTTTCAGTAGTGCCTTGTCTCATGGGTTTGTTCTGGTCTGTTGAATTCTGCTATTTATAATGTGGTGTAATTATGCATTAATTGTTGAGCTTCTCAGCTGTGAACCCTCTGTCAACTCTAATATAGTTGAAGCAATGGTGTGAGCTTGTTCGTTCTAACCTCTTCACCAAGGTTACCCACAGCATGTGCAATAAACAAACTAATAGGTTATTTTATTTTAAGCCTTCCAAAATGTTTCTTTACAATGAGAATATTTTGTGTTCATGGCTAAGAAGGGGAACCCTAAAAATGCTTACATTTGCTGGAGTACTGAAATCTGTATTTATTGGTCATTAGTTACAATCCTGAGAAGACAAAAAGTAAATGTATTTAGCACAGTTGGTGTTTTAAATATTTAAAACACCATCTTACAGATTAAAGATGAACATAAAAGGGACAGTCTACACTTTAGTTACCTAAAAGTCTTACTTTAGATTAAGCTGCAAATAGCCTCCTGCACCCCTTGCCATATCATGCAGCAGGAACAGTAAAAAAGTTATTTTAAAATGAATTTTGTCTTTGGCTACTTTGAAATGGCCACCAAGCTCCACCCACTGATATCACAATCTGGTTTACAGCTAGGCCCTCTGCTGAATAGCATTGACGATCAAGTAGGGAAGTGGAGGGAGTGGGATGGCGCCTTACTAAAAAAAAAAAAAAAAGAGAGGGAGGTATGGGGAGCTATACTGCAGAAAAAAAGTGTGGGTGATGGGTCCCTAACGATTGTGGGGGGGGGGGGGGGGCTGTGGTGACCACTACATTACAGAAACATTAAATTACATTAAAAAAATCTGCCTGTACCTAAAATGGTGGGCACCAATGATGGGAGGGATCAGGGAGGTTGGAGGGTAAGGGCAGATCCTACACTGCAGAAAATATGGGGAAAAAATTATACAAAAAAATTGCCTTCAATTTTCTTATAAGCAGACTGATAAAATCACTTTTTTTTTCTTCCAAGGTGTTCACTGTTACCACAGTGATCACCTGACTATAGTAAATTGTAAAGTTTGTTAAAACTTCATGCTCTATCTGAATCATGTAAGTTTAATTTTGACTTTAGTGCCCCTTTAATTTTCCAATTACTTTTTATAGTAGGTGAAGAGTATAACATGTATGGTGAAATTGCTCCTTTTAGGTTTATTTTTGTATATATAATAGTGTTTCTTGCTGATTGAATCCTCCATCCATTGTTCTCCAGAACATGTCCATATAAATGGGCTGAATATGCAGAAATGTCAGACCTCCTAATCTTTTCCATCTCTCTATACATTAAGACCTCTATCTTATAAATCTGTCTTTTCACAATGGTCAATACTTAACAATCAATAAGAAAAATTGTGTTACCTATCCTTTCCACCCCACACTTGGAACCCGACTGCTGCTTGCTACCTCGTGTTTGCATAATGCTACTATAGATAATGCTAAAGTATTCATCCTTTTATTACAGGTGGTGGGTTTGACAGGCATAAGCCGCTATTTTAAATGACAAAATAAAGGTAAAGGAGTTAATTTAAAAATACATTTATACACAGATTGTGGGGAACACATTAATGTAGAGAAAAATTACAGATTACAAATATTACCAAAACAGGGTTGTTTCTTTTTTTTTTAAACACATCTTAAAACACATCTGAAGCATTGTTTCAGATTTCTTTATTCAGCTTTTTTATGGACTTTTTTCTTTCAGTTTATTAATGGTGCCAAGGAAATTTGCTATGCACTGAGGACAGAAGGCTATTGGGCGGACTTTATTGATCCATCTTCAGGTCTTGCAGTAAGTTGTAGCCTTTTCTCTTTTATTCACCACACCTGTCAGTATAAGAAAGAAGTCGCAAGACCATTTAATGAAGCATTGCCACGTTACTCAACTCCGATTCAGAATGGGATTGGCTGATTCTCCAGTTAGGTGCAAAATGCAACCTCTAAACAGTCATCATGTTGGAAAGTGTTTTACTAACCTTATTTTAACATCACATGAGTGAAAAGATTCCGTAAACTTTGGAAAATGTTTGTTAAACGTTTCTTCATACTTTTGGAAATTCAGAACCTGGCCTCCAGGAGGAGGCAAAGACACCCCAGCCAAAAGGCTTAAATACCTCCCCCACTTCCCTCATCCCCCAGTCATTATTTGCCTTTCGTCCCAAGAGGTTGGCAGAGAAGTGTCAGAAGTTTTCGATAGTCTCTTATGGAGGGTAGTACTCTTCGGTATGGGACTGGAGTTTTAAGTAGTCCTGTCAGCCTCTCATTGAGAGCATGGGTGAAAGTTAGAGTCCGGAGATGCAGGGAGAGTCTTTCTTCGCAACCATCCTGACTCATATTAACAGCTCCACAAGCAATCAGCGTTGACTAGTTTCGCTGCCTGCTTTTTCTTTCAAGTCCATGGCAGAAGCGACGCTACTATCTGTCACACTTGAAGGGCCGTGTTCCTGTTCCATGGCGTAGATTCCGGTAAGATCATTTAATTTTACTTTCATCATGGATGTATTGTAATTACACCGGTTTTTCAGAGAGGGGCTGCAACCTTTCGGGGATAACTCTAACATAGGGTCTTAGTGAGGCTCCTTTTCTATCTAGGAATCAAGGGTTAATATCTCCTGAGAGGGGGTTATTGAACAGGGGGGGTTATAATCCTGTTTTTTATGTGATTCTGTCTGCTACTGTGTAGTGTTGCTCCGGCTCAGGGCTATTATGGAACATAACAGCCTATGTCTAGTGACGAGGCCTTTACAGTCGGGTGTGGTTTTGCATGGACTGCACGGTTTACCTTGTGACCTCATTTCCGTTTCCTGACCGTGTGGCGACGGAGAAATCCTGGTCCGCTGGTGTCTGGTTCATAGGAGGTGGTGAGTGCCATAGCCATTGGGGGTGTAAGGTGCTGTTTTAGATTTTTTATTTATTCAGTGTCCCAGTTATGGAGGATTCTGTTTTTTTTGGAGTTTTTTTCTAAAGACGGATGTCTCTGATTCAGACTCTACTTCTTGCGAAGAATATGAATTGGCCAGGGTGATACATGCCTATCAGTTATGTTCTGAATGCCGTTTTACAGTGCTCTGTTCCTCGGGATCAGGGAATCAGGTGCCCACTGAGCCATCCATCTCTGGGGATTCTATTTCTCATGAGACGAGTTCCCTACCACCAACTCTTACTACGCATGCAAGTTACCCAAACGCTACATATCCTTCTAGGGAGTGTGGCCTGTTCCCACCGGAGGTTACGACATGGTTCCGCATGGCCATATCTTTGGAGCTGGAGCATCTGCACCACTCAGGAGTGTGCTTACGATATTGTCCGTGTTCCGTTAACCGGGGCTCGTCGGGCATGGGATCACCTGGTCCAGTTCAGCCCTCTGGGGGAGCGACTGCCCCTGAGACCCGGCGGAGGTATGTTGCACCTTTTTGTTATAGACTGGTGTGCCTTCATGTTCTACTAAGGCACGTTTTTAGCGTTGCTGGAGGATCCCACTCTTAATGGGTCTGGGGATTCTCAGTCTTAATCTTCGACTGGCTTGCATGCATAGACATAAGGGATGAAGTAATCTTCTTATAGTCTTTATTATTTGTGTATCTTTTTCCAGTTCTGAGCTTGGAAGTCTCGGACCCCTGTTGGGCTGGTCTTGCAGGTCTGTCTGTTCTTCCTGTGCGATAACCTACAGTTGCCTTATCTTTTTATTTTCATCCATTGAGGATGATTTTTATTTGGTCTAAAGCTCATGTTGTGTGATGTTTCCTTTGGGAACTTTCTCCTCTGGAATTGATACTCGCAATTTTGTGGTCGCACTGTTTACAAAAGTCTGTCTGTTCTTTATCCCTCCATCTCGGGGGGAGACTTTATGTGGCCTTGACGGTGCTGGGGCCCTTGGTTTCAGGCTGGTCCTGACTGGGTACAAATCCTTCTGTCTTTGAGGCCTAGTTCAGACACGTGGTGTCTTTTTATGTCCAGTGAGGGTGTCTAGTGATCACAATATGATGTGGTGTTTACTTGTTTTATTTTACAAGCTTCAACTAGTATCCTGAGAGGACTTGAGGGTCCATGGTTGCTTAGGAGCATGGGGTCAGTCCTCATTAGTCTTTCAAGCTAGTGGGCCGGGACTCCGTTGAGATCCGCGGCGGCATGCACAGTTGTTTCCGATTTTTCTGGGAACTAGATTGTTCCTTCCCATTGTGGGTTGTTGGAGGCTTGGAGGACTTAGGTCCTTCATACCGCCGTTCTTACGGTTTTGCCTTTCATGGTCTCTTTGGAAGTGTCCTTTTAGGATTTGTTCCTTTTAGAGGTTCTCTTCCTTTGGGTCGAGACTTTCTGGACTTCATCCAGTTTTTCTGGCGGCTTTGGCCACTTAATTAGGAAGTGAAGGGCGTGATGCTCTGTCTTCCTTTGGAAGTTAGTCGTCCCCATATCAGGGGCATTAGGAGGTGTTGTCTTTTTCCAAGCTTTTTGCTTAGGGGATGTTTTTATGCCTGGGTTTGGGATGCTTTGCATTCTTTTCCCTTGGGTGTGATCCTCTGGATCGTTAATCTGAAAGGATTATGGAGACTAGCCTTTCTTTCTACTCTCTTTCAGGTGACTCTGTTCTTGTTCTCATTTCCCTTGGGGCCTTTGGACTCTAGAGAGATTGCGTGACTGTCACGGCCTAGCACCTTGTTGGAGGGGTGTTGACTTCCGGCTAAGGGTGTTCTCTTCCCTTTGGGCTGGGAATTACGAGTGAGTCCAGTAACCGTTCTATGGGTTTCCTGGTTCTCATCCCCTGTGAGGTCTGATTGCTTCAGACGGGCTATCTTGTGTTCCCTGGGGGTGTCGTTTGTTCTAGAACGATTCTGGGTCCCGGGTTCTTGTCTTGGATCCTTCTTGGATGACTGGAGATTTATGATACTGTGGACTGGTTCAGGACGACCCAGTTTTCTCTTGTAAGGTGTATCCAGTCCACGGATCATCCATTACTTGTGGGATATTCTCCTTCCCAACATGAAGCTGCAAGAGGATCACCCACAGCAGAGCTGTCTATATAGCTCCTCCTCTAACTGCCACTACCAGTCATTCTCTTGCAGCTCTCGACAAGAAAGGAAGTAGCTAGAGAGATGTGCTGTTTTTATTTAGCGGCAATGGACATAGTGCCGTTTGCCCGCCTACATCTCAGACCGCTGCAACTCTGCATGCTCAGTCAGTGGAATGGGGATTACACAGATTTGTCCCCTCTACTAAATCTGGATCAAGAGACCAGGGATTCTCTTCTCTGGTGGCTATCTCGAGTCCATCTGTCCAAAGGTATGACCTTCCGCAGGCCAGATTGGACAATAGTAACAACAGATGCCAGCCTTCTGGGCTGGTGGGCAGTCTGGAACTCTCTGAAGCCTCAGGGGTCATGGACTCAGGAGGAGGCTGTTCTTCCGGTAAACATTCTGGAACTAAGAGCGATATTCAATGCTCTTCAGGCTTGGCCTCAGCTAGCGGCATTGAGGTTCATCAGATTTCAGTCGGACAACATCACAACTGTAGCTTACATCAACCATCAAGGGGGAACAAGGAGTTCCCTAGCGATGTTGGAGGTTTCAAAGATAATTCGTTGGGCAGAGATTCACTCTTGCCACCTATCAGCTATCCATATCCCAGGAGTAGAGAACTGGGAGGCGGATTTTCTAAGTCGACAGACTTTTCATCCGGGGGAGTGGGAGCTCTATCCGGAGGTGTTTGCACAGTTGATTCAACGTTGGGGCAAACCAGAACTGGATCTGATGGCGTCTCGCCAGAACGCCAAGCTTCCTTGTTATGGATCCAGGTCCAGGGATCCCAAGGCAGCGCTGATAGATGCTCTAGCAGCGCCTTGGTCCTTCAACCTGGCTTATGTGTTTCCACCGTTTCCTCTGCTCCCTCGTCTGATTGCCAAGGTCAAGCAGGAGAGAGCATCAGTGATTTTGATAGCACCTGCGTGGCCACCCAGGACTTGGTATGCAGATCTGGTGGACATGTCATCCTTTCCACCATGGACTCTGCCTCTGAGGCAGGACCTTCTACTTCAGGGTCCTTTCAACCATCCAAATCTAATTTCTCTGCGGCTGACTGCTTGGAGATTGAACGCTTGATTTTATCAAAGCGTGGTTTCTCAGAGTCGGCCATTGATACCTTAATACAGGCGCAAAAGCCTGTCACCAGGAAAATCTATCATAAGATATGGTGTAAATATCTTCATTGGTGTGAATCCAAGGGTTACTCATGGAGTAAGGTCAGGATTCCTAGGATATTATCTTTTCTCCAAGAAGGATTGGAGAAGGGATTGTCAGCTAGTTCCTTAAAGGGACAGATTTCTGCTCTGTCTATTCTTTTGCACAAACGTCTGGCTGAGGTTCCAGACGTGCAGGCGTTTTGTCAGGCTTTAGTCAGAATTAAGCCTGTGTTTAAACCTGTTGCTCTGCCTTAGAGTTTAAATTTAGTGCTTAAGGTTCTTCAAGGGGTTCCGTTTGAACCTTTGCATTCCATAGATATTAAGCTCTTATCTTGGAAAGTTTTGTTTTTAGTAGCTATCTCCTCGGCTCGAAGAGTTTCGGAGTTATCTGCTTTACAATGTGATTCTCCTTATCTCATTTTTCATTCCGATAAAGTAGTGTTACGTACCAAACCTGGTTTTCTACCTAAGGTGGTATCTAATAAAAATATAAATCAGGAGATTGTTGTACCGTCACTGTGTCCTAATCCTTCTTCAAAGAAGGAACGTCTCTTACACAATCTTGACGTGGTTCGTGCTTTAAAGTTTTATTTACAAGCTACTAAAGATTTTCGTCAAACATCTGCATTGTTTGTTGTCTACTCTGGACAGAGGAGAGGCCAAAAGGCTTCGGCAACTTCTCTTTCTTTTTGGCTAAGGAGTATAATACGCTTAGCTTATGAGACTGCTGGCCAGCAGCCTCCTGAAAGGATTACAGCTGATTCTACTAGAGCAGTAGCTTCCACATGGGCTTTTAAGAATGAGGCTTCTGTTGAACAGATTTGTAAGGCGGCGACTTGGTCTTCGCTTCATACTTTTTCAAAAATCTATAAATTTGATACTTTTGCTTCTTCGGAGGCAATTTTTGGTAGAAAGGTTTTGCAGGCAGTGGTGCCTTCCGTTTAAGCACCTGCCTTGTCCCTCCCTTCATCCGTGTCCTATAGCTTTTGGTTTTGGTATCCCACAAGTAATGGATGATCCATGGACTGGATACACCTTACAAGAGAAAACAAAATTTATGCTTACCTGATAAATTTATTTCTCTTGTGGTGTATCCAGTCCACGGCCCGCCCTGTCATTTTAAGGCAGGTGTGTTTTATTTTTAAACTACAGTCACCACTGCACCCTATGGTTTCTTCTTTCTCTTGCTTGTCTTCGGTCGAATGACTGGTAGTGGCAGTTAGCGGAGGAGCTATATAGACAGCTCTGCTGTGGGTGATCCTCTTGCAGCTTCCTGTTGGTAAGGAGAATATCCCACAAGTAATGGATGATCCGTGGACTGGATACACCACAAGAGAAATAAATTTATGAGGTAAGCATAAATTTTGTTTTTTCAGGGACCCTATGTTGCGACATAGGGGCTAGCCCCTTTCGGCTTGCAATGTGAGCAAAGGTTCACATCCACCTTTTGGGTATTGGTTATAAACTGTATGGTCTGACTTGTCCTTCAGACGGAGTGTGCTCCTCTTCATGGGGAGTTTTTTCTCTGTTGGCAACAGTGGTGTCTGGATGATTTTTTCATTCGGTCCGTGTTTTGATCATAGTATGGCTTCATGTCTTGTGGACATGTACGCTGTTCTTATCTGTGCCCTTCCATTTTGAGGGGATAGTTTGTCTTCCTTATGAGCTGGGGTTTCCTCTCTCTGGAGGGTCTTGTCCTGCCCTGTGTGTAGGAGATTGGATCAGGTGGCTTATCTCTGTAAGGGCCAGCATCTTCTGCTCTGTGGGCTCTGTTCCACCTGTTTGAATTAGACAGTCTCCACATAGAGAGATCAAAGAGAGCTGTGACAGGTCTTCCTACGGATCTATTGCAGTTTTCTTTGTTCCAGGACCCAGGGGGTTCTCCTTGGGAGTGCCTTATTTTGGAGGAGCGGATTGGGTTGTCACCTGAGCTCTGTTGGGGTGGGTGAGTCCCCCCTTTTTCTTTCCATTCCCTATCATACATGTCTGTCGCTTGGGCTGGTCCAGTGTTGGAGCAGGATGACTGTTGGGCGTTGACTCCCTTTGTTTCTGTGAGACTAGTGGGTCTCTGTTGGTCTGAAATTCCTTATGCTAGCTGGACAGCTAGCTCAGCATACTAATGCACTGTCGTTACTCTGCACTGTAGCAAACGAGGGTTGCAAGTTCGACCACCGGCGAGATCTACTCAGCCTTCCTCCTTTCGAGGTTGATAAGATGAGCAGCGCCTTGAGTTCCTTAAGGGGGATTAGCCGCACTTTACAAGAACATTCATGTTTTCTCCCTGTCTTTTCTTCTTTGTGGAAGAATACGGTAGCTTGTTCCCTTTCTTTAGTAAGGGGTGTGTTCCAAAGTTGTTCTCGGCTTCGGGATGTTGTTGGGTAGGGGTTTTCAGGCCTGGTGAACCCCCCCCCCCCCCCCCGTTTTTGCATTCAGTGTCTTCTATAGCTTGGGTATTGTTTTCCCAAAAGTAATGAATGCAGCTGTGGACTCGTTCCATTTATGAAGAAAAACTTAAATTATGCTTACCTGATCATTTTCTTTTCTTCAGATGGAAAGAGTCCACAGCTCCCCACCCGCATTTTTCTGTGGAGCGTCTGTTATTTTTGTTGTAATGGCACCTTTTCACCCTGATATATATTTTACTGTTCCCTCTGCAGAATGACTGGGGAATGAGGGAAACGGGGGAGGTCTTTAAGCCTTTGGCTGGGGTGTCTTTGCCTCCTCCTGGTGGCCAGGTTCTGAATTCCCAAAAGTAATGAATGCAGCTGTGGACTCTGATCTGAAGAAAAGAAAATTATCAGGTAAGCATAATTTAAATTATTAATATGCCATAAATACCATGATTGTGCCTGTACATAATCCAGCTTTCTCTTGTAGAGGTGTATCCAGTCCACGTGTTCATCCATTACTTGTGGGATATTCTCCTTCCCAACAGGAAGTTGCAAGAGGACACCCACAGCAGAGCTGTCTATATAGCTCCTCCCCTAACTGCCACCCCCAGTCATTCTCTTGCAACTCTCGACAAAATAGGAAGTGTAAGGGAGATGTGGTGACTTAGTGTAGTTTTTACCTTCAATCAAGAGTTTGTTATTTTTAAACGGTACCGGCGTTGTACTGTTTTACTCTCAGGCAGAAATTGGAAGAAGAATCTGCCTGGAGGTTGATGATCTTAGCGGTTTGTAACTAAGGTCCATTGCTGTTCTCACACATAACTGAAGAGTATGGAAAGAAAACTTCAGTTGGGGGGACGGTTTGCAGATTACCTGCTTTGAGGTATGTTCAGTATATTTATTTCTAGAGAGATAAGGTCTAGAAAATGCTGACAGAGCCTTGTATATTTGAGGTAAGCCTGATGCAGTGATTTAACGACTGGGATCATGCTTACAAAAAAGGGTAATATTCATGTTAATACTCATATTACTTAGTGTCAAAACGTTTGCATGGTTTATAGAAAAAACATTTTTTCTCTGAGGGTGATAAATCTTTATTTGGGGCCTAGTTTTCCACATGGCTAGTCAGATTACTCCTAGGAGTACTTTTTTAAGGCCCTCTGACATCGAGTGCATGGTGGGAGGGGCCTATTTTCGCACTCTAAATGCGCAGTTGATATTCAGACTGAGACATCCAGCTTCCCTAAAGGAGTCCTCTGGCATCTAGGACCACTATAAAGGGTTTTTTTCCTGCAAAAATCGTGTTTAAGGGCAGGTAGGAGCCACAGCAGTGTGTTTGACTGTTTATTAACGGTTTTAACGGTTTTCAAATCCGGTTTGGGGTCTAAGGGGTTAATCATCCATTTGCAAGTGGGTGCAATGCTGCTTCAGTCCCTTATACACACTGTAAAAATTTCGTAGTTTACTACTTTTTAACACTGTTTTGCAGTTTATGTGGTAGTTTTTTTCTCTTAAAGGCACAGTACCGTTTTTGTTTAATTGCTGTTTCACATTTATTAAAGTGTTTTCCAAGCTTGCTGGTCTCATTACTAGTCTGTTAAACATGTCTGACATAGAGGAAACTCCTTGTTCATTATGTTTAGAAGCCATTGTGGAACCCCCTCTTAGAATGTGTACCAAATGTACTGATAAATCTTTAAATGCCATAATATGGTCTTTATAATTTATAGAAATATCACCAGAGGTTTCTCAGACTGACAAAAGGGAGGTTAAACCACCTAGCTCTCCCCATGTGTCAGAACCTATATCTCCCGCTCAAGTGACGCCAAGTACATCTGGCGCGTCCAATGCGTTTACCTTACAAGACATGGCGGCGGTTATGACTAATACCCTCACAGAGGTATTGTCCAAACTACCAGGGTTACAAGGAAAGCGAGACAGCTCTGGGGCTAGAACAAATACAGAGCTTTCTGACGCTTTAGTAGCTATGTCCGATATACCCTCACAATATGCAGAAGCCGAAGCAGGAGAGCTATCTGTGGGTGACATTTCTGATTCAGGGAAGGCGTTACTTCAGTCTGACTCTGAAATGACAGCGTTTAAATTTAAGCTTGAACACCTCCGCTTGTTGCTCAGGGAGGTTTTAGCGACTCTGGATGACTGTGACCCCATTGTAGTCCCAGAGAAATTGTGTAAAATGGACAAATACTTTGCAGTGCCTGTTTACACTGACGTTTTTCCAGTCCCTAAGGTTTTCAGAAAATATTACTAAGGAATGGGATAGACCAGGTGTACCGTTCTCTCCCCCTCCTGCTTTAAAAAGATGTTTCCCATAGATGCCGCAACACGGGACTCGTTGCAGACGGTCCCTAAGGTGGAGGGAGCAGTCTCTACCCTAGCTAAGCGTACAACTATCCCCGTCGAGGACAGTTGTGCTTTTCTAGATCCAATGGATAAAAAATTAGAGGGTTTCCTTAAGAAAATCTTTATACAACAAGGTTTTATTCTTCAGCCTCTTGCATGCATTGCCCCAGTCACTGCTGCAGCGGCTTTCTGGTTCGAGTCTCTTGAGGAGGCTCTACAGGTGAAGGCCCCATTAGATGATATTCTAGACAGGATTAAAGCTCTTAAATTAGCAAATTCCTTTATTTCTGACGTAGTTTTTCATTTAACCAAGCTAACGGTTAAGAATTCAGGTTTTGCCATTCAGGCGCTTAGGGCGCTATGGCTTAAATCCTGGTCAGCTGACGTTACTTCAAAGTCTAAGCTTCTCAACATCCCCTTCAAAGGGCAGACCCTATTCGGGCCTGGACTGAAGGAGATCATTTCTAATATTACTGGAGGAAAAGGTCACGCCCTTCTTCAGGATAGGTCCAACAAATTAAGGACCAAACAGACTAATTTTCGTTCCTTTCAAAACTTCAAAAGTGGCGCAGCTTCAACTTCCTCTAATGCAAAACAAGAGGGAAATTTTGCCCAGTCCAAACCAGTCTGGAAACCGAAGCAGGCCAAAAAAACCTGCTGCTGCCTCTAAGACAGCATGAAGGAGTAGCCCCCGATCCGGGACCGGATATAGTTTGGGGCAGACTTTCTCTCTTCGCCCAGGCTTGGGCAAGAGACGTCCAGGATCCCTGGGCTCTGGAGATTGTTTCCCAGGGATATCTTCTGGACTTCAAAGCTTCATCTCCAAAGGGGAGAATTCATCTCTCACAATTATCTGCAAACCAGATAAAGAGAGAGGCATTCTTATGTTGCGTTCAAGACCTACTGGTTATGGGAGTGATCCACCCAGTTCCAAGGGAGGAACAGGGGCAGGGCTTCTATTCAAATCTGTTTATAGTTCCAAAAAAAGAGGGAACTTTCAGACCAATCTTGGATCTCAAGATCCTAAACAAATTTCTCAGGGTCCCATCCTTCAAGATGGAGACTATTCGAACCATCCTACCTATGATCCAGGAGGGTCAATATATGACTACCGTGGACTTAAAGGATGCTTATCTGCACACTCCGATATACAGAGATCATCATCAGTTCCTTAGGTTCGCCTTCCTAGACAGGCATTGCCAGTTTGTGGCTCTTCCCTTCGGGTTAGCCACGGCACCAAGAATCTTTACGAAGGTTCTAGGGTCCCTACTGGCGGTTCTAAGGCCACGAGGCATAGCGGTGGCTCCTTACCTAGACGACATTCTGATACAGGCGTCGACTTTTCAAATCGCCAAGTCCCATACGGACATTGTTCTGGCAATCCTGAGGTCTCACGGGTGGAAGGTGAACGAAGAAAAGAGTTCTCTCTCCCCTCTCACAAGAGTTTCCTTCCTAGGAACTCAGAAAAATTTTAATTTCTACTGAATCTATCAGACAGAGGTCAGGTTGTCAAAACTTCTAACTTCCTGCCGTGCTCTTCATTCCACTTCTCGGCCGTCAGTGGCTCAGTGTATGGAAGTAATCGGCCTAATGGTAGCGGCAATGGACATAGTTCTGTTTTCTCGCCTACGTCTCAGACCACTGCAACTTTGCATGCTCAATTAGTGGAATGGGGACTACACAGATTTGTCTCCTCGGATAAATCTGGATCAAGAGACCAGGGATTCTCTTCTCTGGTGGCTATCTCGGGTCCATCTGTCCAGGGGAATGAGTTTCCACAGGCCAGAATGGACTATAGTGATGACAGATGCCAGCCTTCTGGGCCGGGGCGCAGTCTGGAACTCCCTGAAGGCTCAGGGTTCGTGGACTCAGGAGGAAGCCCTCCTTCCGATAAGCATTCTGGAACTAAGAGCGATATTCAATGCTCTTCAGGCTTGGACTCAGCTAGCTGCGGTCAGGTTCATCGGATTTCAGTCGGACAACATCACGACTGTAGCCTATATCAACCATCAGGGGGGAACAAGGAGCCCCCTGGCAATGTTGGAGGTTTCAAAGATAATTCTATGGGCAGAGGTTCTCTCTTGCCATTTCTCAGCTATCCATATCCCAGGAGTAGAGAACTGGGAGGCGGATTTTCTAAGTCGGCAGACTTTTCATCCGGGGGAGTGGGAGTTCCATCCGGAGGTATTTGCCCAGCTGATTCAACTATGGGGCAAACCAGAACTGGATCTCATGGCGTCTCGTCAGAACGCCAAGCTTCCTTGTTACGGGTCCAGGTCAAGGGATCCCCAGGCAGCGCTGATAGATGATCTAGCAGCGCCCTGGTCCTTCAACCTGGCTTATGTGTTTCCACCATTTCCTCTGCTCCCTCGTCTGATTGCCAAGATCAAGCAGGAGAGAGCTTTCCACCATGGACTCTGCCGCTGATGCAGGACCTTCTACTTCAAGGTCCCTTCAAACATCCAAATCTAATTTCTCTGCGTCTGACTGCTTGGAGATTGAACACTTGATTTTATCAAAGCTTGGTTTTTCCGAGTCGGTCATTGATACCTTAATTCAGGCTCGAAAGCCTGTCACCAGGAAAATCTATCATAAGATATGGTGTAAATATCTTCATTGGTGTGAATCCAAGGGTTACTCATGGAGTAAGGTCAGGATTCCTAGGATATTATCTTTTCTCCAAGAAGGATTGGAGAAGGGATTGTCAGCTAGTTCCTTAAAGGGACAGATTTCTACTCTGTCTATTCTTTTGCACAAACGTCTGGCTGAGGTTCCAGACGTTCAGGCGTTTTGTCAGGCTTTGGTCAGAATCAAGCCTGTGTTTAAACCTGTCGCTCCGCCATGGAGTTTAAATTTAGTTCTTAAAATTCTTCAAGGGGTTCCGTTTGAACCTTTGCATTCCATAGATATTAAACTTTTATCTTGGAAAGTTCTGTTTTTAGTAGCTATCTCCTCGACTCGAAGAGTTTCGGAGTTATCTGCTTTACAGTGTGATTCCCCTTATCTGAATTTCCATGCAGATAAGGTAGTTTTACGTACCAATCCTGGGTTTCTTCCTAAGGTGGTATCAGGAGATTGTTGTTCCTTCATTATGTCCTAATCCTTCTTCAAAGAAGGAATGTCTATTGCACAATCTTGATGTGGTTCGTGCTTTAAAGTTTTATTTACAAGCTATGAAGGATTTTCGTCAAACATCTGCTTTGTTTGTTGTCTACTCTGGACAGAGGAGAGGCCATAAGGCTTCGGCAACTTCTCTTTCTTTTTGGCTAAGAAGCTTAATCCGCTTAGCTTATGAGACTGCTGGCCAGCAGCCTCCTGAAAGAATTACAGCTGATTCTACTAGAGCAGTAGCTTCCACGTGGGCTTTTAAACATGAGGCCTCTGTTGAACAGATTTGTAAGGCGGCGACTTGGTCTTCGCTTCATACCTTTTCTAAATTCTACAAATTCGATACATTTGCTTCCTCAGAGGCTATTTTTGGGAGAAAGGTCTTACAGGCAGTGGTGCCTTCCGTTTAAGTTCCTGCCTTGTCCCTCCCTTCATCCGTGTCCTAAAGCTTTGGTATTGGTATCCCACAAGTAATGGATGAACACGTGGACTGGATACACCTTTACAAGAGAGAACAAAATTTATGCTTACCTGATAAATTTATTTCTCTTGTGGTGTATCCAGTCCACGGCCCGCCCTGTCATTTTAAGGCAGGTGTTTTTTATTTTTAAACTACAGTCACCACTGCACCCTATAGTTTTCTCCTTTTTTCTTGTTTGTCTTCGGTCGAATGACTGGGGGTGGCAGTTAGGGGAGGAGCTATATAGACAGCTCCGCTGTGGGTGTCCTCTTGCAACTTCCTGTTGGGAAGGAGAATATCCCACAAGTAATGGATGAACCCGTGGACTGGATACACCACAAGAGATATAAATTTATCAGGTAAGCATAAATTTAGTTTTTTCCTTTTTATAGATTGTTAAAAAAAATCTGCTTCAAAACAAGTTAAAATAGCACATCCTTAGTACATATCCCGAACAAGCTGATGGAATGTTACATATGAATAGTAGGATGTGTAACAGGCTAGGTATTGATTGGCATTTAAAAATCTGCTACATTTTGAAAAACACTTAGACAAGGGGTATCAAAGCACTCTAGCTTGCAGCCTCAAGCTATTTCATTTTTTGCATCACTGACCCTAGATAACTATATGTTTAACCTTTGAAAAGGGCTTAAACACTTTATTTAAATTCCTGCTTGGGAGCTGCCAGTCTTGCAGGACCCTAGATAACGCTCAGCCAGATTATGAGTTTTGCGTTATGGCTGGCTCGCTAATAACTTGCAAGTTATTTCCACCGCTCACCTTTAATAGTGCTGCTATTACAGGTTTTCCAAAAACCTGCGTTTGCGGGAAATATGGCTGCGTTGAGCTGGTTTTACGTGCTCGTGCACGATTTCCCCATAGACATCAATGGGTAGAGCCGGCTGAAAAAAAAGCCTAGCACCTGCAATAACGGAGCGTAAATCTCCGTAACGCAGCCCCATTGATTCCTATGGGGAAAGAACATTTTATGTTTTACATTACACTTATTAACCCCTAACCTGCTGCCCCAATGTCTTTGCCACCACTATACTGAAGTTATTAACCCCTAAACCTCTGGCCTCCCACATCACTAACACTAAATATATTAACCCCTAAACCTAACCCTCAGTCTAAACCTAACACCCCTAACTTTAATACAATTAAAATAAATCTAAATAAAAATTACTATTACCTAAATAATACCTTTTTAAGACTAAATACCTGTTTATTTTAACTAGGTAGACTAGTTATTAAATATTTATTAACTATTTGCTAACTATCTAGTAAAAAATAAATACAAATTTACTTGTAAAATAAAACCTAACCTAAGTTACACTAACACCTAACATTACACTAAAATTAAATAAATTACATTAATTAAATACAATTAACTAAATTATCAAAACAAATAAACACTAAATTACACAATAAAAAAGAAATTATCAAATATTTAAACTAATTACATCTAATCTAATAGCCCAATCAAAATAAAAAAGCCCCCCCAAAATAAAAAAAAACCTAGCCTACACTAAACTGCCAATGGCCCTTAAAAAGGCCTTTTGCGGGGCATTGCCCCAAAGAAATAAGCTCTTTTACCTGTAAAAAATTTTTTACTAACCACCCTAACAGTAAAACCCACCACCCACATAACCACCCCCCCCCCCAAAAAAAAACTACCTAAAAAACCTATGCTCCCCATTGCCCTGAAAAGGGCATTTGGGTGGGCATTGCCCTTAAAGGGGCATTAAGCTCTTTTTCTGTGCCCAAATTCCCTAATCTAAAAATAAAACCCACCCAATAAACCCTTAGAAAAACCTAACTCTAACCCCCAAAGATCCACTTACAGTTTTTGAAGACCAGACATCCATCCTCATCCAGCCAGGAGAAGTCTTCATCCATGCTGCAAGAAGTCTTCATCCAAGCGGCAAGAAATCGTCCTCAAGGCGGGCAGAAGTCTTCATCCTTCCAACGCGGTGCGACTCCATCTTCAAGACATCCAGCGCGAAGCATCCTCTTCTTTCGCTGGCTCTTCAAGAATGAAGCTTCCTTTAAATGACGTCATCCAAGTTGACGTCCCTTGAATTACGATTGGCTGATAGAATTCTATCAGCCAATCGATCAGCCAATCGTAATTCAAGGGACGCCATCTTGGATGACGTCATTTAAAGGAAACTTCATTCTTGAAGAACCAGCGAAAGAAGAGGATACTCAATGCCGGATGGATGAAGATAGAAGATGCCTTCTGGATGAAGACTTCTGCCCGCCTTGAGGATGACGACTTGCCGCTTGGATAAAGACTTCTCCCGGCTTCATTGAGGACTTTTGCTCGCTTGGATGAAGACTTCTCCTGGCTGGATGATGATGGATGTCCGGTCTTCAAAAACGGTAAGTGGATCTTTGGGGGTTAGTGTTAGGTTTTTTTAAGGGTTTATTGGGTGGGTTTTATTTTTAGATTAGGGACTTTGGGCACAGAAAAAGAGCTAAATGCCCTTTTAAGGGCAATGCCCATCCAAATGCCCTTTTCAGGGTAATGGGGAGCTTAGGTTTTTTTATGTAGGTTTTTTTTTTTTTGGGGTGATGGGTTTTACTGTTGGGGGTTGTTTGTATTTTTTTTTTTTACAGGTAAAAGAGCTGACTTCTTTGGGGCAATGCCAAGCAATAGGCCCTTTTAAGGTGTATTTTACAGGTAACTATGTATTTATTTTAACTAGGTAGCTAGTAAATAGTTAATTATTTACTAATGAGTCTACCTAGTTAAAAATAAATACAAACTTACCCCTGAAATAAAAATAAAACCTAAGATAGCTACAATGTAACTATTAGTTATATTGTAGCAAGCTTAGGGTTTATTTTACAGGTAAGTATTTAGTCTTAAATAGGTATTATTTAGGTAATAATAGTAATTTGTATTTAGATTTATTTTAATTATATTAAAGTTAGGGTGGTTAGGTTAGACTTAGGGTTAGGTTTAGGGGTTAATATTTTTATTTAGTGTTAGTGATGTGGGAGTCCAGAGGTTTAGGGGTTAATAACTTTAGTATAGTGGCGGCGACATTGGAGGCAGCAGATTAGGGGTTAATAAGTGTAGTTAGGTGGCGGCGATTTTGGGGGCAGCAGATTAGGGGTTAATAACAGTAATGTAGGTTACAGCGATGTTAGGGACAGCAGATTAGGGGTTAATAATATTTAACTAGTGTTTGCGATTCAGGAGTGCGGCGGTTTAGGGGTTAATATGTTTATTATAGTGGCGGCGATGCCCGGAGCGGCAGATTAGGGGTTAATAATTTTATTTTAGTGTTTGCGATGCGGGAGGGCCTCGGTTTAGGGGTTAATAGGTAGTTTATGGGTGTTAGTGTACTTTGTAATACTTTAGTTATGAGTTTTATGGTACAGCTCTGTAACGTAAAACTCATAACTACTGACTTTCAGTTTACGGTACGGATCTTGTAGTTATAGGTTGTACCGCTCACTTTTTGGTCGGACAGGCAAACTCGTAATACCGGCGCTATGAAAGTCCCATTGAAAAAGCACTTTTTAAAAAGTGCGGTAGTTAATGTTGCTTTACGGCCAAAAAAGTGTGTGGTACAACAATACCTACAAGACTCGTAATAGCAGCGGTAGTGAAAAAGCAGCGTTATGAGGCTTTTTCACTCATAACGCAAAACTCGTAATCTAGCCGAATGTGTTTAACTTCCACTTAGGGGTTAAGCAAAGTCCTACTTGCAAGCATGACACAGCAGGTCAGCCAGTTAGGAGCAGCAGTTGCATAGCCGTGCCAATCACTGTCTGTCTTGCAATGGAGCTGCATACTTCCGTCTTGGTACAAGATCATGTACATTTTGTATAAGCATATCCCTTTATATGATTTGCAGCAGCCAATTAAAAGTGGTTCTTTATCACCAATTTAATTTAACCGCTCCAACAGAATGAAAGGTTGAGGTGGAGCTCTGAGGCCTACAGTCTGCACACCTGGGTTTTATATGGGTAACTGCAGTTGACTTATAGATCAACTGTCATTTACAACAGCTTTTGAAAACATTTGTTACAGTTAATTGTATTATTTAACAGCAACATGAGCTGTAAACAATTTGTACTAAAAAGTGTAATATCCAATATTTATTTGTTTTTTCTTTAGTACTTTGGACCTTACACAAACAATACCCTCTTTGAGACGGATGAACGATATCGCCATCTTGGGTTCAGAGTAGAGGACCTTGGGTGTTGTAAAGTAATTCGTCACAATGTTTGGGGCACCCATGTTGTTGTGGGAAGTATTTTTACCAATGCACCTTCAGATAGTCCAATCATAAGGAAGTTGGGCGAAAACTAGTTGCTGTATCATTCAATGAAGTCTACTCTTTACTTGATGATCAACTTGATGTACCTCCCTCACTTTGTGAAAAGGCACCTTATTTATAAAGAAAATTCTTCATTTATATATAAACGCTATACAAACTACATTTATTTATGGAAAATACCAACAAATAATTTATGGCCTTTTAAATTCATTGGGAATAACTAAAACGAGGCCATGGGAACCAATGAACTTGTGCCATTCGGCCATTAATAAAAGTTTCTAAATGATACATGGTTCTTTTTTTATTTTTTTTGCGCATGTGTGTCTATTTTTGTGTGCATGCCTATGAATAATTACCATGTTAAAAAAAAAAAAAAGGTTTTATTTGTGTTTTTGCTTTAGTTTTCTATGAGTTTAAATTTAATATTGATAGGATGTGATCTTAAATAAATTAGCTGTTTCTGTGTCACAACTTTAGATTTGGTATATTCTGCACTGTGGTCCTGCAACTCCAAGGCTATTCTGTGGTGTTGAGGCAGAATTACAGTTCCATAATAGTTGAAAAATCTTATTTTAAGACTAGTGACCCTACACCAATATAAGTTTAACCCCCGAGTAATTGTAAACCTGCAATTGTTGGTTTTGATATTATGTTTTTCCTTTCTTTACATTTGCTCTCTGAACTGAAACCATAGCATTTTTCAGACTTGTTTGTTTTTATGAACATGCGTAAAGTATTATTAAAAGGTGTCCAAATTTTTCTTAACTGTATAAAATTTTAAATGCCAATTTTAAATTTATTTTTTATTGGATAATAAAAAAAAAGATATATGGCACTGCTAAAGATACTAGATCTTACACCAGATGTTAAACTATTTTTTTTTTTTTTTTTTTTAAATAAATGTTTGTGATCCAGGACTTTTGACCAGATATTGTAATGATCAACAATCAGACCTAGAAGAACCTACTTCATGATTATCTTGTAATATTAATCCACAATTTCAATTCTGTTTGACTTTGGTATTTTTATTCAGAGCCAAAAACATTCCTTAAAGCCAACATTAAAGCTCTTAATCAAATGCACACAAGTTGTAAAGTGTGACATGTTAATCCCTTCACTTTTCAGTTGTTGTGTTGGTTTTTAAACTTGAAATATTGTAATATAGCGTACTAATGAAATAGAAATCATATTTTCTTCAAAAATGGAGAGTCCACAGCTGCATTCAGTACTTTTTGGGAAATTCAGAACCTAGTCACCAGGAGGAGGCAAAGGCACCCCAGCCAAAAGGCTTAAATACCTCCCCCACTTCCCTCATCCCCCAGTCATTCTTTGCCTTTCATCCCATTAGGTTGACAGAGAAGTGTCAGAAGTTTTCGATAGTCTCTTATGGAGGGTAGTATTCTTCAGTATGGGACTGGAGTTTTAAGTAGTCCTGTCAGCCTCTCAGTGAGAGCATGGGTGAAAGTTAGAGTCCGGAGATGCAGGGAGAGTCTTTCTGCGAAACCATCCCGACTCATATTAACAGCTCCACAAGCAATCGGCGTTAACGAGTTTTGCTGCCTGCTTTTTTTCTCTTAAGTCCATGGCAGAAGCGACGCTACTATCTGTCACACTTGAAGGGCCGTGTTCCTGTTCCACAGCGTAGATTCCAATAAGATTGTTTCATTTTACTTTCATCATGGATGTATTGTAATTACAACTGTTTATCCAAGAGGGGCTACAACCTTTCGGGGATAACTTTAACATATGGTCTCAGTGAGGCTCCTTTTTGTATCTAGGAATCCAGGGTTAATATCTCCTGAGGGGGGTTATTGAACAGGGGGGTTTATAATCATGTTTATGTGATTCTTTCTGCTACTGTATAGTGTTGCTTCGGCTCATGGCTATTTTGGAACATAATGGCCTATGTCTATTGACGCGGCCTTTACGGTCGGGCGGGCTTTTGCATGGACTGCACGGTTTACCTTGTGACTCCTTTCTTTCATGTAATTAGCAAGAGTCCATGAGCTATGACGTATGGGATATACATTCCTACCAGGAGGGGCAAAGTTTCCCAAACCTTAAAATGCCTATAAATACACCCCTCACCACACCCACAAATCAGTTTTACAAATTTTGCCTCCTATGGAGGTGGTGAAGTAAGTTTGTGCTAGATTCTACGTTGATATGCGCTCCGCAGCAGGTTGGAGCCCGGTTTTCCTCTCAGCGTGCAGTGAATGTCAGAGGGATGTGAGGAGAGTATTGCCTATTTTAATTCAATGATCTCCTTCTACGGGGTCTATTTCATAGGTTCTATGTTATCGGTTGTAGAGATTCATCTCTTACCTCCCTTTTCAGATCGACGATATACTCTTATATATATATATATATACCATTACCTCTGCTGATTTTCGTTTCAGTACTGGTTTGGCTTTCTACAACATGTAGATGAGTGTCCTGGGGTAAGTAAGTCTTATTTTCTGTGACACTCTAAGCTATGGTTGGGCACTTTTTTATAAAGTTCTAAATATATGTATTCAAACATTTATTTGCCTTGACTCAGGATGTTCAACATTCCTTATTTCAGACAGTCAGTTTAATATTTGGGATAATGCATTTGAATAAATCAATTTTTTTCTTACCTTAAAATTTGACTTTTCCCTGTGGGCTGTTAGGCTCACGGGGGCTGAAAATGCTTCATTTTATTGCGTCATTCTTGGCGCGGACTTTTTTGGCGCAAAATTTTTTCCTGTTTCCGGCGTCATACGTGTCGCTGGAAGTTGCGTCATTTTGACGTTCTTTTGCGCCAAAAGTGTCAGCGTTCTGGATGTGGCGTCATTTTTGGCGCCAAAAGCATTTAGGCGCCAAATAATGTGGGCGTCTTTTTTGGCGCTAAAAAAATATGGGCATCACTATTGTCTCCACATTATTTAAGTCTCATTATTTATTGCTTCTGGTTGCTAGAAGCTTGTTCACTGGCATTTTTTCCCATTCCTGAAACTGTCATTTAAGGAATTTGATCAATTTTGCTTTATATGTTGTTTTTTCTATTACATATTGCAAGATGTCCCACGTTGAAACTGAGTCAGAAGATACTTCTGGAAAATCGCTGCCTGGTGCTGGAGCTACCAAAGCTAAGTGTATCTGCTGTAAATTTTTGGTAGCTGTTCCTCCAGCTGTTTGTATTGAATGTCATGACAAACTTGTTAATGCAGATAATATTTCATTTAGTAAAGTTACATTACCTGTTGCTGTTCCGTCAACATCTAATACTCAGAGTGTTCCTGATAACATAAGAGATTTTGTTTCTAAATCCATTAAGAAGGCTATGTCTGTTATTCCTCCTTCTAGTAAACGTGTAAAGTCTTTTAAAACTTCTCATTTTTCAGATGAATTTTTAAATGAACATCATCATTCTGATAATGGTTCTTCTGGTTCAGAGGATTCTGTCTCAGAGGTTGATGCTGATAAATCTTCATATTTATTTAAAATGGAATTTATTCGTTCTTTACTTAAAGAAGTCCTAATTGCATTAGAAATTGAGGATTCTGGTCCTCTTGATACTAAATCTAAACGTTTAGATAAGGTTTTTAAATCTCCTGTAGTTATTCCAGAAGTTTTTCCTGTTCCTGGTGCTATTTCTGAAGTAATTTCCAGGAAATGGAATAATTTGGGTAATTCATTTACTCCTTCTAAACGTTTTAAGCAATTATATCCTGTGCCATCTGACAGATTAGAGTTTTGGGACAAAATCCCTAAGGTTGATGGGGCTGTCTCTACTCTTGCTAATCAGTTTCTTCAGGATGGTTTGGATAAAGGTTTGTCTGCAAGTTCCTTGAAAGGACAAATCTCTGCTCTTTCTGTTCTTTTTCACAGAAAGATTACTAATCTTCCTGATATTCATTGTTTTGTACAAGCTTTGGTTCGTATAAAACCTGTCATTAAGTCAATTTCTCCTCCTTGGAGTTTGAATTTGGTTCTGGGGGCTCTTCAAGCTCCTCCGTTTGAACCTATGCATTCATTGGACATCAAATTACTTTCTTGGAAAGTTTTGTTCCTTTTGGCCATCTCTTCTGCCAGAAGAGTTTCTGAATTATCTGCTCTTTCTTGTGAGTCTCCTTTTCTGATTTTTCATCAGGATAAGGCGGTGTTGCGAACTTCTTTTAAATTTTTTCCTAAGGTTGTGAATTCTTACAACATTAGTAGAGAAATTGTGGTTCCTTCATTATGTCCTAATTCTAAGGAGAAATCATTGCATTCTTTGGATGTAGTTAGAGCTTTGAAATATTATGTTGAAGCTACTAAAAATTTCCGAAAGACTTCTAGTCTATTTGTTATCTTTTCTGGTTCTAGGAAAGGTCAGAAGGCCTCTGCCATTTCTTTGGCATCTTGGTTGAAATCTTTAATTCATCATGCTTATGTCGAGTCGGGTAAAACTCCGCCTCAAAGGATTACAGCTCATTCTACTAGGTCAGTTTCTACTTCCTGGGCGTTTAGGAATGAAGCTTCGGTGGATCAGATTTGCAAAGCAGCAACTTGGTCTTCTTTGCATACTTTTACTAAATTCTACCATTTTGATGTGTTTTCTTCTTCTGAAGCTGTTTTTGGTAGAAAAGTACTTCAGGCAGCTGTTTCAGTTTGAATCTTCTGCTTATATTTTGTTTTGTTTTTTTTCATTATAAAATTTAAACTATTTTGGGTGTGGATTATTTTTCAGCGGAATTGGCTGTCTTTATTTTATCCCTCCCTCTCTAGTGACTCTTGCGTGGAAAGATCCACAACTTGGGTAGTCATTATCCCATACGTCACTAGCTCATGGACTCTTGCTAATTACATGAAAGAAAACATAATTTATGTAAGAACTTACCTGATAAATTCATTTCTTTCATATTAGCAAGAGTCCATGAGGCCCACCCTTTTTGTGGTGGTTATGGGTTTTTTTTTTGTATAAAGCACAATTATTCAAATTCCTTATTTTTTATGCTTTTGCACTTTTTTCTTATCACCCCACTTCTTGGCTATTCGTTAAACTGATTTGTGGGTGTGGTGAGGGGTGTATTTATAGGCATTTTGAGGTTTGGGAAACTTTGCCCCTCCTGGTAGGAATGTATATCCCATACGTCACTAGCTCATGGACTCTTGCTAATATGAAAGAAATGAATTTATCAGGTAAGTTCTTACATAAATTATGTTTTTCTGCATTCCTGACCCTGTGGCGATGCAGAAATCCTAGTCCGCTGGTGTCTGGTTCTCTGGAGGTGCTGAGTGCCCCAGCCATTGGGTGTGTAAGGTGCCGTTAAGATTTTTTATTCTGTGTCCCACTTATGGAGGATTCTGATTTTTTGGAGACGGATGCCTCTGATTTAGACTCTACTTCTTGTGAAGAATTGGCTTGGGTGATACATGCTCATCTGTTATGTTCCGAATGCTGTTTTAGAGTGCTCTGTTCCTCAGGATCGGAGAATTAGGTGCCTACTGAGCCATCCGCCTCTGGGGATTCTATTTCCCACAAGACGAGTTCCCTACCACCAACTCTTACTATGCACGTAGGTGCCTACTGAGCCATCCGCCTCTGGGGATTCTATTTCCCACAAGAAGAGTTCCCTACCACCAACTCTTACTATGCATGCAGGTAACCCAAACGCAACTTATCCTGCTATGGAGTGTGGCCTGTTCCCACCGGAGGTTACGACACGGTTCCGCATGGCCATATCTTTGACGCTGGCGCATCTGCACCTCACAGGAGTGTGCTTACCATATTGTCCATGTTCCGTTAACCGGGGCTCGTCAGGCATGGGATCGCCTGGTCCAGTTCAGCCCTCCGGGGGAGCGACTGCCCCTGAGGCCTAGGGTTCAACCTTTGGGGCCAGTGTTTTCTTTTGTCCCTGCTGAGATATGTTGCGCCTTTCGTTATAGACTGGTGCGCTTTCGTGTTCTACTAAGGCACGTTTTTGGCGTTGCTGGAGGATCCCATTCTTAATGGGTTTGGGGATTCTCAGTCTAAAAGGGACAGTCAACACCAGAATTTTTGTTGTTTTAAAAGATAGATAATCCCTTAATTACCAATTCCCCAGTTTTGCGTAACCAACACAGTTATAATTATACACGTTTTACCTCTGTAATTACCTTGTATCTAAGCCTCAGCAGACTGCCCCCTTATTTCAGCTCTTTTGACAGACTTACATTATAGCCAATCAGAGCTGTCTCAATGGTAAATTCATGTGCATGAGCTCAATGTTATCTATATGAAACACGTGAACTAATGCCCTCTAGTGGTGAAAAACTATCAATGCATTTAGATTAGAGGCGGCCTTCAAGGTCTAAGAAATTAGCATATGAACCTCCTAGGTTTAGCTTTCAACTAAGAATACCTAGAGAACAAAGCAAAATTGGTGATTAAAGTAAATTGGAAAGTTGTTTAAAATTACATTCCCTATTTGAAACATGAAAAAAAAATTTGGACTTGATTGTCCCTTTAATCTTCGACTGCCTTGCATGCATAGACATAAGTGGATGAAGTAATCTTCTTATAGTCTATTATTTGGGTATCCTTTTCCAGTTCTGAGCTTTGAAGTCTCTGACACCTGTTGGGCTGGTCCTGCAGATCTGTCCGTTCTTCCTGGACGATAGCCTACGGGTTGCCTTATCCTTTATTTCCATCCGGTGAGGATGATTTTTATTTGGTCTAAAGCTCATGTGTGATGTTTACTTTGGTAACTTTCTTCTCTGGAATTGATACTCACGATTTTGTGGTTGCACTGTTTACAAAAGTCTGTCTGTTCTTTATCCCTCCATCTCGGGGGGAGACTCTATGTGGCCTTGACGGTGCTGGGGCTCTTGGTTTCAGGCTGGTCCTGACTGGGTACAGATCCTTCTGTCTTTGAGGCATAGTTAAGACACGTGGTGCTTTTTTATGTCCAGTTGGTCCGGTGAGGGCGCCTAGTGATCACAGTATGATTGATTTGTGTTGTTCACTTGTTTTATTTTACCAGCTGCAACTAGCAACCTGAGAGGACTTGAGGGTCCGTGGTTGCTTAGAGGCATGGGGGATTGGTTCAGTCCTCATTCGCCTTTGTCTAGTGGGCCGGGACTCCGTTGAGATCCGCAGCGACATGCTCAGTCGTTTCTGATTTTTCCGGGAGCTAGAGTTTTTCTTCCCGTTGTGGGTTGGAGGCTTGGAGAAGTTAGGTCCTTCATACCGCTGTTCTTACGGTTTTGCCTTTCATGGTCTTTGGAAGTGTACTTTTAGGACTTGTTCCTTTTAGACGTTCTCTTCCTTTGGGTCGAGACTTTCTGGACTTTGTGCGGTTTTTCTGGTGGCTTTGGGCCGCTTAATTAGAAAGTGAAGGCCGTGAGGCTCTGTCTTCTTTCGGGAGTTAGTCGTCTCCATATCAGGGGCAATAGAAGGTGTTGTCTCTTTTTCCAAGCTTTTTGCTTAGGGGATGGTTTTTCTGCCTGGGTTCGGGATGCTTTGCATTCTTCTCCCATGGGTGTGGTCCTCTGCAACGTTAATCTGAAAGGATTATGAAGACTAGCCTTTCTTTCTACTCTTTCAGGTGACTTTTTTCTCATTCTCATTTCCCCTAGTGTTGCCCTTGGTGCCTTTGGGCTCTAGAGAGATTGTGTGACTGTCACGGCCTAGCACCTTGTTGGGGGGGTGTTGACCACCGGCTAGGGTTTTTTTTCTTCCCTTAGGGCTGGGAATTACGAGTGAGTCCTGTACCCGTTCTCCGGGTTTTCTGGTTCTCATCCCCCGTGAGGTCTGATTGCTTCAGACGGGGGGTATCTTGTGTTCCCTGGGGTGTCATTCATTCTAGGACAATTCTGGGTCCGGGGTTCTTGTCTTGGATCCTTCTTGGATGTCTGGAGACTTTATGATCCTATGGACTGGTTCGGGAAGACTCCGTTTTTTCAGGGACCCTATGTTGCGACATAGGGGCTAGCTCATTGGGCTTGCAAGCAGGAAGGCCAGAGTTCACATCCACCTTCTGGTACTGGTTAAAAATTTAAGGCCTAACTTGTTCTTCAGACGGAGTGTGCTCCTCTTCATGGGGAGTTTTTTCTCTGTTGGGTCAACAGTGGTGTCTGGATGATTTTTTCATTCGGTCCGTGTTTTGATCATACTATGTCTTCCTGTCTTGTGAACATGTACGCTTTTCTTATCTGTGCCCTTCCCTTTTGAGGGGATAGTTTGTCTTCCTTTATGAGCTGGGGTTTCCTCTCTGGAGGGTCTTTGTCCTGCCATGTATGTAGGACGTTGGATCAGGTGGCTTATTCTGTAAGGGGCAGCATATGGTGCTCTGTGGGCTCTGTTCCACCAGTTGGAATTTGATTTCTCTACGTAGAGACTGTCTAAGAGAGCTGTGACAGGTCTTCCTATGGATCTATTGCAGTTTTCTCTGTTCCAGGTCCCAGGGGGTTCTCCTTTGGAGTGCCTTATTTTGGAGGAGCAGATTGGGTCGTCACCCGAGCTCTGTTGAGATGGGCGAGTTCCCCTTTTTTCTTTCCATTCCCTGGGGGCTTGTGGTTGGAGTCTTTCTGTCCCCTCTGTCTATCAGACATGTCTGTCGCTTGGGCTGGTCCGGTGTTGGAGCAGGATCTGAGATCTGTTGCTCTGCTAAATTCGTCCTCGGAGCATTTGAGGTACGGTAAGCCTCTTGAGGTTTCTCCTTTCTCCATGTTAAAGATTTGTGGGAAGGACTGGCGGCTCTTAGATAGCCTGCAAAGTTATCTGCTGGTTAGTGGATACTTAGCAATCTGAAGGATCCTATCTTTAGCTGCTTTCGGCTTGCCCTGCAAGTATTTAAGTTTCAGAGTCATTTTTTGATGACTGCAGCGTGCAGTGTTCTTGCTTTAGGTGTTGTTCGTCAGACCTATCTGAGCTTGCTGCACGAAGTTTTGTTTCTGAATATTTCGGTATTCTGAGCTACCTTTTTGCGACTTGGGGACCTTTTAGTCTTCAGTTGCTTTTTAGAGTGCGGTTGCACGGTGTTAGGGGAAGATCCTCTCTGTTTCAGACTCCCGGCCTTATCCCGTGTTTTCTGTTTTTCGGGGGTCTGGGCATTGCCTCCCCTTGTTTCTATAAACTGGTGGGTCTCTGTTGGTCTGGAGTTCCTTATACTAGCTAGACAGCTAGCTCAGCATACTAATGCACTGTGGCTACTCTGCACTGTAGCAAACCGAGGGTTGCAAGTTCGATCCCTGGCGAGGTCTACTCAGTGTCTTGATTCCCTTAAGGGGGATTAGCCGCGCTTTACAAGTACATTCATGTTTTTCTCAGTGTCTCTTTCTTCTTTGTGGAAGAATATTTCCACAAAGTCCCCTTTCTTTAGTAAGGGGTGTGTTGTTTGGAGACTGACTGACTGACTGCTGGGCGACGGTGTCTCCTGGAGGCTGTTGACTCAGTCGAGTCTAGTTCCTGCAGTCTCTAGCAAGGCTTGTGGACTATCTGCGGTCAGTGTCCTTGGGCCTCTTCTTGGACCTTTTTTCAAAGTTGTTCTCGGCTTCGGACCAAGCGGGATGTTGTTGGGTAGGGGTTTTCAGGCCTGGTGCCCTCAGAATGGGCCGCCACTTGTACCCTCCCGTTTTTTGCATTCAGTATCCTCTATAGCTTGGGTATTGTTTTTCCAAAAGTAATGAATGCAGCTGTGGACTCTTTCCATTTATGAAGAAAAACTTAAATTATGCTTACCTGATCATTTTCTTTTCTTCAGATGGAAAGAGTCCACAGCTCCCCGCCCGTATTTTTCTGTTGGGCGTCTTATTTTTGTTCTTTTGGCACATTATCACCCTGATATTTCTTCTACTGTTCCTTGTTTCCTCGGTAGAATGACTGGGGGATGAGGGAAGTGGGGAAGGTATTTAAGCCTTTTGGATGGGGTGTCTGGTATTTGTCAGGTTCTGAATTTCCCAAAAGTAATGAATGCAGCTGTGGACTCTTTCCATCTGAAGAAAAGAAAATTATCAGGTAAGCATAATTTGTTATTTAGCATCAAACCAAATTATATCAGATCAATGTACGTAAAAAAATTACCTATACCAAAATAGTATTGTGTATATAAAAGGATGGATTTTACTGTGTGCGCATGCTGTAGCTTGTTCTGAAGTTCACGGTATGTTTCATTTGGTTTTGTAGTTTTATTGAGCAGTGACATTAGTAAGTGTTTAATGGGCTGATTAACCAAAGTAAATATCAAAAAAAATAACTGTACTACAAAAAATCTCATCTACTATAGGTTATACTAATGTTAAAGGGACACTGAACCCAATTTTTTTCTTTCGTGATTCAGATAAAGCATGCAATTTTTAAGCAACTTTCTAATTTACTCCTATTATCAATTTTTCTTCGTTCTTTTGCTATCTTTATTTGAAAAAGACATCTAAGCTTTTTTTTGGGTTTAGAATGCTGGATAGCACTTTTTTTTATTGGTGGATGAATTTATCCACCAAATAAGCAATTACAACCAAGGTTCTTAACCAAAAATGGGCAGGCATCTAAACTTACATTCTTGCATTTCAAATAAAGATACCAAGAGAATAAAGAAAAATTGATAATAGGAGTAAATTAGAAAGTTGCTTAAAATTTCATACTCTTTCTGAATCGCGAAATAAAAAATTTGGGTTCAGTGTCCCTTTAAAGGGCCAGTAAACATAGAAAATAATGTTATATAATTCTGAACATAGTGCAGAATTATATAACATTATATTAGTGCTAACTTTATAGAACCTAATATTGCCGGTGAACTTTTTTATTAAAAAAGAGTGTTTTCCAGACCCGCTCTACTGAGTGGGTCTGTTTTTTTCACTGAGCGCATCTGGCCAGCTGTCTAGTCACAGCCCGGGCCGATCGCGCCATTACACTTGGTGCAGCTCGCCCCTGCTGTCAAACAGAGCAGGAGTGAGCTGCACTGAGTATAATGGCGCGATCAGGCCAGGCTGTGACTAGACAGTTGGCCAGATGCGCTCAGTGAAAAAAACAGACCCACTCAGTAGAGCACAGAGAGCGGGTCTGGAAAACACACTTTTTTTTTTAATAAAAGTTCACCGGCAATATTAGGTTCTATAAATCTAGCACTAATATGTTATATAATTCTGCAGTATGTGCAGAATTATATAACATTATTTTCTAGGTTTACTGGCAATTTAACACAAAATTGTCAAAGGGACTTTCTAATGCAAAAAATGTATGTTCTAATTCAGGGCTCAACAAATCCAGGTGACCACTGACACCTTAAAATTAGGTCCTGGCACCCTTATTCATAGTCCACAAGCAGGGACGGACTGAGACCAACCAGGGCCCCGGGCAAATGTGTGGCACCTCTGCTACATTTAGCCACCAATCAGCAGGTGCTGAACCAAAAATGGGCCGGCTCCTAAGCTTACATGTCTGCTTTTTCAAATAAAGATGGCAAGAAAATGAAGAAAAATTGGTAATAGGAGTAAATTAGAAAGATGCTTAAAATTGCACGCTCTATCTGAATCATTAAAGACAAAGATTGGCTTTAGTATCCCTATGAGGAAATACAAGAGGCCAGACTTCCCAGTCTGTACATGTGCAAACAGAGTTTGTACTATATCTGAATATGTTTGTGATTGGTTAGCACGGGTTCTTTTGTTCTGGTAGACAGGGAAATCTGTGAAAATAATAAACATAAAACAATAAACTCATTTGACAAAATGAAGCTGCAGTTTTCAATATACAGTGTACAGCAAGGGGTACACTGTCAGTCACTGGGCACAGCAGCTAGATAACACTAGAGGGAGGTAGGTGCGGCCTCACCGGTCACTGACTAAAGCATGATCATGTTTAGCCTAAGCATTCCCTACCACAGACCCAGTTGAACACTAAAATAATCTAACATTAAAAAGATGCAATGCTTCAATCCCATCTGAAAACCCAGAAACCAAAATAAGGAGACAGTAGTGCCAAATGAATCCAAAATAAAAAATGAGTAAATGTTCCTGTCTATCAGCATATAAACAGGGTTATCTTGTTGGTAAATTAGCTTCGAGTAGTTAAAGAAATTCATTGGCAAACACTTGTGCATTACTTGACAGAAGGGCTTCTCTGTAGTGGCCTAACTCAAATGCATTTGTAATCTACACATTATCATATTTAAAGCATTTTTCTTCTGTTATGTGTGATCAGTCCACGGGTCATCATTACTTCTGGGATATAACTCCTCCCCAACAGGAAATGCAAGAGGATTCACCCAGCAGAGCTGCATATAGCTCCTCCCCTCTACGTCACTCCCAGTCATTCTCTTGCACCCAACGACTAGATAGGATGTGTGAGAGGACTATGGTGATTATACTTAGTTTTTATAACTTCAATCAAAAGTTTGTTATTTTACAATAGCACCGGAGCGTGTTATTGCCTCTCTGGCAGAGTTTGAAGAAGAATCTACCAGAGTTTTTACTATGATTTTAACCGGAGTAGTTAAGATCATATTGCTGTTTCTCGGCCATCTGAGGGAGGTAAAAGCTTCAGATCAGGGGACAGCGGGCAGATGAATCTGCATTGAGGTATGTAGCAGTTTTTATTTTCTGAATGGAATTGATGAGAAAATCCTGCCATACCGTTATAATGACATGTATGTATACTCTACATTTCAGTATTCTGGGGATGGTATTTCACCGGAATTACTCTGTTATAAGTACACTAAACTTTTTAATAGGTATTTATCATGTTAAACGTTTTTGCTGGAATGTAGAATCGTTTGCATTTTCTGAGGTACTGAGTGAATAATATTTGGGCATTATTTTTCCACTTGGCAGTTGCTTGTTTTAATTGTGACAGTTTCGTTTCTCTCTCACTGCTGTGTGTGAGGGGGAGGGGCCGTTTTTGGCGCTCTTTGCTACGCATCAAAAATTTCCAGTCAGTTACTCTTGTATTTCCTGCATGATCCGGTTCATCTCTATCAGAACTCAGGGGTCTTCAAACTTCTTTGGAGGGAGGTAGATTCTCTCAGCAGAGCTGTGAGACTTATATATTGACTGTGGTTAAAAAACGTTGCACTGTAATTTTTATTTTCAAATTTAATTATTGTTACTTTACTAATGGGAACAAACCTTTGCTAAAAGTTGTGTTGTTTTTAAGGATTGATGCTATAACTGTCTTTCAGTTCATTATTCAACTGTCATTTAATCGTTTAGTGCTTCTTTGAGGCACAGTACGTTTTTTGTTAAATAAGATTGTAACCAAGTTGCAAGTTTATTGCTAGTGTGTTAAACATGTCTGATTCAGAGGAAGATACCTGTGTCATTTGTTCCAATGCCAAGGTGGAGCCCAATAGAAATTTATGTACTAACTGTATTGATGCTACTTTAAATAAAAGCCAATCTGTACAATTTGAACAAATTTCACCAAACAGCGAGGGGAGAGTTATGCCGACTAACTCGCCTCACGTGTCAGTACCTGCATCTCCCGCCCGGGAGGTGCGTGATATTATGGCGCCTAGTACATCTGGGCGGCCATTACAGATAACATTACAAGATATGGCTACTGTTATGACTGAAGTTTTGGCTAAATTACCAGAACTAAGAGGCAAGCGTGATCACTCTGGGGTGAGAACAGAGTGCGCTGATAATACTAGGGCCATGTCTGATACTGCGTCACAGCTTGCAGAGCATGAGGACGGAGAGCTTCATTCTGTGGGTGACGGTTCTGATCCAAACAGATTGGATTCAGATATTTCAAATTTTAAATTTAAATTGGAAAACCTCCGTGTATTACTAGGGGAGGTTTTAGCGGCTCTTAATGATTGTAACACGGTTGCAATACCAGAGAAATTGTGTAGGTTGGATAAATACTTTGCGGTACCGGCGAGTACTGACGTTTTTCCTATACCTAAGAGACTAACTGAAATTGTTACTAAGGAGTGGGATAGACCCGGTGTGCCGTTCTCACCCCCTCCAATATTTAGAAAGATGTTTCCAATAGACGCCACCACACGGGACTTATGGCAAACGGTCCCTAAGGTGGAGGGAGCAGTTTCTACTTTAGCTAAGCGTACCACTATCCCGGTGGAGGATAGCTGTGCTTTTTCAGATCCAATGGATAAAAAATTAGAGGGTTACCTTAAGAAAATGTTTGTTCAACAAGGTTTTATATTGCAACCCCTTGCATGCATCGCGCCGATTACGGCTGCGGCAGCATTTTGGATTGAGTCTCTGGAAGAGAACCTTAGTTCAACTACGCTGGACGACATTACGGACAGGCTTAGAGTCCTTAAACTAGCTAATTCATTCATTTCGGAGGCCGTAATACATTTAACCAAACTTACGGCTAAGAACTCAGGATTCGCCATTCAGGCACGTAGGGCGCTGTGGCTAAAATCCTGGTCAGCTGATGTAACTTCTAAGTCCAAATTACTTAATATACCTTTCAAGGGGCAAACTTTATTTGGGCCCGGTTTGAAAGAAATTATCGCTGACATTACAGGAGGTAAGGGCCACGCCCTGCCTCAAGACAAAGCCAAAGCTAAGGCTAGACAGTCTAATTTTCGTCCCTTTCGGAATTTCAAAGCAGGAGCAGCATCAACTTCCACTGCACCAAAACAGGAAGGAGCTGTTGCTCGTTACAGACAAGGCTGGAAACCTAACCAGTCCTGGAACAAGGGCAAGCAGGCCAGGAAACCTGCTGCTGCCCCAAAGACAGCATGAACCGAGGGCCCCCGATCCGGGACCGGATCTAGTGGGGGGCAGACTCTCTCTCTTCGCCCAGGCTTGGGCAAGAGATGTTCAGGATCCCTGGGCGCTAGAGATCATATCTCAGGGATACCTTCTAGACTTCAAATTCTCTCCCCCAAGAGGGAGATTTCATCTGTCAAGGTTGTCAACAAACCAGATAAAGAAAGAAGCGTTTCTACGCTGTGTACAAGATCTGTTATTAATGGGAGTGATCCATCCGGTTCCGCGGTCGGAACAAGGACAAGGGTTTTACTCAAACCTGTTTGTGGTTCCCAAAAAAGAGGGAACTTTCAGGCCAATCTTGGATTTAAAGATCCTAAACAAATTCCTAAGAGTTCCATCGTTCAAAATGGAAACTATTCGGACAATCTTACCCATGATCCAAAAGGGTCAGTACATGACCACAGTGGATTTAAAGGATGCTTACCTTCACATACCGATTCACAAAGATCATTACCGGTATCTAAGGTTTGCCTTCTTAGACAGGCATTACCAGTTTGTAGCTCTTCCATTCGGATTGGCTACGGCTCCAAGAATCTTTACAAAGGTTCTGGGTGCCCTTCTGGCGGTACTAAGACCGCGAGGAATTTCGGTAGCTCCGTACCTAGACGACATTCTGATACAAGCTTCAAGCTTTCAAACTGCCAAGTCTCATACAGAGTTAGTTCTGGCATTTCTAAGGTCGCATGGATGGAAAGTGAACGAAAAGAAGAGTTCTCTTTTTCCTCTCACAAGAGTTCCATTCTTGGGGACTCTTATAGATTCTGTAGAAATGAAGATTTATCTGACAGAAGACAGATTAACAAAGCTTCTAAATGCATGCCGTGTCCTTCATTCCATTCAACTCCCGTCAGTAGCTCAATGCATGGAGGTGATCGGCTTAATGGTAGCAGCAATGGACATAGTTCCCTTTGCACGTCTACATCTCAGACCGCTGCAATTGTGCATGCTGAGTCAGTGGAATGGGGATTACTCAGACTTGTCCCCTACTCTGAATCTGGATCAAGAGACCAGAAACTCTCTTCTATGGTGGCTTTCTCGGCCACATCTGTCCAGAGGGATGCCATTCAGCAGGCCGGACTGGACAATTGTAACAACAGACGCCAGCCTACTAGGTTGGGGCGCTGTCTGGAATTCTCTGAAGGCTCAGGGACAATGGAATCAGGAGGAAAGTCTCCTGCCAATAAACATTCTGGAATTGAGAGCAGTTCTCCATGCCCTTCTGGCTTGGCCCCAGTTAAAAACTCGGGGGTTCATCAGGTTTCAGTCGGACAACATCACGACTGTAGCTTACATCAACCATCAAGGAGGGACAAGAAGCTCCCTAGCAATGATGGAAGTATCAAAGATAATTCGCTGGGCAGAGTCTCACTCTTGCCACCTGTCAGCAATCCACATCCCGGGAGTGGAGAACTGGGAGGCGGATTTCTTGAGTCGCCAGACTTTTCATCCGGGGGAGTGGGAACTTCATCCGGAGGTCTTTGCCCAAATACTTCGACGTTGGGGCAAACCAGAGATAGATCTCATGGCGTCTCGCCAGAACGCCAAACTTCCTCGCTACGGGTCCAGATCCAGGGATCCGGGAGCGGTTCTGATAGATGCTTTGACAGCACCTTGGAACTTCGGGATGGCTTATGTGTTTCCACCCTTCCCGCTGCTTCCTCGATTGATTGCCAAAATCAAACAGGAGAGAGCATCAGTGATTCTAATAGCGCCTGCATGGCCACGCAGGACTTGGTATGCAGATCTAGTGGACATGTCATCCTGTCCGCCTTGGTCTCTACCTCTAAGACAGGACCTTCTGATACAGGGTCCATTCAAACATCAAAATCTAACTTCTCTGAAGCTGACTGCTTGGAAATTGAACGCTTGATTTTATCAAAACGTGGTTTTTCTGAGTCGGTTATTGATACCCTGATACAGGCTAGGAAGCCTGTTACCAGAAGGATTTACCATAAGATATGGCGTAAATACCTATACTGGTGCGAATCCAAAGGTTACTCCTGGAGTAAGGTTAGGATTCCTAGGATATTGTCCTTTCTACAGGAAGGTTTAGAAAAGGGTTTATCGGCTAGCTCATTAAAGGGACAGATCTCAGCTCTGTCCATCTTGTTACACAGGCGTCTGTCAGAAAATCCAGACGTCCAGGCCTTTTGTCAGGCTTTAGCTAGGATCAAGCCTGTGTTTAAAGCTGTTGCTCCGCCATGGAGTTTAAACTTAGTTCTTAACGTTTTACAGGGTGTCCCGTTTGAACCCCTTCATTCCATTGATATAAAATTGTTATCTTGGAAAGTTCTGTTTTTAATGGCTATTTCCTCGGCTCGAAGAGTCTCTGAGTTATCAGCCTTACATTGTGATTCTCCTTATCTGATTTTTCACTCAGACAAGGTAGTTCTGCGTACTAAACCTGGGTTCTTACCTAAGGTAGTCACTAACAGGAATATCAATCAAGAGATTGTTGTTCCATCCTTGTGTCCAAATCCTTCTTCAAAGAAGGAACGTCTTCTACACAATCTGGATGTAGTTCGTGCCCTCAAGTTCTACTTGCAGGCAACTAAGGATTTTCGACAAACGTCTTCCCTGTTTGTCGTGTACTCTGGTCAGAGGAGAGGTCATAAGGCTTCGGCTACCTCTCTCTCCTTCTGGCTTCGTAGCATAATTCGTTTAGCCTATGAGACTGCTGGACAGCAGCCTCCTGAAAGAATTACAGCTCATTCTACTAGAGCTGTGGCTTCCACTTGGGCCTTCAAGAATGAGGCCTCTGTTGAACAGATTTGCAAGGCTGCAACTTGGTCTTCGCTTCATACTTTTTCCAAATTTTACAAATTTGACACTTTTGCTTCTTCGGAGGCTATTTTTGGGAGAAAGGTTCTTCAGGCAGTGGTTCCTTCTGTATAATGAGCCTGCCTATCCCTCCCGTCATCCGTGTACTTTTGCTTTGGTATTGGTATCCCAGAAGTAATGATGACCCGTGGACTGATCACACATAACAGAAGAAAACATAATTTATGCTTACCTGATAAATTCCTTTCTTCTGTTGTGTGATCAGTCCACGGCCCGCCCTGTTTTAAGGCAGGTAAATATCTTTTAAATTATACTCCAGTCACCACTTCACCCTTGGTTTCTCCTTTCTCGTTGATTCTTGGTCGAATGACTGGGAGTGACGTAGAGGGGAGGAGCTATATGCAGCTCTGCTGGGTGAATCCTCTTGCATTTCCTGTTGGGGAGGAGTTATATCCCAGAAGTAATGATGACCCGTGGACTGATCACACAACAGAAGAAAGGAATTTATCAGGTAAGCATAAATTATGTTTTTTTTCTTACATTATATAATCCTCACATTGACTTTATATTTAGCAAAACACACACATTGCATTTTATCATTTCAAGGGACAGCCACCAGAATTTTTGTTGTTTTAAAAGATAGATCATCCCTATATTCCCTATTCCCTAGTTTTGCATAACCAACACTGTTATATTAATATACATTTTACCTCTGTGATTACCTTGTATCTAAGTCTCTGCAGACTCCCCCCTTATTTCAGTTCTTTTGACAGACTTGCATTTTAGCCAATCAGTGCTTACTCCTAGGTAACTTTACTTGCATGAGCTTAATGTTATCTATATGAAACTCATGAACTAACGCCCTCTAGTGGTCAAAATGCATTCAGCTTAGAGGGGGCCTTCAAGGTCTAAGCAATTAGCATATGATTCTCCTAGGTTTAGCTTTCAACTAAGAATACCAAGAGTACAAAGCAAAATTGGTGATAAAAGTAAATTGGAAAGTTGTTTAAAATTACAGTCCCTTTTTGAATCATGAAAGTTTTTTGGGGGGTTTTTTGGACTTGACTGTCCCTTTAAGTGAAATCTGCTAGAAGAAAAAAAAAGAAAACTCTCTCAGAATAAAAGGTTCTTTAAATGTCTATTTTATTACTAAAATCAGATATTACACACATTAACTGCATATAGGCAATACCTATAAAACTACTTTCCAAGATGTTAACTAGATGAATGATGCAATAATCAGAAACCAGCAACTAAACGATTATTAATGCAAACGATTTGGGCAAGATTTGACATTCAGAGTGCAATAACAGAATGGGGGCAATTCATGCCACAAAAGTGAATTAAAATAACTGTTCGCAAGCATGGTGCACTGTGTGCCTTTAAAACGAGACAGGTATACAGATGGAAGTTTTTGAGTGTTGGATTTCTGCTCTTTGTTTTAACATTCACACAGACATTGTATTAATTACTGTAAATTCCATACTGTTCTCAAGTGTAATAAAACATTACGCCCCTATGCATTATGTTTTGTAGCATATAGAGAACATAATCATAACTGTATATTAAACAAATCGAATTATAAGTTAAGCTGTCAAGTGTGATGCAGTATTAGAGGTGAGCATGGAGCACTGTAAATGTATGATCAGTGTTACAGTGTATGTGGCCCACGCATGATACACATGTTCCCTGTGACATGTTGGTGTGAAGTGAGGCTACTCAAGCCCATGTGCTCTTGTATCAACTACCAGGGGAACCCTCATCGGGGATCAGCCTTAGATAAAGATGCTGAGCTTGCTCTCTGTGGCCATCTCTGCATCAGACATCGATGGCCACGATCGTTGGTGGGTGGGTGGCCATCGATGTAAGGATAGGCCTCAGAGGGTGGCGGGTTCGCGGGAGCGGGTGGGAACGCTACACTATGGCACAATTGTACGATAAAGTGGGAGGGAGGGAATATTTATCTAAGGGATCTGGGAGGGGGTGGGGCAAACAGGGTGCTGGCAGGCAGCTACCAGTACCCAAGATGGCGCACAATAAGGCAGAGGGGTAGGGTTAGAGAACTGTTCGGTATGGGGGGTATCAGGGTGGTTGGGGGGAAACTACACAGCAGAATATGGGGGGGTTAAAAAAAAAAATTATTTGCAGTTTAAATTTTTTCTAGAGGAATGTAAATGCTAGAAAATGCTGCTGATACCAGATTTATTTAAGGTAAGCCTGATTACAGTGATTTAATAGCAACTGGTATCATGCTTACTGTCAGAGGTAATACTCTTATTATTTTTCAATATAAAACGTTTGCTGGGAGTGTTTAAACGTTTTTATATATGTTTTGGTGATAAAACTTTATTGGGGCCTAGTTTTTTTTTCCACATGGCTGGCTTAAATTTGCCTAGAAACAGTTTTCTTAGGCCTCCCACTGTGTAGACATGAATGGGAGGGGCTTAATTTAGCGCTTAATTGCGCAGTAACTTTTGCAGACTGAGACATCTAGCTTCCCTCAAGAAGTCTCCTGAATGCTATAGGAACTCTCTAAAGGGCTTTTAGGCTTTCCAAAGTCGTTTGTATGGAAAGGTAGGGCCACAGCAGAGCTGTGGCAGTTTGTTGTGACTGTTAAAAAACGTCTATATCGGGTTTTTTTATCCATTTTTTAAACTAAGGGGTTAATCATCCATTTGCAAGTGGGTGCAATGCTCTGTTAGCTTATTATACACACTGTAAAAATTTTGTTTGATTTACTGCTTTTTTTCACTGTTTTTCAAATTCTGACCTTTTTTTTTATTTTTCTTAAAGGCACAGTACCGTTTTTATTTTTTGCTTGTTAACTTGCTTTAAAGTGTTTTCCAAGCTTGCTGGTCTCATTGCTAGTCTGTTTAAACATGTCTGACATAGAGGAAACTCCTTGTTCATTATGTTTAGAAGCCATGGTGGAACCCCCTCTTAGAATGTGTACCAAATGTTCTGATTTCACTTTAAGCAATAAAGATCATATTCTGTCTTTAAAAAATGTATCACCAGAGGAATCTGACGAGGGGGAAGTTATGCCAACTAACTTGCCCCACGTGTCAGTACCTTTAAATCCCGCTCAAGGGACTCACGCTCAAGAGGCGCCAAGTACATCTAGCGCGCCCATGGCGTTTACTTTACAAGACATGGCGGCAGTCATGGATAATACACTGTCAGCGGTATTATCCAGACTACCTGGGTTTCGAGGAAAGCGAGACAGCTCTGGAGTTAGAAGAAATACAGAGCATACTGACGCTTTAAGAGCTATGTCTGATACCCCCTCACAATATGCAGAAGCTGAGGAAGGAGAGTTTCTTTCTGTGGGTGAATTTTCTGACTCAGGGAAGAGGATTCAACCTGATTCTGAGATATCTACATTTAAATTTAAGCTTGAACACCTCCGCGTGTTGCTCAGGGAGGTTTTAGCTGCTCTGAATGACTGTGATACAATTGCAGTGCCAGAGAAATTGTGTAGATTGGATAAATACTATGCAGTACCTGTTTACACTGATGTTTTTCCAATACCTAAAAGGTTTACAGAAATTATTACTAAGGAATGGGATAGACCAGGTGTGCCGTTCTCTCCCCCTCCTATTTTTAAGAAAATGTTTCCAATAGATGCCGCCGCACAGGACTTATGGCAAACGGTCCCTAAGGTGGAGGGAGCAGTTTCTACACTAGCTAAGCGTACTACTATCCCTGTCGAGGACAGTTGTGCTTTCTTAGATCCAATGGATAAAAAGTTAGAGGGTTACCTTAAGAAAATGTTTATTCAACAAGGTTTTATTCTACAGCCCCTTGCATGCATTGCCCCAGTCACTGCTGCTGTGGCCTTCTGGTTTGAGTCTCTGGAAGAGGCTTTACATGTAGAGACCCCATTGGATGATATACTTGACAAGCTTAGAGCACTTAAGCTATCCAATTCTTTTGTTTCTGATGCCATTGTTCATTTGACTAAACTAACGGCTAAGAATTCTGGTTTTGCTATTCAGGCACATAGGTTGCTATGGCTTAAATCATGGTCAGCTGACGTTACTTCAAAGTCTAAGCTGCTTAATATTCCCTTCAAGGGACAGACCCTTTTCGGGCCTGGTTTGAAGGAGATCATTTCTGATATCACTGGAGGAAAAGGTCATGCCCTTCCTCAAGATAGGTCCAAATCAAGGGCCAAACAGTATAAATTTTGTGCCTTTCGAAACTTCAAGGCGAGTGCGGCATCAACTTCCTCTAATACAAAACAAGAGGGAACTTTTGCCCAGTCCAAGTCGGTTTGGAGACCTAACCAGATTTGGAACAAAGGTAAGCAGGCCAAAAAGCCTGCTGCTGCCTCTAAGACAGCATGAAGGATTGGCCCCCGATCCGGTAATGGATCTAGTAGGGGGCAGACTTTCGCTCTTCGCCCAGGCTTGGGCAAGAGATGTCCAGGATCCCTGGGCGTTGGAAATTGTATCCCAGGGATATCTTCTGGACTTCAAAGCTTCTCCTCCAAAAGGGAGATTTCACCTTTCACAATTATCTGAAAACCATATAAAGAGAGAGGCATTTTTACACTGTGTTCAAGACCTCCTAGTTATGGGAGTGATCCACCCAGTTCCAAAGGAGGAACAGGGACAAGGATTCTATTCAAATCTGTTTGTGGTTCCCAAAAAAAGAGGGAACCTTCAGACCAATCTTAGATCTCAAGATCTTAAACAAATTTCTCAGGGTCCCATCATTCAAGATGGAGACTATTCGTACCATCCTGCCTATGATCCAGGAGGGTCAATACATGACTACAGTGGATTTAGAGGATGCTTATTTTCACATTCCGATACACAAAGATCATCATCGGTTTCTCAGGTTTGCCTTCCTAGACAGGCATTACCAGTTTGTAGCCCCAAGAATCTTTACAAAGTTTCTGGGGTTACTTCTGGTGGTCCTAAGGCTGTGGGGCATAGCAGTGGCCCCTTATTTAGACGACATTCTGATACAGGCGTCAAATTTCAAAATTGCCAAGTCTCATATGGACATAGTTCTGGCATTTCTGAGGTCGCATGGGTGGAAAGTGAACGAAGAAAAGAGTTCTCTATCCCCTCTGACAAGAGTAAAATGAAGTTTTACCTGACAGAGACCAGGTTATCAAAACTTCTAAATTCCTGTCGTGTTCTTTATTCCACTCCTCGCCCTTCAGTGACTCAGTGTATGGAAGTAATCGGCTTAATGGTAACGGCAATGGACATAGTGCCGTTTGCCCGCCTACATCTGACCGCTGCAACTCTGCATGCTCAGCCAATGGAATGGGGATTACACAGATTTGTCCCCTCTACTAAATCTGGATCAAGAGACCAGGGATTCTCTTCTCTGGTGGCTATCTCGGGTCCATCTGTCCAAAGGTATGACCTTTCGCAGGCCAGATTGGACAATTGTAACAACAGATGCCAGCCTTCTAGGCTGGGGGTCAGTCTGGAACTCCCTGAAGGCTCAGGGATCGTGGACATTCTGGAACTAAGAGCGATATTCAATGTTCTTCAGGCTTGGCCTCAGCTAGCGACAATGAGGTTCATCAGATTTCAGTCGGACAACATCACGACTGTGGCTTACATCAACCATGAAGGGGGAACAAGGAGTTCCCTAGCGATGTTGGAAGTCTCAAAGATAATTCGCTGGGCAGAGATTCACTCTTGCCATCTATCAGCTATCCATATCCCAGGTGTGGAGAACTGGGAGGCGGATTTTCTAAGTCAACAGACTTTTCATCCGGGGGAGTGGGAACTCCATCCGGAGGTGTTTGCACAATTGATTCATTGTTGGGGGGGCAAACCAGAACTGGATCTCATGGCGTCTCGCCAGAATGCCAAACTTCCTTGTTACGGATCCAGGTCCAGGGATCCAAAGACGACGCTGATAGATGCTCTAGCAGCGCCTTGGTCCTTCAACATGGCTTATGTGTTTCCACAGTTTCCTCTGCTCCCTCGTTTGATTGCCAAAATCAAGCAGGAGAGAGCATTGGTGATTTTGATAGCACCTGCGTGGCCACGCAGGACTTGGTATGCAGATCTGGTGGACATGTCATCCCTTCCACCATGGACTCTGCCTCTGAGACAGGACCTTCTACTTCAGGGTCCTTTCAACCATCCAAATTTTAATTTTTCTGAGACTGACTGCCTGGAGATTGAACGCTTGATTTTATCAAAGCGTGGCTTCTCCGAGTCAGTTATTGATACCTTAATTCAGGCACGAAGCCTGTTACCAGGAAAATCTATCATAAGATATGGCGTAAATATCTTTATTGGTGTGAATCCAAGGGTTACTCATGGAGTAAAGTCAGGATTCCCAGGATATTATCTTTTCTCCAAGAAGGATTGGAAAAAGGATTGTAAGCTAGTTCCTTAAAGGGACAGATTTCTGCTCTGTCTATTCTTTAGCACAAGCATTTGGCGGATGTTCCAGACGTTCAGGAATTTTGTCAGGCTTTACTTAGAATCAAGCCTGTGTTTAAGAACCAAATTTAAACTTCATGGTTGAGCAACAGGTTTAAAGTTCTTCAGGGGGTTCCGTTTGAACCTCTTCATTCCATAGATATCAAACTTTTATCTTGGAAAGTTCTATTTTTGGTAGCTATTTCCTCGGCTCATAGAGTTTCCGAGTTATCTGCCTTACAATGTGATTCCCCTTATCTGATCTTACATACAGATAAGGTAGTTTTGCGTACCAAACCTGGGTTTTTACCTAAGGTGGTATCTAATAAGGATATCATTCAGGAGATTGTTCTTCTGTCATTGTGTCCTAATCCTTCTTCAAAGAAGGAACGTCTATTACACAATCTTGACGTGGTTCGTGCTTTAAAGTATTATTTACAAGCTACTAAAGATTTTCGTCAAACATCTGCTTTGTTTGTTGTCTACTCTGGACAGAGGAAAGGCCAAAAGGCTTCGGCAACTTCTCTTTCGCTTGGCTAAGAAGTATAATACGCTTAGCTTATGAGACTGCTGGCCAGCAGCCTCCTGAAAGGATTACAGCTCATTCTACTAGAGCTGTGGCTTCCACATGGGCCTTTAAAAATGAGGCTTCTGTTGAACAGATTTGCAAGGCGGCGACTTGGTCTTCGCTTCATACTTTTTCAAAATTTTATAAATTTGATACTTTTGCTTCTTCGGAGGCTATTTTTGGGAGAGAGATTTTACAGGCAGTGTTACCTTCCATTTAAGTACCTGCCTTGTCCCTCCCTTCATCCGTGTACTTTAGCTTTGGTATTGCTATCCCACAAGTAATGGATGATCCGTGGACTGGATACACCTTACAAGAGAAAACATAATTTCTTTCATGTAATTAACAAGAGTCCATGAGCTAGTGACGTATGGGATATACATTCCTACCAGGAGGGGCAAAGTTTCCCAAACCTTAAAATGCCTATAAATACACCCCTCACCACACCCACAAATCAGTTTTACAAACTTTGCCTCCGATGGAGGTGGTGAAGTAAGTTTGTGCTAGATTCTACGTTGATATGCGCTCCGCAGCAAGTTGGAGCCCGGTTTTCCTCTCAGCGTGCAGTGAATGTCAGAGGGATGTGAGGAGAGTATTGCCTATTGAATGCAGTGATCTCCTTCTACGGGGTCTATTTCATAAGGTTCTCTGTTATCGGTCGTAGAGATTCATCTCTTACCTCCCTTTTCAGATCGACGATATACTCTTATATTTACCATTTCCTCTACTGATTCTCGTTTCAGTACTGGTTTGGCTTTCTACAAACATGTAGATGAGTGTCCTGGGGTAAGTAAGTCTTATTTTCTGTGACACTCTAAGCTATGGTTGGGCACTTTATTTATAAAGTTCTAAATATATGTATTCAAACATTTATTTGCCTTGTCTCAGAATGTTCAACTTTCCTTATTTCCAGACAGTCAGTTTCATATTTGGGATTATGCTTTAAATTATCATATTTTGTCTTACCTCAAAAATTTGACTTTTTTCCCTGTGGGCTGTTAGGCTCGCGGGGGCTGAAAATGCTTCATTTTATTGCGTCATTTTTGGCGCGGATTTTTTTGGCGCAAAAATTCATTTCCGTTTCCGGCGTCATACGTGTCGCCGGAAGTTGCGTCATTTTTTGACGTTATTTTGCGCCAAAAATGTCGGCGTTCCGGATGTGGCGTCATTTTTGGCGCCAAAAGCATTTAGGCGCCAAATAATGTGGGCGTCTTATTTGGCGCCAAAAAATATGGGCGTCGCTTTTGTCTCCACATTATTTCAGTCTCATTTTCATTTGCTTCTGGTTGCTAGAAGCTTGATGTTTGGCATTTTTTTCCCATTCCTGAAACTGTCTTATAAGGAATTTGATTTATTTTGCTTTATATGTTGTTTTTTCTCTTACATATTGCAAGATGTCTCACGTTGCATCTGAGCCAGAAGATACTACAGGAAAACCACTGCCTGCTGGATCTACCAAAGCTAAGTGTATCTGCTGTAAACTTTTGGTAGCTATTTCTCCAGCTGTTGTTTGTAATAATTGTCATGACAAACTTGTTAAAGCAGATAATATTTCCTTTAGTGATGTACCATTGCCTGTTGCAGTTCCCTCAACATCTAAGGTGCAGAATGTTCCTGATAACATAAGAGATTTTGTTTCTGAATCCATAAAGAAGGCTTTGTCTGTTATTTCTCCTTCTAGTAAACGTAAAAAGTCTTTTAAATCTTCTCTCTCTACAGATGAATTTTTAAATGAACACCATCATTCTGATTCTTTGGACTCTTCTAGTTCAGAGGATTCTGTCTCAGAGATTGATGCTGATAAATCTTCATATTTATTTAAGATGGAATTTATTCGCTCTTTACTTAAAGAAGTACTAATTGCTTTAGAAATAGAGGATTCTAGTCCTCTTGATACTAATTCTATACGTTTGGATAAGGTTTTTAAAGCTCCTGCGGTTATTTCAGAAGTCTTTCCTGTTCCTAATGCTATTTCTGCAGTAATTGCTAAGGAATGGGATAAATTGGGTAATTCATTTACTCCTTCTAAACGTTTTAAGCAATTATATCCTGTTCCGCCTGACAGGTTAGAATTTTGGGACAAAATCCCTAAAGTTGATGGGGCTATTTCTACCCTTGCTAAACGTACTACCATTCCTACGTCAGATGGTACCTCGTTTAAGGATCCTTTAGATAGAAAAATTGAATCTTTTCTAAGAAAAGCTTATCTATGTTCAGGTAATCTTCTTAGACCTGCTATATCATTGGCTGATGTTGCTGCAGCTTCAACTTTTTGGTTGGAAACTCTAGCGCAACAAGTAACAAATCGTGATTCTCATGATATTATTATTCTTCTCCAGCATGCTAATAATTTCATCTGTGATGCCATTTTTGATATTATTAGAGTTGATGTTAGATTTATGTCTCTGGCTATCTTAGCCAGAAGAGCTTTATGGCTTAAGACTTGGAATGCTGATATGGCTTCTAAATCAACTCTACTTTCCATTTCTTTCCAGGGAAACAAATTATTTGGTTCTCAGTTGGATTCTATTATTTCAACTGTTACTGGTGGGAAAGGAACTTTTTTACCACAGGATAAAAAGTCTAAAGGTAAAAACAGGGCTAACAATCGTTTTCGTTCCTTTCGTTTCAACAAAGAACAAAAGCCTGATCCTTCGTCCTCAGGAGCAGTTTCAGTTTGGAAACCATCTCCAGTCTGGAATAAATCCAAGCCTGCTAGAAAGGCAAAGCCTGCTTCTAAGTTCACATGAAGGTACGGCCCTCATTCCAGTTCAGCTGGTAGGGGGCAGGTTACGTTTTTTCAAAGAAATTTGGATCAAATCTGTTCACAATCTTTGGATTCAGAACATTGTTTCAGAAGGGTACAGAATTGGTTTCAAGATGAGACCTCCTGCAAAGAGATTTTTTCTTTCCCATGTCCCAGTAAATCCAGTGAAAGCTCAAGCATTTCTGAATTGTGTTTCAGATCTAGAGTTGGCTGGAGTAATTATGTCAGTTCCAGTTCCGGAACAGGGGATGGGGTTTTATTCAAATCTCTTCATTGTACCAAAGAAGGAGAATTCCTTCAGACCAGGATCTGGATCTAAAATTATTGAATCGTTATGTAAGGATACCAACGTTCAAGATGGTAACTGTAAGGACTATATTGCCTTTTGTTCAGCAAGGGAATTATATGTCCACAATAGATTTACAGGATGCATATCTGCATATTCCGATTCATCCAGATCATTATCAGTTCCTGAGATTCTCTTTTCTAGACAAGCATTACCAATTTGTGGCTCTACCGTTTGGCCTTGCTACAGCTCCAAGAATTTTCACAAAGATTCTCGGTGCCCTTCTGTCTGTAATCAGAGAACAGGGTATTGTGGTATTTCCTTATTTGGACGATATCTTGGTACTTGCTCCGTCTTTACATTTAGCAGAGTCTCATACGAATCGACTTGTGTTGTTTCTTCAAGATCATGGTTGGAGGATCAATTTACCAAAAAGTTCTTTGATTCCTCAAACAAGGGTAACCTTTCTGGGTTTCCAGATAGATTCAGTGTCCATGACTCTGTCTTTAACAGACAAGAGACGTCTAAAATTGATTACAGCTTGTCGAAACCTTCAGTCACAATCATTCCCTTCGGTAGCCTTATGCATGGAAATTCTAGGTCTTATGACTGCTGCATCGGACGCGATCCCCTTTGCTCGTTTTCACATGCGACCTCTTCAGCTCTGTATGCTGAACCAATGGTGCAGGGATTACACGAAGATATCTCAATTAATATCTTTAAAACCGATTGTTCGACACTCTCTAACGTGGTGGACAAATCACCATCGTTTAATTCAGGGGGCTTCTTTTGTTCTTCCGACCTGGACTGTAATTTCAACAGATGCAAGTCTCACAGGTTGGGGAGCTGAGTGGGGATCTCTGACGGCACAAGGAGTTTGGGAATCTCAGGAGGTGAGATTACCGATCAATATTTTGGAACTCCGTGCAATTTTCAGAGCTCTTCAGTTTTGGCCTCTTCTGAAGAGAGAATCGTTCATTTGTTTTCAGACAGACAATGTCACAACTGTGGCATACATCAATCATCAAGGAGGGACTCACAGTCCTCTGGCTATGAAAGAAGTATCTCGAATTTTGGTTTGGGCGGAATCCAGCTCCTGTCTAATCTCTGCGGTTCATATCCCAGGTGTAGACAATTGGGAAGCGGATTATCTCAGTCGCCAAACGTTGCATCCGGGCGAATGGTCTCTTCACCCAGAGGTATTTCTTCAGATTGTTCAATTGTGGGGGCTCCCAGAGATAGATCTGATGGCCTCTCATCTAAACAAGAAACTTCCCAGGTATCTGTCCAGATCCCGGGATCCTCAGGCGGAGGCAGTGGATGCATTATCACTTCCTTGGAAGTATCACCCTGCCTATATCTTTCCGCCTCTAGTTCTTCTTCCAAGAGTAATCTCCAAGATTCTGAGGGAATGCTCGTTTGTTCTGCTAATAGCTCCGGCATGGCCTCACAGGTTTTGGTATGCGGATCTTGTCCGGATGGCATCTTGCCAGCCATGGACTCTTCCGTTAAGACCAGACCTTCTGTCACAAGGTCCTTTTTTCCATCCGGATCTGAAATCCTTAAATTTAAAGGTATGGAGATTGAACGCTTGATTCTTGGTCATAGAGGTTTCTCTGACTCCGTGATTAATACTATGTTACAGGCTCGTAAATCTGTATCTCGAGAGATATATTATAGAGTCTGGAAGACTTATATTTCATGGTGTCTTTCTCATCATTTTTCTTGGCATTCTTTTAGAATACCGAGAATTTTACAATTTCTTCAGGATGGTTTGGATAAGGGTTTGTCCGCAAGTTCTTTGAAAGGACAAATCTCTGCTCTTTCTGTTCTTTTTCACAGAAAGATTGCTATTCTTCCTGATATTCATTGTTTTGTACAAGCTTTGGTTCGTATAAAACCTGTCATTAAGTCAATTTCTCCTCCTTGGAGTTTGAATTTGGTTCTGGGAGCTCTTCAAGCTCCTCCGTTTGAACCTATGCATTCATTGGACATTAAATTACTTTCTTGGAAAGTTTTGTTCCTTTTGGCCATCTCTTCTGCTAGAAGAGTTTCTGAATTATCTGCTCTTTCGTGTGAGTCTCCTTTTCTGATTTTTCATCAGGATAAGGCGGTGTTGCGAACTTCTTTTGAATTTTTACCTAAAGTTGTGAATTCCAACAACATTAGTAGAGAAATTGTGGTTCCTTCATTATGTCCTAATCCTAAGAATTCTAAGGAGAAATCATTACATTCTTTGGATGTTGTTAGAGCTTTGAAATATTATGTTGAAGCTACGAAATCTTTCCGTAAGACTTCTAGTCTATTTGTTATCTTTTCCGGTTCTAGGAAAGGCCAGAAAGCTTCTGCCATTTCTTTGGCATCTTGGTTGAAATCTTTAATTCATCTTGCCTATGTTGAGTCGGGTAAAACTCCGCCTCAAAGAATTACAGCTCATTCTACTAGGTCAGTATCTACTTCCTGGGCGTTTAGGAATGAAGCTTCGGTTGACCAGATCTGCAAAGCAGCAACTTGGTCTTCTTTGCATACTTTTACTAAATTCTACCATTTTGATGTTTTTTCTTCTTCTGAAGCAGTTTTTGGTAGAAAAGTTCTTCAGGCAGCGGTTTCAGTTTGAATCTTCTGCTTATGTTTTTTGTTAAACTTTATTTTGGGTGTGGATTATTTTCAGCAGGAATTGGCTGTCTTTATTTTATCCCTCCCTCTCTAGTGACTCTTGTGTGGAAAGATCCACATCTTGGGTAGTCATTATCCCATACGTCACTAGCTCATGGACTCTTGTTAATTACATGAAAGAAAACATAATTTATGTAAGAACTTACCTGATAAATTCATTTCTTTCATATTAACAAGAGTCCATGAGGCCCACCCTTTTTTGTGGTGGTTATGATTTTTTTGTATAAAGCACAATTATTCCAATTCCTTATTTTATATGCTTCGCACTTTTTCTTATCACCCCACTTCTTGGCTATTCGTTAAACTGATTTGTGGGTGTGGTGAGGGGTGTATTTATAGGCATTTTAAGGTTTGGGAAACTTTGCCCCTCCTGGTAGGAATGTATATCCCATACGTCACTAGCTCATGGACTCTTGTTAATATGAAAGAAATGAATTTATCAGGTAAGTTCTTACATAAATTATGTTTTATGCTTACCTGATAAATTTATTTCTCTTGTGGTGTATCCAGTCCACGGCCCGCCCTGTCATTTTAAGGCAGGTATTTTTTAATTTTAAACTACAGTCACCACTGCACCCTATGTTTTCTCCTTTCTCTGCTTGTCTTCGGTCGAATGACTGGAGGTGGCAGTTAGGGGAGGAGCTATATAGACAGCTCTGCTGTGGGTGATCCTCTTGCAACTTCCTGTTGGGAAGGATAATATCCCACAAGTAATGGATGATCCGTGGACTGGATACACCACAAGATAAATAAATTTATCAGGTAAACATAAATTGTTTTTTTTAAATATTTTGGTTTTAGTTATAACAGTTTGTTTTTTGTCAGTGAAAATTATGCGACCTGCCATCCAATTCCCCTCAGCTGTGTAAAGTTGGCACTCCATGTTTTCAAAAGGTGAATAAAAAATAACATTAGATTGTGCTGCAAAAATTAACATTTGTGCCAGTTTTGTTTTGGAGATATTAAGCATTGTATATGATCAAACTCCGCCCACTTTTAACTCCATGTTACTACATTTAAAAAACAAATATACCATTTGTTTATGCTGATTTGTGCCTCAAAAACAAACATTAGTGCCAGTTTTGTTTTGGAAATATTTAGCATTATGTTTGATCAAACTCCGCCCACTTTGCAATCCATTTTATTACATTTCTCTTGTAAGGTGTATCCAGTCCACGGATCATCTATTACTTGTGGGATATTCTCCTTCCCAACAGGAAGCTGCAAGAGGATCACCCACAGCAGAGCTGTCTATATAGCTCCTCCCCTAACTTCCACCTCCCAGTCATTCTCTTGCAGCTCTCGACAAGATAGGAAGTAGCTAGAGAGATGTGGTGCATTAATGTAGTTTATCTTCAATCAAAAGTTTGTTATTTTCAAATGGTACCAGAGTTGTACTATTTTAGCCTCAGGCAGAAAGTTGAAGAAGAGTCTGCCTGTGGTCTTTGATGATCTTAGCAGGTTGTAACTAAGATCCATTGCTGTTCTCACACATAACTGAAGAGATGAGGTAACTTCAGCTGGTGGAATAGCGTGCAGGGTCTCCTGCTATGAGGTATGTGCAGTTTTAAATTTTTCTAGAGAAATATGCTAGAAAATGCTGACAATACCGGATTTATTTAAGGTAAACCTGATTACAGTGATTTAATAACGACTGGTATCATGCTTGCTGTAAAGGGTAATATTTTTTTTTTATTTACTCACATTACTGAATAGATATAACGTTTGCTGAAGGTGTATGAACGTTTATTACATATTGGTGATAAAACTTTATTCTGGGGCCCATTTTTTTCCTTGGCTGACTAGATTTTGCCTAGGGATATTTTTTTTAGGCCCTCTCACTGTGAGTACAGGCTGGGAGGGGCCTATTTTCGGCCTAAATTGTGCATCAGTTTTTGCAGTTTGAGACATCCAGCTTCCCTGAAGGAGTCCCCTGAACATTTAGGACCTCTCTAAAGGGTTTTTGTGCCTTCCAAAGTCGTTGTATGGGCAGGTAGGGCCACAGTAGAGCTGTGGCAGTCTTGTGTGACTGTTTAAAAACGTTTATATCGTTTTTTTTTATCCGGTTTTGAAACTAAGGGGTTAATCCTCCATTTGCAAGTGGGTGCAGTGCTCTTTCAGCCTATTATACACACTGTAAAAATTTTGTAAGATTTTCTGCTTTTTTCACTGTTTTGCAGTTTCTGTGATTGTTTTTTTCTCTTAAAGGCACAGTACCGTTTTTATTTTCTGCTTGTTCACAGTTATTAAAGTGTTTTCCAAGCTTGCTGGTCTCATTACTAGTCTGTTTAAACATGTCTGACATAGAGGAAACTCATTGTTCATTATGTTTAGAAGCCATTGTGGAACCCCCCTCTTAGAATGTGTACCAAATGCACTGATTTTACTATAGATTACAAAGACCATATTCTGGCTTTAAAAAATGTATCACCAGAAGAAATTGACAAGGAGGAAGTTATGTCGTCTAACTCTCCCAAAGTGTCAGATCCTATAAATCCCGCTCAGGGGACGCCTAGTACATCTAGCGCGCCCATTGCGTATACCTTGCAAGACATGGCGGCAGTTATGAATCATACCCTTACAGAGGTATTATCTAAACTGCCAGGATTGCAAGGAAAGCGAGACAGCTCTGGGACTAGAATAAATACAGAGCTCTCTGACGCTTTAGTAGCTATGTCTGATACACCCTCACATTATACTGAAGCTGAAGCAGGGGAGCTTCAATCTGTGGGTGAATTTTCTGATTCAGGGAAGATACTTCAATCTGATTCTGATATGTCTACATTTAAATTTAAGCTTGAACACCTCCGCGTATTGCTCAGGGAGGTTTTAGCAACTCTGGACGACTGTGACACTATTGTAGTCCCAGAGAAATTATGTAGATTGGATTAATACTATGCAGTACCTACTTACACTGATGTTTTTCCAATCCCTAAAAGGTTTTCTGAAATTATTACTAAGGAATGGGATAGACCAGGTGTACCGTTCTCTCCCCCTCCTGTTTTTAAAAAGATGTTTCCTATAGACGCCGCTACACGGGACTTATGGCAGACGGTCCCTAAGGTGGAGGGAGCAGTTTCTACTCTAGCTAAGCGTACCTCTATCCCTGTCGAGGACAGTTGTGCTTTTCTAGATCCAATGGATAAAAAATTAGAGGGTTACCTTAAGAAAATTTTTATTCAACAAGGTTTTATTCTACAGCCTCTTGCATGCATTGCCCCAGTCACTGCTGCTGCGGCTTTCTGGTTTGAGTCCCTAGCGGAGGCTCTACAGGTTGAAACCCCGTTGGAAGATATTATTGACAAGCTTAGGGCCCTTAAGCTAGCCAATTCATTTGTTTCTGATACCGTTGTTCATTTAACCAAGCTAACGGCTAAAAATTCAGGTTTTGCTATTCAGGCGCGCAGGGCGCTATGGCTTAAATCCTGGTCAGCTGACGTAACTTCAAAGTCTAAATTTCTCAACATTCCCTTCAAAGGACAGACCCTATTCGGGCCTGGACTGAAGGAGATAATTTCTGACATCACTGGAGGAAAAGGTCACGCCCTTCCTCAAGACAGGTCCAACAAATTAAGGACCAAACAGTCTAGTTTTCGGCCCTTTCGAAACTTCAAGAGTGGCGCAGCTTCAACTTCCTCTAACACAAAACAAGAGGGAACTTTTGCCCAGTCTAAGCCGGTCTGGAGACCTAACCAGGCTTGGAACAAGGGGAAACAGGCCAAAAAGCCTGCTACTTCCTCTAAGACAGCATGAAGGAGCAGCCCCCGATCCGGAAACAGATCTAGTAGGGGGCAGACTCTCTCTCTTCGCCCAGGCTTGGGCAAGTGATGTCCAGGATCCCTGGGCATTGGACATTGTGTCCAAGGGTTATCTTCTGGAATTCAAAACCTCTCCCCCAAAAGGGAGATTTCATCTCTCACTTTTATCTGCAAACCAGATAAAGAGAGAGGCATTCTTACATTTGTGTTCAAGACCTTCTAATTATGGGAGTGATCCACCCAGTTCCGCCGGAAGAACAGGGTCAGGGCTTCTATTCAAATCTGTTTGTAGTTCCCAAGAAAGAGGGAACATTCAGACCAATCTTAGATCTCAAAATCTTAAACAAATTTCTCAGAGTTCCATCCTTCAAGATGGAGACTATTCGAACCATCCTTCCTATGATCCAGGAGGGTCACTATATGACTACCGTAGACCTAAAGGATGCTTATCTTCACATCCCGATACACAAAGATAATCATCGTTTTCTCAGGTTTGCCTTTCTAGACAGGCACTACCAGTTTGTTGCTCTTCCCTTCGGGTTGGCCACGGCACCAATAATCTTTACAAAGGTTCTAGGGTCCCTTCTAGCAGTCCTAAGGCCGCGGGGTATAGCAATAGCCCCTTACTTAGACGACATTCTGATACAGGCGTCGACTTTTCAAGTTGCCAGGTCCCACACGGACATTGTTCTGGCATTTCTGAGGTCCCATGGGTGGAAGGTGAACGAAGAAAAGAGCTCACTATCACCTCTAACAAAAGTTTCATTCCTAGGGACTCTGATAGATTCGGTAGAAATGAAGATTTACCTAACGAAGGCCAGATTGTCAAAACTTCTAGACTCTTGCTGTGTTCTTTATTCCACTTCTCGTCCTTCAGTGGCTCAGTGTATGGAAGTAATCGGTTTAATGGTAGCGGCAATTGGCATAGTACCGTTTGCCCGCCTACATCTCAGACCGCTGCAACTTTGCATGCTCAGTCAGTGGAATGGGGATTACACAGATTTGTCCCCTCTACTAAATCTGGATCAAGAAACCAGGGATTCTTTTCTCTGGTGGCTATCGCAGGTCGATCTGTCCAAGGGGATGAGCTTCAGCAGGCCAGACTGGACTATAGTAACGACAGATGCCAGCCTTCTGGGCTGGGGTGAAGTCTGGAACTCCCTGAAGGCTCGGGGACTCAGGGACTCAGGAGGAGACACTCCTTCCGATAAACATTCTGGAACTAAGAGCGATATTTAATGCTCTTCAGGCTTGGCTTCAGCTTGCTGCGGTCAGGTTCATCAGATTTCAGTCGGGCAATATCACGACTGTAGCCTACATCAACCATCAAGGGGGAACAAGGAGTTCCCTTGCAATGTTGGAGGTTTCAAAAATAATTCTATGGGCAGAGGTTCACTCTTGCCATCTATCAGCTATCCATATCCCAGGAGTAGAGAACTGGGAGGCGGATTTTCTAAGTCGGCAGACTTTTCATCCGGGGGAGTGGGAATTCCATCTGGAAGTGTTTGCACAGTTGATTCAATGTTGGGGCAAACCAGAATTGGATCTCATGGCGTCTCGTCAGAACGCCAAGCTTCCACCGTTTCCTCTGCTCCCTCGTCTGATTGCCAAGATCAAGCAGGAGAGAGCTTCGGTAATTTTGATAGCACCTGCATGGCCACGCAGGACTTGGTATGCAGATCTGGTGGACATGTCATCCCTTCCACCATGGACTCTACCGCTGAGACAGGACCTTCTACTTCAGGGTCCTTTCAACCATCCAAATCTAATTTCTCTGCGTCTGACTGCTTGGAGATTGAACGCTTGATTTTATCAAAACGCGGTTTCTCCGAGTCAGTCATTGATACCTTAATTCAGGCTCGAAAGCCTGTCACCAGGAAAATCTATCATAAGATATGGTGTAAATATCTTCATTGGTGTGAATCCAAGGGTTACTCATGGAGTAAAGTCAGGATTCCCAGGATATTATCTTTTCTCCAAGAGGGATTGGAGAAGGGATTGTCAGCTAGTTCCTTAAAGGGACAGATTTCTGCTCTGTCTATTCTTTTGCACAAGCGTCTGGCGGATGTTCCAGACGTTCAGGTGTTTTGTCAGGCTTCCGTTAGAATGAAGCCTGTGTTTAAACCTGTTGCTCCGCCATGGAGTTTAAATTTAGTTCTTAAGGTTAATCAAGGGGTTCCGTTTGAACCTCTGCATTCCATAGATAACAAGCTTTTATCTTGGAAAGTTCTGTTTTTGTTAGTTATTTCTTCGGCTCGAAGAGTTTCAGAGTTATCTACCTTACAGTGAGATTCCCCTTATCTGATCTTCCATGCAGGTAAGGTAGTTTTGCGTACCAAACCTGGGTTTCTTCCTAAGGTGGTATCTAATAAGAATATCAATCAGGAGATTGTTGTTCCGTCACTGTGTCCTAATCCTTCTTCAAAGAAGGAACGTCTATTACATAATCTTGACGTGGTTCGTGCTTTAAAGTTTTATTTACAAGCTACTAAGGATTTTTCGTCAAACATCGGCATTGTTTGTTGTTTACTCTGGACAGAGAAGAGGCCAAAAGGCTTCAGCAACTTCTCTTTCCTTTTGGTTAAGAAGTATAATCCGCTTATCTTATGAGACTGCTGGCCAGCAGCCTCCTGTAAGAATTACAGCTCATTCAATTAGAGCAGTGGCTTCCACATGGGCTTTTAAAAATGAGGCTTCTGTTGAACAGATTTGCAAGGCGGCGACTTGGTCTTCGCTCCATACTTTTTCTAAATTTTACAAATTTTATACTTTTGCTTCTTCGGAGGCTATTTTTGGGAGAAAGGTCTTACAGGCAGTGGTGCCTTCCGTTTAAGCACCTGCCTTGTCACTCCCTTTATCCGTGTCCTAAAGCTTTGGTATTGGTATCCCACAAGTAATGGATGATCCGTGGACTGGATACACCTTACAAGAGAAAACGAAATTTATGCTTACCTTATAAATTTATTTCTCTTGTGGTGTATCCAGTCCACGGCCCGCCCTGTCATTTTAAGTCAGGTGTTATTTATTTTTAAACTACAGTCACCACTGCACCCTATAGTTTCTCCTTTCTCTTGCTTGTCTTCGGTCGAATGACTGGGAGGTGGCAGTTAGGGGAGGAGCTATATAGACAGCTCTGCTGTGGGTGATCCTCTTGCAGCTTCCTGTTGGGAAGGAGAATATCCCACAAGTAATGGATGATCCGTGGACTGGATACACCACAAGAGAAATAAATTTATCAGGTAAACATAAATTTCGTTTTTAAAAGCCAATATACCATTTGTTTGTGCTGCATTTGTGCTGATTTGTGTAGCAAAAATGTACATTTCTTTTACAAAGATATGACGAGTCCACGGATTTCATCCTTACTTGTGTGATATTAACCTCCTGCTAACAGGAAGTGGCAAAGAGCACCACAGCAGAGCTGTATATATATAGCCCCTTCCCCTCCACACTCAGTCATTCTCTTTGCCTGTGTTATACTAGGAAGACATGGTAAAGTGAGGTGTTAGTTTTAGTTTCTTCAATCAAGAAGTTTTTTATTTTAAATGGTACCAGTGCGTACTATTTTCCTCAGGGGGATATGGAAGAAGATTTCTGCCCTGAGGTTTGATGATCTTAGCATTTGTAACCAAGATTCACGCTGGTTCTCACAAGACTTCTGAAGGTAACCATGAGACATCTTCAGTGTGGAGACCGGTTTCATGCTACAAGCAGCATTAAGGTATGTGCAGCCTTTTTTTCTGAGGAGACTTGGTGTATCAGAACTGGCTGGCATTATTTCCCTGTATGGGGATGGTGTAAGCAGTAAAACCTTTTTTAATAAGAGGGGTGTTACTGGAGTCCCTATATTATATTTATCATTAGTTGATATTTGGGCATTATGTGACATGGGAGATAATGTAAAAAACTATGTTTTATGTTTTTTATTTTTGGCACTTAAAACTTATTGGTTTTATGCTTGAGGGTTGTAATTGTATGTGTATTTCTACTTTAGTGCAAAACTGCATTCGCATGCGGTGTTATTTGGGCCTACTCCAACTTTTGACCTTAAGGGGCGGAGCCTATTTTGGCGCATTTCCTTCAGGCTTAGCAGCAGCAAACAGTAACTCGGTGGCTCCTGGACTGTGTAGCTGGTCTGAAGGGTTGGAAACTTGATTCAAAGTACTCTGGGGGCAGGTAGGCGCCACAGGAGGTGTAGAGGGTATTTTTATCTATCTTTTGACTAGATGTTGATATAAGTACTTCTAAAGCCTTTTTCTGCCTTTGCTTCTGGGTGCAGTAATTTTTGGATTAACCAACGATATTTAAGTTAAATTTCAGAATAATTTAACGTTTTTTGTGCGTTTTGGAAAAATTGTTCACTTTTTCTTTTCTTAAAGGCACAGTACATGTTTTTTCTAATGTTTATTTTATGCTATAAATAAGTGTTTAAATGACTTTTGTGGTATTACTAGTCTGTTCAACATGTCTGACATTGAGGTTTCTCATTGTTCTATGTGTTTAGAAGCTATTGTGCAACCCTCTCTAACATTGTGTAACTTTTGTACTGAAAGGGCTTTACAATGTAGAAAGCATATTTTAAATAAAGTAAGTGTGCCTAAGGATGATTCTCAGTCTGAAGAGAATCAGGATATGCCATCCAATTCTCCCCAAGTGTCACAACCTTTAACGCCCACACAAGCGACGCCTAGTACTTCTAGTGCGTCTAATTCCTTCGGATGCTATGTCATTTTAATTTAAGCTTGAACACCTCCGCCTGTTACTTAGGGAGGTTTTAGCGATTCTGGATGATTGTGACCCTATTGTAATTCCTCCAGAGAAATTGTGTAAAATGGATAAATATTTGAAAGTACCTACTTACACTGATGTTTTTCCGGTTCCTAAGAGAATTTTGGAAATTGTTAGAAAGGAATGGGATAGACCAGGTATACCGTTTTCTCCCCCTCCTAATTTTAAGAAAATGTTTCCCATATCAGATACCATTCGGGACTCATGGCAAACGGTCCCTAAGGTAGAAGGAGCTATATCTACCCTAGCTAAGCGTACTACTATACCCATTAAGGATAGTTGTGCTTTCAAAGACCCTATGGATAAGAAATTAGAGGGTCTTCTAAAGAGATTATTTGTTAATCAGGGGTTTCTTTTACAACCTACGGCTTGCATTGTTCCAGTAACTACTGCAGCAGCTTTTTGGTTTGAGGCTCTAGAAGAGTTTCTTAAGGTTGAGATTCCATTAGATGACATCTTAGATAGAATTAAGGCTCTCAAGCTAGCTAATTCTTTTATTTCTGATGCCGCTTTTCAGATTGCTAAATTAGCGGCAAAAAATGCAGGATTTGCTATTTTAGCACATAGGGCATTGTGGTTCAAATCTTGGTCTGCTGATGTGTCATCGAAACATAAGCTTTTAGCTATTCCCTTTAAAGGTAAGACCCTTTTCGGGCCAGAATTGAAGGAAATCATTTCTGATATTACAGGAGGTAAAGGCCATGCCCTACCTCAGGATAAATTGGTTAAAATGAGGGGTAAACAGAATAATTTTCGTTACTTTCGAAACTTTAAAGGAAGACCCCCCGCTTCTTCTTCTTCCTCAAAGCAGGAAGGGAATTTTACCCAATCTAAGTCAGTCTGGAGACTTAATCAGAACTGGAATAAGGGTAAACAATCCAAAGAGCCCACTGCTGCTCCTAACATAGACTCGGTAGCCATGAAGATTTTTCTGACGGAGGTCAGAAAATCAAAGATTCTAAATACTTGCTGAGCACTTCAGTCCATTCCTCGGCCATCGGTGGCTCAGTGTATGGAGGTAATTGGATTTATGGTAGCGGCAATGGACATCGTTCCGTTTGCTCGCTTTCATCTCAGATCACTGCAACTGTGCATGCTCGGACAGTGGGGATTATGCAGATTTATCTCCTCAGATAAATCTGGATCAAGAGACCAGAAACTCTCTTCTTTGATGGTTGTCGCCGGATCATCTGTCCCAAGGGACTTGTTTCCGCAGACCCTCGTGGGTGATAGTGACAACAAATGCCAGCCTTCTGGGCTGGGGTGCAGTTTGGAACTCCATGAAGGCTCAGGGTGTTTGGACTCAAGTGGAGTCTCTACTTCCAATCAATATTCTGGAACTGAGAGCAATATTCAATACACTTCAGGCGTGGCCTCAGTTGGCTTCGGCCAAATTCATCAGATTCTAGTCGGACAAAATCACGACTGTGGCATTTATCAATCATTAGGGGGGAACAAGGAGTTCCTTAGCGATGATAGAAGTATCCAAGATAATCAGTTGGGCGGAGGCCCACTCTTGTCATCTGTCAGCAATCTACATCCCAGGAGTAGAGAACTGGGAAGCAGATTTTCTAAGTCAGCAGACTTTTCATCCGGGGGAGTGGGAACTTCAGCCGGTGGTATTTGCCTAATTGATTCTCAGATGGAGCAGACCGGAATTGGATTTCATGGCATTTCAACAGAATTCCAAGATACGGATCCCGGTCAAGGGATCCTCAGGCCAAACTGATAGATGCCTTGGTTGTTCATCCTAGCTTATGTGTTTCCGCCATTTCCTCTCCTTCCACGCGTGATTGCTCAAATCGAACAGGAGAGAGCTTCAGTGATCCTGATAGCACCTGCGTGGCCACGCAGGATTTGGTATGCGGATCTAGTGGACATGTCCTCTCTGCCACCGTGGAAACTTCCATTGAGACAGGACCTTCTCATTCAAGGTCCTTTTCAACATCCAAATCTAATTTCTCTGCAGCTGACTGCATGGAGATTGAACGCTTGATTTTATCGAAGCGATGATTCTCTGATTCGGTCATCAATACTTTGATATAGGCTAGAAAGCCTGTCACTAGAAAAATCTATCATAAGATATGGTGTAAATATCTTTATTGGTGTGAATCCAAGAGTTACTCATGGAGTAAATTTGGGATTCCAGGAATTCTGTCTTTTCTCCAAGAAGGATTGGAGAAAGGGTTATCAGCAAGTTCCTTAAGGGGACAAATTTCAGCTTTGTCAATTCTGTTTCACAAACGTTTGGCAAATGTACCAGATGTTCAGTCTTTTTGTCAGGCTTTATCTAGAATTAAGTCTGTATTTAGACCCATTACTCCTCCCTGGAGTTTGAATTTAGTTCTTCGAGTTCTTCAAGGGGTTCCATTTGAACCCATGCATTCCATGGATATCAAATTGTTATCCTGGAAAGTTCTGTTTTTAGGTTGTTTCAAATAAGAATATTAATCAGGAAATTGTTGTTCCTTCTTTATGTCCTAATCCTTCTTCTAAGAAGGAGCGTATGTTGCATAATTTGGATGTGGTCCGTGCCTTAAAGTTTTACTTACAGGCAACTAAGGATTTCCGCCAATCTTCGTCTTTATTCATTGTTATTCTGGAAAGCATAGGGGTCAGAAAGCTACGGCTACCTCTTTCTTTTTGGCTGAGAAGTATCATCCGCCTGGCATATGAGACTGCTGGACAGCAGCCTCCTGAAAGAATTACGGCTCATTCTACTAGGGCTGTGGCTTCCACATGGGCTTTTAAAAGCAATGCATCTGTTGAACAGATTTGTAAGGCTGCGACTTGGTCGTCCCTTCACACTTTTTCCAAATTTTCCAAATTTGATACTTTTGCTTCTTCTTAGGCTATCTTTTGGGAGAAAGGTTCGTCAAGCAGTGGTGCCTTCCGTTTAGGTTCCTGTCTTGTCCCTCCCTTTCATCCGTGTCCTATTGCTTTGGTATTGGTTTCCCACAAGTAAGGATGAAATCCGTGGACTCGTCATATCTTTGTAAAAGAAAACTAAATTTATGCTTACCTGATAAATTACTTTCTTTTACGATATGACGAGTCCACAGTCCACCCTGTTCTTTTTAAGACAGTTTTTCTTTATATTTTTTGTAAACTTCAGTCACCTCTGCACCTTTTAGCCTTTCCTTTTTCTCTTCCTATACCTTTGGCCGAATGACTGAGGGTGGAGGGGATATATACAGCTCTGCTGTGGTGCTCTTTGCCACTTCCTGTTAGCAGGAGGTTAATATCCCACAAGTAAGGATGAAATCCGTGGACTCGTCATTTCGTAAAAGAAAGTAATTTATCAGGTAAGCATAAATTTAGTTTTTTGCCAGTTTTGTTTTTGCAATATTGAGCATTATATATGATTAAACTCATTTTACTTTTGTCATGATTGTCTTGTAATTACAACTGTTTATCCAAGAGGCTACAACGTCGCGGGAAATAACTTAAACACAGGGTCTCATTGAGGCTCCTTTTGTATCTTGGAATCAAGGGTTAATATCTCCTAAGGGAGGTTATTGAACAGGGGGGGGTGTTAATCATGTTTATGTGATTCTGTCTGCTAATGTGTAGTGATACTTAGGCTCATGGCTATTTCGGAACATAACGGCCTATTGCAAGTGACGCCGGCTTTACGGCCGGGCGCGATTTTTCATGGACTGCACGGTACACCTTGTGTCCAGGCGTGGTCACGCTTTGGCTCTCCATTTCCGCATTCCTGACCGTGTGGCGACGGAGAAATTCTGGTTCGCTGGTGTCTGGTTCATAGGAGGTGGTGAGTGCCCCAGCCATTGGGGGTGTAAGGTGCCGTTTAGATTTTTCTTATTGGTCCATTTTTTAATCAATATCCCAGTTATGGCAGATTCTGATTTTTTGGAGACGGATGTCTCTGATTAAGATTCTACTTCTTGCGAAGAATATGAATAGGCCCGTGTGATACATGCCCATCAGTTATGTTCCGAATGCTGTTTTAGAGTGCTCTGGTCCTCTGGATCGGGGAACCAGGGGCCCACTGAGCTAGATGTTTGTCTGTTTATCTTTACCTCTTAGGGGGTGACTGTGTGGCCTTGTCAGTGTTGGGGGCCCTTGGTTTCAGACTGGTCCTGACTGGGTACAAATCCTTTTGTCTTTAAGGCCTATCTCAGACACGTGGGGCCTGCTATGCCTGGCTGGTCCCACTATTATTTTGTTTTTTCTACTTCACATGTTTCAGCTAGCATTCCGAGAGGACTTGATGGTCCGTGGTTTGCCTAGGTGCATGGGGGATTGTGTGTTGGTCCTCAGCCTTTCAATCTAGTCGGCCGGGACTCCGTTGGGATCCGCTGCGACATACTCTGTTGGTTCTGATTTTGTGGTGTTTCCTTCCCGTAGTGGGTTAGAATTTGAAGGACTCCTTCAAGCAGCTAGTTCCTTGCTGTCTTGCCTTTCGAGGTTCCTTGGGATTGTCCTTTCAGGACTTGTTCCTTCTTGAGGTCTCTTCCTTCGGGTCGACTCTGTCTGGACTTTGTCTGTTTTTCTTTGCGGCTTTTTTGCAGTTTGTTAGAAAGTTTAGGGCCGTGCGTCTCTTTTCTGCTTCCGGGAGTTTGTCGTTTCCATATTAGGGACAATAGACTGTGGTCTTCTCCTTTCCAAGCTTTCGCTTAGGGGTTTTCCCGCCAGGGTTCAGGATGCTCGGCATTCTTCTTCCTTGGGTGTGGTCTTTCCGGAAGGATAATCTGCGATAATCTACTCTCTCTTTGGGTGAACTCTCTTGTAATAATTTCCCTTAGTCTGGGACTTCGTGTATGTGGTCCTTGGTGCCTTTGGGCTCTAGAGTGGTTGCGTGACTACAGCCTAGCACCTTGTTGGTGGGGAGTTGGCCTCCTGCTGTCGGTATTCTCTTCCCTTTGGGCTGGGAATTTATGAGTGAGTCCTGTACCCGTTTCTCCGGGTTATCCTGGATTTGCAACCCCTGTGAGGTCTGATTTTTTTTTTTCAGTCGTTTGTTTTAAGAAGGCTTTTGGTACCGGGTCCAGGGTTCTTGTATTGGATCCTTATGGTTGTCTGGAGGCTTATGATCCTGTGGACTGGTTCGGGACGACCCAGTTTTTCAAGGGGGGCTGATTTGTCCTTTAGACAGAGTGTGCTCCCTTTTACGGGAAGTTTTTCTCTGTTGTTTTCAACAGTTGTGTCTTGATGATGCTTCATTCGGTCTTCGACTCTACGGCCTCTCACGTCCTTGTGGGCATGTTTGCTGTTCCTTATCTGTGCCCTGGGGGGCTAGTTTGACTTCTTTAGAAGTGGGGTTTCCTCTCTCTGGAGGGTTGTGGTCTTGCCTTGTGTGCAGGAGGAGCTGGGCCTTGTTAGCGCCCAAGTTAGAGTGGCAGTCTCATAACCTGAGGGTCATGTGTTCAGGCTTCTCACAATGTGCTTGTTCTCTTTTATTTATGTGGAGGCAGCAGTCTGCTGCTCTGTGGCTTGCTCGATCAATTGTTGAGAGAGTAAGCTCTCCGTGTCGAGACTGTCAAAGAGAGTTGTGCCAGGTCTTCCTAATGATCTATTTTGCACTTTTCTCTATACCAAATCCTAGGGGGTTCTCCTTGGAAGTGTCTTATATTGGGAGGAGCGTATGGGTTGGCACCCAAGCTCTGTAATGGGTGGGTGATTTCACCTCCCTATTCTTCCATTCCCTGGGGGGCTTGGGTTGGGGTCATTTTGTTTCCCCTGTCTATCAGACATGCCTGTCGCTTGGGCTGGTCCGGTGTTTGGAGCAGGATTTGAAATCTGTTGCTCTGCTAATTTCATCCTCGGGTCATCGAGGTTTGGTGAGCCTTCCTTGAGGGCTCTGCTTCTTCTCCACGTTCAGGATATTGTGGAAAGGACTGGCGGCATCCACTGGCTAGCTGGATGCCTAGCAAGCTCTAGGTTAGGGTTTGAATCTAACCTCATCTGCTTCCACTTGCTTGCAAGTACTCAAATTTCTAGAGTCCTCTTCGGATGACAGCAGCGTGCAGTGTTTTGACTCTTCAGGTGTTGCAGTTAGGTGTTGTCCTATCCGAGCTTGCTGCACGAGGTTTTCAGTTTCTGAATATTTCGATATTCTGAGCTGTCTAAGCAGTTTCTGGAGTCCTTCGTCTTCAGTTACTTTCTAGGGTCCGGATGCACTGTGTTTAGGGGAAGATTCTCTTCTCTGTTTCAGTTTCTGGGTCTTGATCCCGTGGATTCTGTGCGAACTGAGGTCTGGGTGTTGTCTCCCTTGTTCTGTGTGACCGGTTGGGTCTCTGCTGGCTTGGCCCTGGTTTCTCGCCTTGTGTTCTTGGGGGCTCGTTTGGGCCCTAATTCTGGTTCTCTGGAATCCTTTATTGGATGTCCTTTCTGGAGACTACGGTTGTTTGATCCATTTCTCTAGTAAGGGGTGTGTTGTTAGGAGACGGACTGCCGGTTGACTGTGTCTCTTGGAGGCTTGTTGGCTCAGTCAAGTCTAGTTCCTGCGGTCTCTAGCAAGGCTTATGGACTATCTTCGGGTCAGTGTCCTTGGGCCTTTTTAAAAAGTTTTTTTCTCTGCTTCGGACAAAGCTGGGTTTTGTTAAGTAGGGGTTTTAGGCCTTGTGCCCTCAGAATGAGCTGCCTTTTGTACCCTCCTGTTTTAGCATTCATTGTCCTCTATAGCTTGGGTATTGTTTTCCCAAAAGTAATGAATGCAACTGTGGACTCTTTACGTTTATGAAGAAAAGCTTAAATTATGCTTACCTGATGATAATTTTCTTTTCTTCAGACGGAAAGAGTCCCCAGCTCCGCGCCCGTAATTTTTCTGGGGGGTGTCTGTTATTTTTGTTCTTCTGGCACCTTTTCACCCTATGTTTCTTCTACTGTTCCTTGGCAGAATGACTGGGGGAAGTGGGAGAGGTATTTAAGCCTTTGGCTGGGGTGTCTTTGCCTCCTCCTGGTGGCCAGGTTCTGAATTCCCAAAAGTAATAAATTGCAGCTGTGGACTCTTTCCGTCTGAAGAAAAGAAAATGATCAGGTAAGCATTGTGGTCATTAATTAGTTTGTAGTTGTGAAATAAACTCTATGAGGGTCTCCATTGTTTCCAAACAGTGTATTAGGAATCAATATATGTTAATAATAAGAGAAAGATTTACAGGTGTATATATACACATCTATTTTACAGCAAAACAGTCCAAATAATTAATACAGGGCAACTTTACCACAACCCCAATTTCTGCAACACTGCTAAAATAATCACTGGATTTTATCCAAGGAATATACTTAGCCACATTCTCCAGTGTGTCCAACATCAGCCATCTTTTCAGCAGGAACAAGATAAAAAGAGAGAGAGAAAAATAGTGTTTCCCAATTATATTCTAATTTCAAAGGGGTTTGGCCTAGCACATGCCAGTCAAGGCTAATGGGAGTGTCTTTAATTAAACACCTAGTTCAGAGAGAAAGGTGTATCTGGGGGGGAGGGATTTCAATAACAGGTCAGTAAGCTATGTCACCACATTCCTTCACTTTGGCTTCTCCTATGTTGACCCGTTTTCTAGTTATACTCACTAGTACAGAACAACACAGTGGGAGAGAAAACCTTACAGGGAAAATTCTCCCACCATCCCTTCGGAATCATTCCCTCGACGATATGAGCTCTTTTGTACTTTCCTAGGACTGTCAATTCCTAGTCTAACTTTATACAATTCATTAAATAAAATTGGACTCAATATTATACATAGACACAAATCCTATGCTAAACCCCATTAGCAACATTTATACAATGGTCTTAAAATTGGGAAAAATTAAAAGTTCATGTATAAGTGCGTGAGTGTGGGTACACTAGATGGGTATGCGTGTAGTAAAATCTTTATTAATAAAGTGTGAATTGTGCCTGTAAAACAAGTTATAATGGTTCCCTGAAGTTCTTTGTTGTCCTCTTTTGGCATCTGGTCCTTGCTTTTGCTTTACCAATCGTCTCTCTTTGAACCACTTTGTTTTTTTAAGACCCTCAAAGGAATGAAAAGAGATTAAAACCAGGCATATATTTACTTCACACTACAACACTCTATCTGCAGTAGTAACCACATTCACAGTTATTAACTTCAAGTTGGGATGTGCCTCTATCATTGCATCATCCCACTCGCCCCTTTACTTAAACTTATGTTGCGTGCCCTATATTGTTATTTACCCCTTTATGCTATATATTATTTTGGCCTAATGTACCATTTTACATCTTCATCATGATACATTTTATACTTATTTAATTTGTCCAACTCCACCATCATAGATTCTTGGTTAGATCAGTCCTGATGACACCTGAAAAACAACAATCTATAATATGTGTTATTGGGAAAAGCTGGAAGGAAAGGTGAGAAGCCTTCTATCTTCATTGGTTTTCTTCCTGCAAAAACATAATTTATGTAAGAACTTACCTGATAAATTCATTTCTTTCATATTAGCAAGAGTCCATGAGCTAGTGACGTATGGGATATACATTCCTACCAGGAGGGGCAAAGTTTCCCAAACCTCAAAATGCCTATAAATACACCCCTCACCACACCCACAATTCAGTTTAACGAATAGCCAAGAAGTGGGGTGATAAAAAAGTGCGAAAGCATATAAAATAAGGAATTGGAATAATTGTGCTTTATACAAAATCATAACCACCACAAAAAAAGGGCGGGCCTCATGGACTCTTGCTAATATGAAAGAAATGAATTTATCAGGTAAGTTCTTACATAAATTATGTTTTCTTTCATGTAATTAGCAAGAGTCCATGAGCTAGTGACGTATGGGATAATGACTACCCAAGATGTGGATCTTTCCACACAAGAGTCACTAGAGAGGGAGGGATAAAATAAAGACAGCCAATTCCTGCTGAAAATAATCCACACCCAAAATAAAGTTTAACGAAAAACATAAGCAGAAGATTCAAACTGAAACCGCTGCCTGAAGTACTTTTCTACCAAAAACTGCTTCAGAAGAAGAAAATACATCAAAATGGTAGAATTTAGTAAAAGTATGCAAAGAGGACCAAGTTGCTGCTTTGCAGATCTGGTCAACCGAAGCTTCATTCCTAAACGCCCAGGAAGTAGATACTGACCTAGTAGAATGAGCTGTAATTCTCTGAGGCGGAATTTTACCCGACTCAACATAGGCAAGATGAATTAAAGATTTCAACCAAGATGCCAAAGAAATGGCAGAAGCTTTCTGGCCTTTCCTAGAACCGGAAAAGATAACAAATAGACTAGAAGTCTTACGGAAAGATTTCGTAGCTTCAACATAATATTTCAAAGCTCTAACAACATCCAAAGAATGCAACGATTTCTCCTTAGAATTCTTAGGATTAGGACATAATGAAGGAACCACAATTTCTCTACTAATGTTGTTGGAATTCACAACTTTAGGTAAAAATTCAAAAGAAGTTCGCAACACCGCCTTATCCTGATGAAAAATCAGAAAAGGAGACTCACAAGAAAGAGCAGATAATTCAGAAACTCTTCTAGCAGAAGAGATGGCCAAAAGGAACAAAACTTTCCAAGAAAGTAATTTAATGTCCAATGAATGCATAGGTTCAAACGGAGGAGCTTGAAGAGCTCCCAGAACCAAATTCAAACTCCAAGGAGGAGAAATTGACTTAATGACAGGTTTTATATGAACCAAAGCTTGTACAAAACAATGAATATCAGGAAGAATAGCAATCTTTCTGTGAAAAAGAACAGAAAGAGCAGAGATTTGTCCTTTCAAAGAACTTGCGGACAAACCCTTATCTAAACCATCCTGAAGAAACTGTAAAATTCTCGGTATTCTAAAAGAATGCCAAGAAAAATGATGAGAAAGACACCAAGAAATATAAGTCTTCCAGACTCTATAATATATCTCTCGAGATACAGATTTACGAGCCTGTAACATAGTATTAATCATGGAGTCAGAGAAACCTCTTTGACCAAGAATAAAGCGTTCAATCTCCATACCTTTAAATTTAAGGATTTCAGATCCTGATGGAAAAAAGGACCTTGTGATAGAAGGTCTGGTCTTAACGGAAGAGACCACGGTTGGCAAGAGGCCATCCGGACAAGATCCGCATACCAAAACCTGTGAGGCCATGCTGGAGCTACCAGCAGAACAAACGAGCATTCCTTCAGAATCTTGGAGATCACTCTTGGAAGAAGAACTAGAGGCGGAAAGATATAGGCAGGATGATACTTCCAAGGAAGTGATAATGCATCCACTGCCTCCGCCTGAGGATCCCGGGATCTGGACAGATACCTGGGAAGTTTCTTGTTTAGATGGGACGCCATCAGATCTATTTCTGGAAGTTCCCACATTTGAACAATCTGAAGAAATACCTCTGGGTGAAGAGACCATTCGCCCGGATGCAACATTTGGCGACTTAGATAATCCGCTTCCCAATTGTCTACACCTGGGATATGAACCGCAGAGATTAGACAGGAGCTGGATTCCGTCCAAACCAAAATTCGAGATACTTCTTTCATAGCCAGAGGACTCTTACTTACCCCAGGACACTCATCTACATATAGCAGATAGCCAAACCAGTACTGAAACGAGAATCAGCAGAGGTAATGGTATATATAAGAGTATATCGTCGATCTGAAAAGGGAGGTAAGAGATGAATCTCTACGACCGATAACAGAGAACCTATGAAATAGACCCCTTAGAAGGAGATCACTGTATTCAAATAGGCAATACTCTCCTCACATCCCTCTGACATTCACTGCACGCTGAGAGGAAAACCGGGCTCCAACTTGCTGCGGAGCGCATATCAACGTAGAATCTAGCACAAACTTACTTCACCACCTCCATCGGAGGCAAAGTTTGTAAAACTGAATTGTGGGTGTGGTGAGGGGTGTATTTATAGGCATTTTGAGGTTTGGGAAACTTTGCCCCTCCTGGTAGGAATGTATATCCCATACGTCACTAGCTCATGGACTCTTGCTAATTACATGAAAGAAATAAGACTTCAAATGCTCAGATATTATGACAGGGGCAATTGGAGCAGAACTTCGGTTTTTAGTGGGACCCAGTGGCATATTATCTTGTTTTATCACTTGTTTTGGCTCTCTTCTTTGTGACAGTAGATGATCAAAATCTACATTGTTTCCAGAAATATCACTAATTATTTTTTCTTGTTTTATTTTCATCTGTAACTCAGTAATTTTATTTGAGTATTCGTTTCTGCTGTGTTCTGTTAATTTTAATTGACGTTGTAATTTACCGATCTGTATGGTGTTAGTTAAAGCAGAAAGCTTAATACAATCTCTGTCAGACTGTGTTTCTCTTGTAAGATGTATCGAGTCCAAGGATTCATCCTTACTTGTGGGATATTCTCCTCCCCTACAGGAAGTGGCAGAGAGAGCACCCACAGGAGAGCTGCCTATATAGCTCCCCCCTTAGCTCCACCCCCCAGTCATTCTCTCTGCCTGCTTAACTGCTAGGAAGGGCAAAGAGGAGTGTGGTGACAAAAATGTTAGGTTTTTATTTTCTCAAGCAAAAGTTTGTTATTTTTAAATGGTACCGGTGTGTACTATTTACTCTCTGGCAGAAAAGGGATGAAGATTTCTGCAAGGAGGATGATGATCTTAGCATTTTGTAACTAAGATCCACTGCTGTTCTCACAAGGGCTGAAGAGTACAGGAAAACTTCAGTTGGGGGATCAGTTTACAGGCTAAACTGCATTAAGGTATGTTCAGTCTATTTTTTTCTAGACAGACTATGTTATTTCTAGAAAAGGCTGGCAATATCCCCATGAGGGAAGGGTAAGCTGTATTCAGACACTTGGATATGAATTTCAGCTTGCATGAAGGGCTCATTAGTTACTGGTGACACTGTTTGGCAAAAACGTTTTTGTTTATTCAGTGAATGATGCAATTATAACATTGTTTTGAAGGGACTAAAGGGGTCATTGTGGCTTGTTTTTGAGTTTTCTAACCCACATGGTTAATTTAGAGACACTCTAGTTTTTGTCTGTTAGGCCTCAAAACATTGAGTGAGGTGGGAGGGGCCTATTTTCGCGCCTCAGTTGTGCAGTTTCTTTTCCTCTGAGACTTCTAACTGCTTCTCTAGAGGTTCCTGCCGTGTTTGAAGGCTGTAAAAGAAGTTTCTTTCATGTAATTAGCAAGAGTCCATGAGCTAGTGACGTATGGGATATACATTCCTACCAGGAGGGGCAAAGTTTCCCAAACCTTAAAATGCCTATAAATACACCCCTCACCACACCCACAATTCAGTTTTACAAACTTTGCCTCCGATGGAGGTGGTGAAGTAAGTTTGTGCTAGATTCTACGTTGATATGCGCTCCGCAGCAAGTTGGAGCCCGGTTTTCCTCTCAGCGTGCAGTGAATGTCAGAGGGATGTGAGGAGAGTATTGCCTATTTGAATGCAGTGATCTCCTTCTAAGGGGTCTATTTCATAGGTTCTCTGTTATCGGTCGTAGAGATTCATCTCTTACCTCCCTTTTCAGATCGACGATATACTCTTATATATACCATTACCTCTGCTGATTCTCGTTTCAGTACTGGTTTGGCTATCTGCTATATGTAGATGAGTGTCCTGGGGTAAGTAAGTCTTATTTTCTGTGACACTCCTAGCTATGGTTGGGCACTTTGTTTATAAAGTTCTAAATATATGTATTCAAACATTTATTTGCCTTGACTCAGAATGTTCAACTTTCCTTATTTTTCAGACAGTCCGTTTCATATTTGGGATAATGCATTTTAATTTAACATTTTTTACCTTAAAATTTGACTTTTTCCCTGTGGGCTGTTAGGCTCGCGGGGGCTGAAAATGCTTCATTTTATTGCGTCATTCTTGGCGCGGACTTTTTTGGCGCAAAAATTCTATTTCCGTTTCCGGCGTCATACGTGTCGCCGGAAGTTGCGTCATTCTTTGACGTTATTTTGCGCCAAAAATGTCGGCGTTCCGGATGTGGCGTCATTTTTGGCGCCAAAAAGCATTTAGGCGCCAAATAATGTGGGCGTCTTATTTGGCGCGGAAAAATATGGGCGTCACTTTTGTCTCCACATTATTTAAGTCTCATTTTTTATTGCTTCTGGTTGCTAGAAGCTTGTTCTTTGGCATTTTTTCCCATTCCTGAAACTGTCATTTAAGGAATTTGATCAATTTTGCTTTATATGTTGTTTTTTTTTTTTTTTCTTTTACATATTGCAAGATGTTCCACGTTGCAACTGAGTCAGAAGATACTTCAGGAAAATCACTGCACAGTGCTGGAGCTACCAAGCTAAGTGTATCTGCTATAAACTTTTGGTATCTGTTTCTCCAGCTGTTATTTGTATTGCATGTCATGTCAAACTTATTAATGCAGATAAAATTTCCTTTAGTACTGTTACATTACCTGTTGCTGTTCCGTCAACATCTAATTTTCAGAGTGTTCCTGATAACATAAGAGATTTTATTTTTAAATCCATTAAGAAGGCTATGTCTGTTATTTCTCCTTCTAGTATACATAAAAGTCTTTTAAAACTTCTCTTTTTTCAGATGAATTTTTAAATGAACATCATCATTCTGATACTGATAATGGTTCTTCTGGTTCAGAGGTTTCTGTCTCAGAGGTTGATGCTGATAAATCTTTGTATTTGTTCAAGATGGAATTTATTCGTTCTTTACTTAAAGAAGTGTTATTTGCATTAGAAATAGAGGATTCTGGTCCTCTTGATACTAAATGTAAACGTTTAAATAAGGTTTTTAGATCTCCTGTAGTTATTCCAGAAGTGTTTTATCTCCCTGATGCTATTTCTGAAGTAATTTCCAGGGAATGGAATAATTTGGGTAATTTATTTACTCCTTCTAGACGTTTAAGCAAATTAGATCCTGTGCCATCTGACAGATTAGAGTTTTTTGGGACAAAAATCCCTAAGGTTATGGGGCTGTCTCTACTCCTGCTAATGTACTACTATTTCTATGGCAGATAGTACTTCATTTAAGGATCCTTTAGATAGGAAAATTGAATCCTTTCTAAGAAAAGCTTACTTATGTTCAGGTAATCTTCTTAGACCTGCTATATTTTTAGCGGATGTTGCTGCAGCTTCAACTTTTTGGTTAGAAGCTTTAGCGCAACAAGTAACAGATCATAATTTTATAGCATTATTATTATTCTATAACATGCTAATAATTTTATTGGTGATACCATCTTTTGATATCATTAGAGTTGATGTCAGGTATATGTCTCTAGCTATTTTAGCTAGAAAAGCTTTATGGATTAAACTTGGAATGCTGACATGTCTTCTAAGTCAACTTTGCTTTCCCTTTCTTTCCAGGGTAAATAATCATTTTCGTTCCTTTCCTCACAAGGAACAAAAGCCTGATCCTTCATCCTCAGGAGCGGTATCAGTTTGGAAACTATTTCCAGTTTGGAATGTATCCAAGCCTTATAGAAACCTATAGCCAGCTCCTAAGTACCTATGAAGGTGCGGCCCTTATTCCAGCTCAGCTGGTATGGGGCAGATTACGTTTTCTTCAAAGAAATTTGGATCAATTCCGTTCTTAATCTCTGGTTTCAGAAACATTGTTTCAGAAAGGTACAGAATTGGCTTCAAGTTAAGGCCTCCTGCTAAGAGATTCTTTTCTTTCCCGTGTCCCAGTTAACACAGCAAAGGCTCAGCATTTCTGAAATGTGTTTCAGATCTAGAGTTGGCTGGAGTATTTATGCCAGTTCCAGTTCTGGAACAGGGGCTGGGGTTTTATTTTATCTCTTCATTGTACCAAAGAAGGTCAATTCCTTCAGACCAGTTCCGGATCTATCATTATTGAATCGTTATGTTAGGATACCAACATTCAAGATGGTTACTGTAGGACTATCCTGCCTTTTGTTTAGCAAGGGCATTATATGTCTACAATAGATTTACAGGATGTGTATCTGCATATTCCGATTCATCCAGATCACTTTTAGTGTCTGAGATTCTCTTTTTAGACAAGCATTACCAGTTTTGTGGCTCTACCGTTTGGCCTAGCCTCAGTTCCAAGAATTTTTTTCAAAGGTTCTCGGTGCCCTTCTTTCTGTATTCAGAGAATAGGGTTTTGGTATTTCCTTATTTGGACGATATCTTGGTACTTGCTCAGTCTTCTCATTTTCGAAGAATCTCATACGAATCGACTTGTGTTGTTTCTTCAAGTTCATGGTTGGAGGATCAATTTACTAATCAGTTCATTGATTCCTCAGACAAGGGTAACCTTTTTAGGTTTCTAGATAAATTCAGTGTCTATGACTCTGTCCTTGTCAGACAAGAGAAGTTTAACATTGATATCAGCTTGTCAAAACCTTCAGTCACATTCATTCCCTTTGGTAGCCTTATGCATGGAAATGTTGGGTCTTAGGACTGCCGCATCAGATGCGATCTCCTTTGCTCGTTTTCACATGCGACCTCTTCAGCTCTGTATGCTGAACCAATGGTGCAGGGATTACTCAAAGATATCTCAATTAATATCTTTAAACCGATTTTACAACACTCTCTGACATGGTGGACAGATCACCATCGTTTAGTTCAGGGGGCTTCTTTGTTCTTCCGACCTGGACTATAATCTCAACAGATGCAAGTCTTACAGGTTGGGGAGCTGTGTGGGGGTATCTGACGGCACAAGGGGTTTGGGAATCTCAGGAGGTGAGATTTCCGATCAATATTTTGGAACTCCGTGCAATTTTCAGAGCTCTTCAGTCTTGGCCTCTTCTGAAGAGAGAGTTGTTCATTTGTTTTCAGATAGACAATGTCACAACTGTGGCATACATCAATCATCAAGGAGGGACTCACAGTCCTCTGGCTATGAAAGAAGTATCTCGAATTTTGGTTTGGGCGGAATCCAGCTCCTGTCTAATCTCTGCGGTTCATATCCCAGGTATGGACAATTGGAAAGCGGTTTATCTCAGTCGCCAAACGTTGCATCCGGGCGAATGGTCTCTTCACCCAGAGGTATTTCTTCAGATTGTTCAAATGTGGGAACTTCCAGAAATAGATCTGATGGCTTCTCATCTAAACAAGAAACTTCCCAGGTATCTGTCCAGATCCCGGGATCCTCAGGCGGAGGCAGTGGATGCATTATCACTTCCTTGGAAGTATCATCCTGCCTATATCTTTCCGCCTCTAGTTCTTCTTCCAAGAGTAATCTCCAAGATTCTGAAGGAATGCTCGTTTGTTCTGCTGGTAGCTCCGGCATGGCCTCACAGGTTTTGGTATGCGGATCTTGTCCGGATGGCCTCTTGCCAACCGTGGACTCTTCCGTTAAGACCAGACCTTTTGTCTCAAGGTCCTTTTTTCCATCAGGATCTGAAATCCTTAAATTTAAAGGTATGGAGATTGAACGCTTGATTCTTGGTCAAAGAGGTTTCTCTGACTCTGTGATTTATACTATGTTACAGGCTCGTAAATCTGTATCCAGAGAGATATATTATAGAGTCTGGTAGACTTATATTTCTTGGTGTCTTTTCTCATCATTTTTCTTGGCATTCTTTTAGAATACCGAGAATATTACAGTTTCTTCAGGATGGTTTAGATAAGGGTTTGTCCGCAAGTTCCTTGAAAGGTCAAATCTCTGCTCTTTCTGTTCTTTTTCACAGAAAGATTGCTATTCTTCCTGATATTCATTGTTTTGTACAAGCTTTGGTTCGTATAAAGCCTGTCATTAAGTCAATTTCTCCTCCTTGGAGTTTTAATTTGGTTCTGGGGGCTCTTCAAGCTCCTCCATTTGAACCTATACATTCATTGGATATTAAATTACTTTCTTGGAAAGTTTTGTTCCTTTTGGCCATCTCTTCTGCCAGAAGAGTTTCTGAATTATCTGCTCTTTCTTGTGAGTCTCCTTTTCTGATTTTTCATCAGGATAAGGCGGTGTTGCGAACTTCTTTTGAATTTTTACCTAAGTTGTGAATTCCAACAACATTAGTAGAGACATTGTGGTTCCTTCATTATGTCTTAATCCTAAGAATTCTAAGGAGAAATCGTTGCATTCTTTGGATGTTATTAGAGCTTTGAAATATTATGTTGAAGCTACTAAGTCTTTCCGAAAGACTTCTAGTTTATTTGTTATCTTTTCCGGTTTTAGAAAGGCCAGAAAACTTCTGCCATTTCTTTGGTATCTTGGTTGAAATCTTTAATTCATCTTGCCTATGTTGAGTAGGGTAAGACTCCGCCTCATAGGATTACAGCTCATTCTACTAGGTCAGTTTCTACTTCCTGGGCGTTTAGGAATGAAGCTTCGGTTGATCAGATTTGCAAAGCGGCAACTTGGTCCTCTTTGCATACTTTTACCAAATTCTACCATTTTGTTGTATTTTCTTCTTCTGAAGCAGTTTTTGGTAGAAAAATACTTCAGGCAGCGGTTTCAGTTTGAATCTTCTGCTTATGTTTTTCATTAAACTTTATTTTGGGTGTGGATTATTTTCAGCAGGAATTGGCTGTCTTTATTTTATCCCTCTCTAGTGACTCTTGTGTGGAAAGATCCACATCTTGGGTAGTCATTATCCCATACGTCACTAGCTCATGGACTCTTGCTAATTACATGAAAGAAAACATAATTTATGTAAGAACTTACCTGATAAATTCATTTCTTTCATATTAGCAAGAGTCCATGAGGCCCGCCCTTTTTTTGTGGTGGTTTTGATTTTTTTGTATAAAGCACAATTATTCCAATTCCTTATTTTATATGCTTTCGCACTTTTTTCTTATCACCCCACTTCTTGGCTATTCGTTAAACTGAATTGTGGGTGTGGTGAGGGGTGTATTTATAGGCATTTTAAGGTTTGGGAAACTTTGCCCCTCCTGGTAGGAATGTATATCCCATACGTCACTAGCTCATGGACTCTTGCTAATATGAAAGAAATGAATTTATCAGGTAAGTTTTTACATAAATTATGTTTTTTTCCCCCACAAATTGTTCTGAAGGGCAGGTAGGAGCCACAGCAGAACTGTGGCAAAGTGCTGAAAGTCTTTTTTACTGGTTTTGATGTTTTTTAAATCCGGTTTTGCCATTAAGGGGTTAATTGTTTATTTGCATAGCTGTGCAAAGTTACTAAGACTGTATGATACTACTGTAAAAATTTCGTTATGTTTACTGCTTTTTTACACTGTTTTGCAGAATTTGTGCAGCTTTTTTTCTCTTAAAGGCACGGTACCGTTTTATTTCTAAGTGTTATTTACTTTGATTACAGTGTTTTCCAAGCTTGCTTGTTACATTACTAGCCTGTTTAACATGTCTGACACCAAGGAAAATCCTTGTTCAATATGTTTGGAAGCCATTGTGGTACCCCCTCTTAGAATGTGTCCCAATTGTACTGATATGTCTATAAACTATAAAGAACATATATTAGCACTTAAAAATAGAGCAATAGATGATTCTCAGTCAGAAGTAAATGAGGGTTTAGCATCTAGCTCTCCCCAAGTGTCACAACCAGTAACGCCCGCACAAGTGACGCCAAGTACTCTAGTGCGTCAAATTCATTTATTTTACAAGACATGGCCACTGTTGTGAATACAACACTCACAGAGGTTTTATCCTGACTGCCTGGTTTTCACGGAAAGCGGGACAGCTCTGGGTTAAGGAAAAATGCTGAGCAGTCTGACGCTTTAGTAGCCGTATCTGATATGCCCTCACAATGCTCTGAGGTAGGGGTGAGGGATTTGTTATCTGAGGGAGAAATTTCTGATTCAGGAAAGACGCTTCCTCAGACAGATTCTGATATGACGGCCTTTAAATTTAAGCTTAAACACCTCTGCTTATTGCTCAGGGAGGTATTAGCGGCTCTAGATGATTGTGACCCTATAGTGGTCCCAGAGAAATTGTGTAAGATGGATAAATACTTAGAGGTTCCTGTTTACACTGATGTTTTTTTCCAGTCCCTAAGAGGATTGTGAATATTATTGCTAAGGAGTGGGTTAGACCAGGTATTCCGTTCATTCCCTCTCCTGTTTTTAAGAAAATGTTTCCCATATCTGACACCATGCGGGACTCGTGGCAGACCGTTCCTAAGGTGGAGGGAGCTATTTCTACTCTGTCTAAGCGTACAACTATACCTATTGAAGTCAGTTGTGCTTTCAAAGATCCTGTGGATAAAAAATTAGAGGGTCTCCTGAAGAAAATTTTTGTTCATCAAGCTTTTCTTCTTCAACCTATTGCGTGCATTGTTCCTGCAACTACTGCAGCTGCTTTCTGGTTTGAGGCTCTAGAAGAGGCTCTTCAGATGGAGACTCCATTAAAAGAAATTTTGGACAGAATTAAGGCCCTTAAATTGGCTAATTCTTTTATTACAGATGCCGCTTTTCAACTGGCTAAATTAGCGACAAAGAATTCAGGTTTTGCCATTTTAGCACACAGGGAGTTATGGCTTAAATCCTGGTCTGCTGATGTGTCATCTAAAACTAAACTTTTGAACATCCCTTTCAAAGGAAAGACCCTATTCGGGCCTGAACTGAAAGAGATTATTTCAGACATTATTGGAGGGAAAGGTCATGCCCTCCCTCAGGATAGATCAAATAAGATGAGGACCAAACAAAATAATTTTCGTTCCTTTTGGAATTTCAAGAGTGGTCCCGCTTCAGCTTCCTCTGCTCAGGGCCGGATTTACATCTCAGGTGGCTGTAGGCACAAAAACCTGAAGCGCCCCTCCCACCCCCCCACCCCCCCAGAAAAAAAGTGGAAAAAATGAGGACTTTTTTTTTATTATTATTTAGGACAACTAAAAATATTAGATGTAAAATTACATTTTCCCTTTTATGGAGATACACAAATACACACACCAATTGCAATATTTGTTGTAATGGAAGCTACACCAAAAATCAATATTCACTTGACTCAAATGGCCATACAATTTCTATTATGTATAACAAAAACAAATCATGTTAAACTTTTAATGCAAAATATTCTAAAGAAAACCCTATTTAGTTGAAATGATTTTTATTGTAAAAATAAAATAAACAAAGAATAATAGATACATCACATATTGCATAATTTGTCCTATTTGTAATTCTCCAACTCTTCCCTCTATTTCTCTGGTGAGGGTCCATTAGGTAAAAGTTCATAGTAGGTTGCCACAGATTGGTTTGCTGAACCAGAAAAACTGTGGAATGTCCAAACGCTTTTGTCTGAGCATGGAGAGATTTATCAAACAGTGTGATTAATCATACAATCGGTAAGAACTACAGAGACCAAAGGGTGAGGCACATCACCAATTTCTGTGGACATTGAAAATATACATGGCAACCCTTCAGTCCCCGCTCCACTCAATTGCATTCTATTAAAACATTTCCCAATATCTATTACCCTCTTATTGTATAACAATAAACTATAAATCAACATCCCCCCCACTCGATAAAGTGTTAAACATCTACTTGCCTGCTTCAGCCTTGCTTCAGACGCCGATCCGGGAAGAGAGAGCCCCGTCTGCAGTCGGCCTGCATAAATCCCTACCCTCCACTGTCGCCTTTTGATTCTCTAAATGTATCCAGTCCTGTCTTGAACTCAAAGTTGTGTCCTAGTCAAATTCCCCAGATGTGCTTAATCAGTGTCCCCCTAATATCCAGTAATTCCAGACTTTTAAGAATTGGTCATGATTGGCTTGTATCAGTGATGCTGATTCAGAGAGTGAGTATGTTATCTTGATTAAGAAAACCCTATTTAAAGGGACATAAAATGTGACAGTTTGCTGGGCATTTTATTATTGCACTAGTGCTTGCACAGAAGTGTGTTAGCCTCTTGCAAAAGAGTTAAACACATAGTCAATGTCAGTTCTGAGACAGCAATACACATCTGTGCAGACCCAGATGGGCTCATAGGACATGTTTATTGACAAGCCATTAGTGTATTGCTTTTCTGGAGATGACTTTGACTATGTGCTTAACATTTTGTTGGAGTTAAACACAGTTTTGTGTAAACAATAGCAATATTAAAACTAGCAGCATGCAAGCTCATCACCATCAACAACCTGTGCAGCCAGTGGAAAAAAATATAAAATGTAGGTATTTTTTTCCACTACATGAAAAAAATCTTGTAAACTCTGATATTTTTGGTACAAATACACACAGATGTTACATTTATTTTGTTCTGAAATATAAATATCATATGATGTTGCTCTCAAAGGAAAACATGGAATGTTGTAGATTATATGTAATCCAGGGGTCAACAAATGTGTTTAAAATTAGAATTTAGAAATTCAATTTACCACAATACAAAAATACACTTACTTGATAAAAGAACAGATTAACAATTTTTAATGTTATGTGTGTGTGTGTGTGTGTATATATATATATATATATATATATATACACACACATACATATACATACATATACATACATACAAACAAATATGCCATGTGAGTGGTTTACACACATACACATTTTACAGCCTTACAGTCTACAAACTTTGTTGTCAAAGTGCCCTAAAGGCTGTAAATAACAATTGGCAACTTGTAATAAAGAGCAGAGCAGCTAGTCCCACATAACCTCCACACCTCCAAGGCCTTTATAGAACAAAAACATTCATCCTGAAGCAGAATTTAAACTCCTGGCTATAAAAAAGGAATACAGCACATAACAAGTGAATACACTGCAACCCTCTCTGGTAGCCAAGGGGTTAAAGTGCTCTGCTTGTTATGTTTTCATTCTAGGCAGCATTAGAAGCCTTGTACAGCCCTAACCTGTTCTGAAGCTTTCATTCCTCAACAAAAAGTTTCTGCAGCACATCAGCATGGAGCTTGGCTGTGTGAGGCAACAGAAGTACATAAAATAAAAGTGAAACTAAACATGCCTGGCGAAAATGGGAGGGCTTTAGATTTAATCTTTGCCCCTCTCTCCTTCATGGCTCCCTCAACTGCTGTAACATATTCCCAATGAAACACTTGACTTTGTAGGCACCTGGCAGCACAATTCTTACTAAAATAAATGCCCTCATAAAAAAAAAAAAAAAAAAATTTTTTGTATTACTGACAGGCAGGCGCCCCTCACTGCAAGGCGCCTGTAGGCACATGCCTAATGGGAAATCCGGCCCTGCCTCTGCTGCAAAACAAGAGGGGAATTTTGCTCAATCCAAGTCAGTCTGGAGACCTAACCAGGCTTGGAACAAGGGTAAACAGGCCAAGAAGCCTGCAGCTGCCTCTAAGACAGCATGAAGGGGTAGCCCCCAATCCAGGACTGGATCTAGTAGGGGGCAGACTCTCTCTCTTCGCTCAGGCTTGGGCAAGAGATGTTCACGATCCCTGGGTTTTAGAAATTGTGTCCCAGGGATATTTTCTGGAATTCAAAGGCTCTCTTCCAAGGGGGACTTTTCACATTTCTCGATTGTCTGTAAACAGACAAAGAGAGAGGCGTTCTTACGCTGTGTAGAAGACCTACACAACATGGGGGTGATCCGCCCAGTCCCAAAAGAGGAACAGGGGCTAGGTTTTTACTCAAACCTGTTTATGGTTTCCAAAAAAGAGGGAACTTTCAGATCAATCTTGGATCTCAACATTCTAAACAAGTTCCTCAAAGTTCCATCATTCAAGATGGAGACTATTCGGTCTATTCTACCTCTGATCCAGGAGGGTCAATATATGACCACCATGGACTTAAAGGATGCGTATCTACACATCCCTATTCACAGAATTGTCACAAGGGTGCTAGGGTCCCTTCTGGCGGTTCTACGACCACAGGGCATAGCAGTGGCGCCTTATCTAGACGACATCTTATTTCAGGCGTCAACTTTCCAGCTATCCAAGTCTCACACGGACATCGTGTTGGCTTTTCTGAGATCTCATGGGTGGACGGTGACCATAAAAAAGAGTTCTCTCTTCCCTCTTATAAGAGTTTCCTTCCTAGGGACTCTGATAGACTCGGTAGAAATGAAAATATTTCTGATGGCGGTCAGAAAATCAAAGCTCTTAACCACTTGCCGAGCTATTCATTCCATTCCTCGGCCATCAGTGGCTCAGTATATGGAGGTAATCGGACTCATGGTAGCGGCAATGGACATAGTTCCTTTTGCCCGCCTACACCTCAGACCACTACATCTATGCATGCTCAAACAGTGGAATGGGGATTATGCAGATTTGTCTCCTCAACTGCATCTGGATCAGGAGACAAGAGATTCTCTTCTCTGGTGGTTGTCTCAGGACCACCTGTCTCAGGGAATGTGTTTCCGCAGGCCAGAGTGGCTCATTGTAACGACAGATACCAGCCTGCTAGGCTGGGATGCAGTCTGGAACTCCCTGAAAGCACAGGGCTTATGGTCTCGGGAGGAATCTCTTCTCCCGATAAATATTCTAGAACTGAGAGCGATATTCAATGCACTTGCTGCGGCCAAATTCATCAGGTTTCAGTCGGACAACATCACAACTGTAGCTTATATCAATCATCAAGGAGGAACAAAGAGTTCTCTAGCGATGATGGAGGTAACCAAAATAATCTGATGGGCAGAGGATCACTCTTGCCATCTCTCAGCAATCCACATCCCAGGAGTAGAGAACTGGGAGGCGGATTTCCTAAGTCGTTAGACTTTTCATCTGGGGGAGTGGGAACTCCATCCAGAGGTATTTGCCCAGCTGATTCAGCTATGGGGCACACCAGAATTGGATCTGATGGCGTCCCATCAGAAAGCCAAACTTTCTCGTTACGGGTCCAGGTCCCGGGATCCCAAGGCGGTACTGATAGATGCTCTAGGAGTGCCTTGGTCCTTCAATCTGGCCAATGTATTTCCTCTCCTTCTACGTCTGGTTGCCAGAATAAAGCAGGAGAGAGCTTCGGTGATTCTGATAGCACCTGCATGGCCACGCAGGACTTGGTATGCAGACCTAGTGGATATGTCCTTGGTTCTATCATGGACTCTGCCAATGAGGCAGGACCTTCTAATCCAAGGTCTGTTCACGCATCCAAATCTAATTTTTCTGCGTCTGACTGCTTGGAGATTGAACGCCTGATTCTATCAAAGCGTGGTTTCTCTGAGTCGGTCATTGATACCCTGTTTCAAGCTAGAAAGCCTGTCACCAGGAAGATCTATCATAAGATTTGGCGCAAATATCTTTATTGGTGTGAATCCAAAGGTTACTCGTGGAGTAAGATTAGGATTCCTAGAATATTGTCTTTTCTCCAAGAAGGTTTGGAGAAGGGATTATCAGCTAGTTCCTTATAAGGACAAATATCTGCTTTGTCTATTCTTCTACACAAACGTCTGGCAGATGTCCCAGACGTTCAAGCATTTAGTCAGGCTTTGGTCAGAATCAAGCCTGTATTTAAACCTGTTGCTCCGCCATGGAGCCTAAATTTAGTTCTTAAAGTTCTTCAAGGGGTTCCGTTTGAACCTATGCATTCCATGGATATTAAGCTTCTATCTTGGAAAGTTTTGTTTTTAGTAGCTATCTCTTCGGCTCGAAGAGTTTCTGAGCTATATGCTTTACAGTGTGATTCCCCTTATCTTATTTTCCATGCAGATAAGGTGGTTTTGCGTACCAAACCTGTGTTTCTTCCTAAGGTTGTTTCTTATAAGAATATCAATCAAGAGATTGTTGTTCCTTCACTGTGTCCTAATCCTTCTTCAAAGAAGGAACGTCTGTTGCACAATCTTGATGTGGTTTGTGCTTTAAAGTTCTACTTACAAGCAACTAAAGATTTCTGTCAAACATCTTCATTGTTGGTTGTTTATTCTGGTAAGCGGAGAGGTCAGAAGGCTACCGCTACCTATCTTTCCTTTTGGCTGAAAAGCATCATCCGTTTGGCTTATGAGACTGCTGGCCAACAGTCTCCTGAAAGAATTACTGCTCATTCTACTAGAGCTGTGGCTTCCACATGGCTTTTAAAAATGAGGCTTCTGTTAAACAGATTTGTAATGCGGCGACTTGGTCTTCGTTTAATATTTTTTCCAAATTTGATACTTTTGCTTCTTCCGTTTAAGGTCCCTGTCTTGTCCCTCCCTTCATCCGTGTCCTAAAGCTTTGGTATTGGTATCCCACAAGTAAGGATGAATCCGTGGACTCGATACATCTTACAAGAGAAAACATAATGTATGCTTACCTGATAAATTTATTTCTCCTGTGATGTATCGAGTCCACGGCCTGCCCTGTTTATTAAGACAGGCATATATATATATATTTATTTTTAAACTTTCAGTCACCACTGCACCCTATAGTTTCTCCTTTTTCTTCCTAGCCTTCGGTCGAATGACTGGGGGGTGGAGCTAAGGGGGGAGCTATATAGGCAGATCTGCTGTGGGTGCTCTCTCTGCCACTTCCTGTAGGGGAGGAGAATATCCCACAAGTAAGGATGAATCCGTGGACTCGATACATCACAAGAGAAATAAATTTATCAGGTAAGCATAAATTATGTTTTTATCTAATTTTAATTTAAGATCTGTATTTTGCTCTGTCAAGTCTCTAATGTTTGTTAGTCCTCTTATTGTTGACATCACTGCCTGCGCTATCATACATTTTCTTTTATTATTATTAATATTTTTAAGAGTTACTACCTGTGTGTTAGTATCTCTAAAACACTTTCGCACTTGGGGTTTTTAGCTTCTGGGATGAGGAATGGACCATTATATTTATGAATATAATTGTTAAAATCACAGATTTCCTGTGAAATATAGTTTTTCACAGACATTTTAGCAGATAGCCGTTAGAACTAAAATAATAAAAATAAAAAAAATATATATATATATACAGCATATATAAAAAAATATACTAGAATCAATATTTTCCTAACCACTGAATGTAATCTGGGGAACAGACTCTGAATAGTGTGTCTTTTACAGTAGTAGTGTTTTTTTTTTTAAATGTTTACACAGGGTGTACAAGGTACCATTGAGATGCTAGTTTTACACAACAAAGGACATAGCAGTTACGCCACCTAGAAGAGGTAGTAATTATCTGTTTATAAGCAGGTCAGCATTCCAGCAGAGGTGGTAATATAGTTAAATTTAGTTTTCCTAACCACTGCTCAATATTCTTTATTTTAAATCTGGGGAACAGACTTCGAATAGTGTGTGTCTCACAGCATAGTTTGCCAGACTATTTTACCTGCCCCAAATGCAAGGAATTATCATATCTATAGGGCAATGAAACACCAGACTAAACAGAAGTTAAGCAACTTAGACTTTCTGTAAAGGAGATAACTTTGTATATAAGGAGCAGAAATCAAGCATTTAAAAAAAAAAAAAAAAAACATTTGTATTCCTAAAATACAGACCAAATTGAAAATGCAGGCTAAATTAAACACCCTTCAGATGTTTTTAGTTCAAACAGTGAAAAATGTTAAAAATGTTTGTGCTTTTAAATCCAAGTAGTGTGTCGCACACTCACAATATACCTTGCCAAACTACCTCCTGCACCTTCCCCCAACAGGAAAGAATTTACATTAACATATGTATAGGGCAAGCTACAGCTCTGGGTGTAACACATTCATAGAAATTAATCTTTTTTCATTTAGACAACAAGTAAATATCATGTCTCTTAAATCCATTAGATTTTACAGAAAACAATCATTCTAAACTATTTTACTCCCAAATTAATTGCTTAAAATCCATGCAGTGACCAATAAAAACATTATTTGAAGAAGAAAACACACACAACATGTCTAGCAGGGACAACTCTGATAGAAAACTGGCTCACCAATAAAAAGTATCCAGTTTCCAAAAACAAGAAAAATTAAACTCTAATTCCAAGCTACAGACAATTTATAAATCCCAGCAGTAAAAATAAACAGTTTACCAAACCTAGTAAACTAATATCTTATACAACAGGCCTGCTGAAACCAACCATTATGTGCTCTTTTTAAATACAGTACTACATACAAAAACTTTGCTATAAAACACCAAATCTACCTTTACTGCAGTTAAATATAAACATTTTGCAGTAACACACAATTGTATTATTTGTTCTAAAATGAGAAATTTTCGGTCACCAAAATGTGGTTATTAATTAGTTTGTAGTTGTGAAATTAACTCTGTGAGAGGGTCTCCATTGTTTCCAAACAGTTTATTAGCAATCAATATATGTTAATAATAAGAAAAAGATTTACAGGTATATATACACATCTATTTTACAGCAAAATAGTCCAAATAATTAATACAGGGCAACTTTACCACAACCCCATTTTCTGCAACACTGCTAAAATAATCACAGGATTTTATCCAAGGAATATACTTAGCCACATTCTCCAGTAAGTCCAACATCAGCCATCTTTTCAGCAGGAACAAGATAAGAAAGAGAGAGAGAAAGAAAAATAGAGTGTTTCCCAAATATATTCTCATTTCAAAGGGGTTTGGTCTAGCACATGCCAGTCAAGGCTAATGGGAGTGTCTTTAATTAAACACCTAGTTCAGAGAGAAAGGTGTAACTGGGGGGAAGGGATTTCAATAACAGCTAGGTCAGTAAGCTATGTCACCACAAGCATAATTTAAGTTTTTTTCATCTTGTACAGATGTGGGGTCTTCCAAAAATAGATCTGATGGCTTCTCCTCTAAACATGAAGCTTCCCAGATACCTTTCCAGGTCCAAGGATCATCAGGCGGAGATGGTGGATGCTTTAGCAGTTCCATGGTTTTACCAACCTGCTTACATTTTTCCGCCTCTGGTTCTTCTTCCAATGGTGAACTCCAAGATTATAATGGAACAATCTTATGTGTTTCTGATAGCACCAGCATGGCCTCACAGGTTTTGGTATGCAGATCTTGTCCGGATGTCCAGCTGCCAGCCTTAGCCACTTCCTTTAAGGCCAGACCTTCTATCTCAAGGGCCGTTTCTCCATCAGGATCTCAAATCTCTAAATTTGAAGGCATGGAAATTGAACGCTTAGTCATAGAGGTTTCTCTGACTCAATGATTAGCACTATGATACAGGCTAGTAAGTCTGTTTCAAGGAAGATTTACCATCGGGTTTGGAAAACCTATATTTTATTGTGTTCCACTCATGATTATTCGTGGCATTCTTTCAGAATAACTAGGATTTTACAGTTTCTTCAGGATGGTTTGGATAAGGGGTTGTCTGCAAATACTTTGAAATGACAAATCTCTGCTCTTTTTGTCTTATTTCATAGAAAGATTGCTAAGCTTCCAGATATTCACTGTTTTGTTCAAGCTTTGATTCGTATAAAACCTGTTATTAAATCTATTTCTCCTCCTTGGAGTCTCAATTTGGTATTGAAGATTTTACAGACTCCTCCTTTTGAGCCTATGCATTCTCTGGATATTAAATTACTTTCTTGGAAAGTGTTATTTATTTTGGCTATCTCTTCTGCTAGAAGAGTTTCTGAATTGTCTGCTCTCTTGTGAGTCTCCTTATCTGATTTTCCATCAAGATTAAGCTGTTTTGCGAACTTCGTTTAAATTTTTGCCTAAAGTTGTGAATTCTAACAACATTAATAGGGAAATTGTTGTTCCTTCCTTGTGTCCTAATCCTAAGAATACTCTTGAAATGTCTTTACATTCTTTGGATGTGGTAAGAGCTTTGAAATATTATGCTGAGGCTACTAAAGATTTCAGAAAGACTTCTAGTCTATTTGTTATTTTTTCTGGTTCCAGGAAAGGTCAGAAAGCCTCTGCCATTTCTCTGGCATCTTGGTTGAAACCTTTGATTCACAAAGGTTATTTGGAGGCAGGGCAGTCTCTGCCTCAGCGAATTACAGCTCATTATACTAGATCAGTTGCCACTTCTTGGGCTTTCAAGAATGAAGCTTCAGTTGATCAAATTTGCAAAGCATACATTTACTAAATGTTACCATTTTGATGTGTTTGCTTCTTCAGAAGCAGCCTTTGGTAGAAAGGTTATTCAGGCAGCTGTCTCAGTTTGATTCTAGTGCCTTTAATTTGAGTTTCTTTCTAATGACACGGTGAGTCCACGAATCATCAATTACTGGCCAGCAGGAGGAGGCAAAGAGCACCACAGCAAAGCTGTTAAGTATCACTTTCCTTCCCACAGCCGCCAGTAATTCTCTTTGCCTCTAGTGCAAGGAAGAGGTGAAGTCATTAGGTGTCCTGATTATGATTCTTCTATCAAGATTTTTTTATTTTGAAGTCTGGGCAAGATTGCTCTGGCCTTCCATCACAATTTGAGTTTAGCTGTACTCCATGTTAGTCTCTTCAGCAGGGCTGGGGTAGCTTTAAAGCAGTTAGGAACTTGTAAAGTGGGCTTTGCTGCGTTTTCAACATGTTTTCTAACATGTTGCTGCCCTGGTATAGAAAGCCTGAGTAAGCTTACTCTCACTGTACAATAACTAACAGGGATTTCTTATTTCATTCCTCCTGTTAGAGACAACGGTCCTGGGTGCCAAGGCTCTGTTGCCGATACGCGTTGATCCGCCCTACAGCTACAGACAAACTTGGCACCCAGGACCGTTGTCTCTAACAGGAGGTTTGAAATAAGAAATCCCTGTTAGTTATTGTACAGCGAGAGGAGCCACATACTGAAAAATATTTAAAGGAATGAGTGCGCGCACTTAATTTAAACAAGGAGACCCTCTGATTAGTCACAAAGAACCCACGTGACTCTATTGCCGAACCGGACAACTGATATATTAAAATGCTGACAGGAAAAGTAAGAATATACAGAGGAGCGTTTTTTATACATAAAGGTACTGTGTGACATCTCTAATTGGGAATTTTTAAAGGAACCACAAAAAAGGAAAGACTGTGGGTAAACACCTGCTAGAAAAAGCCCTCTAATTAAAGCTTGCAACACTGTGTTTAATAAGACACATGCCACTTTGAAAAACACTTATTACAGACTATCAATACAGAAAAGGCTTATCATTGTTTTTACTATTGGTTCATACTGGTGTATGAAAGCTAACTATACTTATTAATCTGCAATGGTCTATTGTTACTATATCAACCTTGTAACGGTACCAACCGGATACCAAGGGTTAACACCAGGGAACAATGTCCTACATAGGGAATCAGCAGTTCACAACCCAGCCAGTTGTCAGGTTTAAACAGAATGACTTTTATTAAGGCTCATATGCCCAGTATTTATGCAGGTCTGACCCCCCCCAGAAGGGGGGTTGAAAGAATGTTGTACATTGAATGGAGGGAACACGCCCTTTTACATGATACAATAGAATACCTTGCTCAAGCTGATAACAATTTAAACACAGACACACACTTGGCTTTCCTTATCATCTAGGGTCTGCTCTCTGAGGTTGATTAAACAATGGACTGTGTATCAATAACATTAATGACAGTGCACAATAGCTGAGGCTAAAGCTGAACACAGTTAACTCTTTCAGTGCTGACAGAAGGGTCTGTCACATCTACATAGCACAATATACAGCCTATAGACAACCTTTCTTATGTTATAGTCCAGAAGTGGCTAGGTTTGCCACAATGCTCCCCCAGAACCAAGCCGGCATACACAGTCTGATCCCAACGGATCGGCTTGGGGATGTCCGGGGCAACAACTTTCGGCTCAAGTAAGCTACGGGGTGTTCTCCGCCATCTGCTCCAACTTGGCTCAGTACTGCCCCCACCCCAAACATGGAAGCGTCTCTTCCCGGAGGGACTGGGATTGGGTAGTCACAGGGTTAACATCAGCGGGATCCATGGGAGCATAGGCAGAAACAAGGGGGGCCAAGTCATTTCCAAGGAGAACATCAGCAGGTAAGTCCTTCTTGACCCCCACATTCACAAGTCTAGCGCCCACTCCCCAATCCAAATGTACCCTGGCAACAGGTAGGCGGAACACAGTGCCCCCTGCTACCCTCACAGCCACAGTGTCTCCAGTGTGCTGTTTCTCAGGCACCAAGTTCTCTTGAAGCAAGGTCATGGTAGCACCAGTATCCCGTAGACAACTGACCTCCTTCCCATTCACTTTAACCCGTTGCCGGTTATTCCGGTGGGCAGCTTGCACGGGGTCTGCTTCATGTAGGCTGCCCCAGCATTCTGGCGCCTCTACGTAGCGGGCCACAGGCTGAGGATTATGTGGGATTCCGCCAGCGGGTCTTCTCCAGGACTGTGCTTGATTCGCTGCGTTTAGGGGACACTCTGGTCTTTTGTGCCCTAGTTGCTTACATCCAAAGCACCGAATAGGTTGTGAGTAGCCCCGCGAATTGAACCGGGCTCTCTGAGGGTAGTTCGTGGCCGGAGGCCGTGTGGTATAGCGGTGCGCCGGGGGTTGGTAACTGGCAGCTGCTGGGGTGACTGGGGGTCTGTACTCCACTCTAGCAGTGGGCAATCGGTATACTGCTCCCCCTGCCCCTCGTACTGCCACGGATCCGCCAGTGGGTGCTGTATCCGGCACCAAATGGGGAGCTATCAGGGTTAAAGTAGCTCCCGAATCCCGAAGTCCCTGGACCGACATCACCTCATGCAGAATTCCCAGGGGTTCCTCGGCTTGGGTGCTCAACACCTCATGAGCGGCTGGCTCCGTTTGGTAATGGTGAGCAGCCGCCCTTGGGGCCAGGTTCTGTCTGACCTGGTTCCAAGCTTGTCTGCTCCGATTTTGGGTGCACTCACGTGCCATATGTCCCCACTGCTTGCAGGTGTGGCATTGTATATTAGCCCGTCCGTTGTTAGGCTGTAGTCCATGGTGCCTCCTGGCATCAAAATGCTGGTCTGCTAATCTGGCTGCTTCGGTTAAGGTGAGGGGTTTTCGATCTCTCACCCATTCTTGGGCTTCTGGGGACAAGCCGTTAAAGAATTGCTCCAACAGCATCAGTTGTCGCAATTCTTCCATGGTGGTAGCTTGGCTGGCCTGTATCCACCCCTGAGATGCTTGATCCAGCTTGTGGGCCCACTCTGCATGGGAATCTCTTTCTGGCTTGCGCAGGCCTCTAAACTTGCGCCGGTATGCCTCTGAGGTAATGGCATATCTTTCCAAGATCGCTCTCTTCACTTTAGCGTAATCCTTGCTGTCCTCCCTGGGTACAGCGCGATACGCTTCCGCTGCCCTACCGGCTAGCTTGCCTGCTAGCACCGGCACCCATACGGACTGCTCCAAATCATGTAACTCGCACAGTCTCTCAAAATCCTGTAAATACCCATCAATCTCATCCTTCTCCTCACAAAACATTTTAAATGCATGGTATGGGATTTTGGGTCTTACTGGGTTGCTGAGTGCGTCCAAAATGGATTCTGCTCGGGAGGATGCATTCCGCGGACTGTGTGCCATCACGTACTCCTGCACATCTGCCATTACCACGGATAGCATATCCCGTGGTACAGGTTGGGGTAAAAATTCCAGCCTGGTCCTCATTTCCCTCTGGTATAGGGTCTCCTCCATGGCTGCTGGAGGCGTAGCGCTGCGAGCTCTGTCTCCCTCCATCAGCTCAGCAATTAATATAGCCTTGGGTTTGCTGCTGCCTATCTTTCCCCTGGCTTCTAGCAGTTCCTTTTACGTTTGTCTCTTTAGCTTAGAATAATCCATCTCCATTCACTTCGGTCCCTGGTACTCCTTCCATCTTAGTCAGTATTGTAGTAATCCCCCTCTTCCTGAGGTTACTGGCTTGTGTAGTTGCTCTTCTGGGCGATAAGGTTCATTCCGTCGCTTGCCACCAATTGTAACGGTACCAACCGGATACCAAGGGTTAACACCAGGGAACAATGTCCTACATAGGGAATCAGCAGTTCACAACCCAGCCAGTTGTCAGGTTTAAACAGAATGACTTTTATTAAGGCTCATATGCCCAGTATTTATGCAGGTCTGACCCCCCCCAGAAGGGGGGTTGAAAGAATGTTGTACATTGAATGGAGGGAACACGCCCTTTTACATGATACAATAGAATACCTTGCTCAAGCTGATAACAATTTAAACACAGACACACACTTGGCTTTCCTTATCATCTAGGGTCTGCTCTCTGAGGTTGATTAAACAATGGACTGTGTATCAATAACATTAATGACAGTGCACAATAGCTGAGGCTAAAGCTGAACACAGTTAACTCTTTCAGTGCTGACAGAAGGGTCTGTCACATCTACATAGCACAATATACAGCCTATAGACAACCTTTCTTATGTTATAGTCCAGAAGTGGCTAGGTTTGCCACAAACCTATGCTAGGAAAAGCCTTCTAATTAAAGCTTGCAACACTGTGTTTAATAAGACACACGCCACTTTGAAACACCTGTTACAGACTATCAACACAGAAAAGGCTTATCATTGTTTTTACTATTGGTTCATACTGGTGTATGAAAGCTAACTACTCTTCTCAATCTACAGTGGTTTATTGTTACTGTATCAACCTATGCCTCTACTAGTTTTCACTTTATTGTATGTCCATCTTCTAACATATTAGTAGTTATTGGAGTCATTTCAATCAGAATTGTAGTTTTAAATTAGAAATGTAGTTTTTAATGCATTTATAACACCTGTGTTATTAAGTTTTTAGAATCTAATTTTTTAGAACATTACTGTTGTTTAATATTTTAACTGCTACTAATGTCTGTAAGGAATTTTTATTTCTTAGTATTAACTCACTTAATAAATTAACATTATTACATTAATCTGCTTACTATCCCCTTTTTTATTTTTAAATCAGGATCCATATTTTCTACCTAAAATTTAAAACTTGTGAGGAATCCCTAGTTCCCATTACTAATTTACTCACAACTATATTTAACTATATTTTTTATGCACCCCAACTTTTCACTACAACATTTATCATCCCCACCGCACGTATACTATATACTCAGAAGATCTACCTGGTGACATAGAGTCACTTTAAACTTATACTGCTCTAACACTAATTTCACACCTATTTACTCTCACGATTGAATATAATCTTTTGCCCTACATAAACAAGGAGAAATTAGCATGTTTTAACTTTTATTAACACTTTCACTAAGTAGCTTTCTACGCAGCACACATTATATTATCACTGAAAAGATAGATTATACTATATTATTTTATTTTTATCATCACACCTGAACCTTATATTATTGGTATTCTCTACCCTAACTAAAAGATTAACACTTTCATTAACACTTTCACTAAGTAGCTTTCTACGCAGCACACATTGTATTGTCACTGCAAAGATATAAGATTATTATACTAATTTATTTTATCATCACACCTTGAACCTCATATTATTGGTATTCTTTACCCCAACTAAAAGATAGAAGATTATTATATTATTATATTTTACTTTATTTTATTTTACCATCACACCTCATATAAGATTTAATATTGGTATTCTCTACCCCAACTAAATATAAATTAATGCAAAGGTCTTAGTTATATACATTTCCAGATTGCGGTTCAGCGCCCCTTCCTACCCCACTATAATCCCTTTTTTTCAAAAACTTTTGGTGTAGTCACTTGTGAGAAGACTACACTAGTGAAGGAGGCTATATCTGGAGTGAGTTAGATTGTTCAAATTACCCTATCGACACCACAGATGTTGCTGGATTATGGGAGAGTAGTGACGGAATTATCTTAAAGAGTGCAGCCCACGATACTACACCCCAAGCATCTGACCCATCACCTGGATCCCCAACCAGACCACAGATTGCTAGTGAGATTTTGCAAAATGCCAGAAGGTGCGACGGCCCTGCTCTAGCTGTTGTGGAAAAGCACAGACCGGCTGCTCAATGGTTACCACGATTAGTCAGTATATCTCCATCTGCAAAGAAATCACAGCCCATCGGAGATATAGCTGTTATGGAAAAGCACAGACCGGCTGCACAACAGTTACCACAACTAGCCAGTATATCTCCATCCACAAGGCAATTGCAGCCCATCGGAGACATTACTTTCTTCACTAGTCACCTCTACATCGCTGGCTTTGGAATTAAGTGGCACTCCTCAGCGGTTCTTCTGTATGTGGTCCGGGAAGGCATATACTTTGAATTGGACTCCCTACAAGACTCCATTAATTCTCAGAAAATTGGAATCGGGTAACGTCTCTCACATGCTGTCACTGATATTCCGTATAAACAGTGCAATTATCACCGTTGATTGTGGACTGTCTTTTTTCATTTAGTTGCTAGCTTGGTCTTAATTACTATACGGACTAATTACTAACCGCAATAAGTCTGAGACTACCCTTTATACTGTAAACTTAATTTAGCTCTCAGTAGTTTATCTTAAACACATAGCACTCTTTGTTTGTTGAGGGCAGTTCTGTTCCATGTATGCACCGTTATGATATTATTTTATTTCACTTGCTCTCTCTGTTTCACTGTATGTTCTCTGACAGAACCTGTCTTATTTGTTATGTGATCACATCATCCTAAGCCACATTCTCCTTGATACCAGTTAAGAGGCGTCTAATTTTCCCTATTGCAGTCCTACAGCCTGTTATAATCTCTATAAACTTTCTTTACCTTCTAGGTTCATAGCTTGATGTACACTCACTAACATATATTCAACTATTTGGAGCACCTACATTACATCATCTCAACTTAAAAGCATGCTGTTTGTAGCCGAAACAGCATGTTACAGACTTACAAGTGAATATAGACATAATGTGCAACATACTGTGCCCTACTAGCTTTAATTTTCTTGTATACTGACAAATATTAGATATGTAAGATTAGATGGATGTATTATGTCTAGTTCGTTACTCTGGAAGTAACTAACTAAAAAAAAAAAAATATGAGCCTACTTCTATATATCTATATATTTACAAGCTCTTAGATTGTAGCATTGTGCCCTCTCCATATACGTAGCACTATTATAAACCACAGTTTCTGGTTCATAATGCAATCCCATTAGCTACTCTTCTATAACCATGGGATTTCATTACCGTTGGAATTAGTTGGCAATCCCACCAGTAAGGAATACTTTGCAAGCGTTATTATATTCATCACTGTAGATAATTGTATCTGTTTTACACAAGTGATTTCCAGGACTAACCACCTAATCCTGTTGTTAAGCCCCTCTCCTCCTTTTCCCGCCGGTCCTCATTACCTGCGGGTCATACCCCTACTCCCTTTACCCACATCGACTATAAGTGGCACCTCCCCAGGAGGGGGGCACATACAGATGTCCTCTTTTCTCAACCAGCTGCTGAAACACTAGATGCCGAGCTAAGCTATACTTTATATTAACCAGATTCAGGGAGTCTACATAGGAGATATATACCATTACCTTTAATATAGGTGCTTATACGACATAAGGCTTTATGTGCTCTGTGGATATAAAAAACCTCCTACTTATTTTACAGCGCTTTTAAAGGCTCTTAAATGTTTAAACACTTGAAAGTGATGCAGCATAGCTGTAAAAGGCTGACTAGAAAATATCACCTGAACAATCTCTATGTAAAAAAGGAAGATATTTTATCTAAAAAATTCCTCAGTAGCCACATCCCATTGAAAAGGACTTCTAAGCAGCAAATCAGTATGTCTGTCTGGGACAGCCAAAGGATTGAGCCTCGTGCACTCTCATCTTATTTCCCTATTCAGTTGAAGGAAGTTTACTATGAAATCTCATGAGAGTTAAGTGAAATCTCATGAGATCACAGTAAAAGAGTTCATGACCTCAGCACTGCTGATGCTGATTGGCTGCTGTTCATTTCTTCATTATTTTATTTTTTTACCTGCAGCTGAGCAACAGCTGAGTATAACTTTTTACATAGAACTTACTCTGCTGAGCTGAGGAAATTGTGAGGTAAAATATCTTCCTTTTTTACATAGAGATGCTCAGGTGATATTTTCCTGTCAGCTTTTTACAGTTATACTGCATCAGTTTCAAGTGATTTAGTATTATGTCCCTTTAACCTATCCTATTATACATAGCCATATGCTAGAATCTAAACGGTAAGTTAGAGAACTGACTTAGGTTGGCTACAGTTCATGCTATAGGCTTGTTATATATATTTAATAGTTTTGTTACTTTGCCTATAGCTAATAATGCTGGCTAACTGCTCACATTATTTTCTGGAAGTTACTGAAAAGCCACTTACAATTGAGACAAAACGTACTGTAAAACTTGATCGTTAACAGTTCTCTAACTTACCGTTTAGATTCTAGGATATGGCTATGTATAATAGGATAGGTTAAAGGGACATAATACTAAATCACTTGAAACTGATGCAGTATAACTGTAAAAAGCTGACGGGAAAATATCACCTGAGCATCTCTATGTAAAAAAGGAAGATATTTTATCTCAAAAATTCCTCAGTAGCCACATCCCATTGAAAAGGACTTCTAAGCAGCAAATCAGTATGTCTGTCTGGGACAGCCAAAGGATTGAGCCTCGTGCACTCTCATCTTATTTCCCTATTCAGTTGAAGGAAGTTTACTATGAAATCTCATGAGAGTTAAGTGAAATCTCATGAGATCACAGTAAAAGAGTTCATGACCTCAGCACTGCTGATTGGCTGCTGTTCATTTCTTCATTATTTTATTTTTTTACCTGCAGCTGAGCAACAGCTGAGTATAACTTTTTACATAGAACTTACTCTGCTGAGCTGAGGAAATTGTGAGGTAAAATATTTTCCTTTTTTACATAGAGATGCTCAGGTGATATTTTCCTGTCAGCTTTTTACAGTTATACTGCATGAGTTTCAAGTGATTTAGTATTATGTCCCTTTAACCTATCCTATTATACATAGCCATATGCTAGAATCTAAACGGTAAGTTAGAGAACTGACTTAGGTTGGCTACAGTTCATGCTATAGGCTTGTTATATATATTTAATAGTTTTGTTACTTTGCCTATAGCTAATAATGCTGGCTAACTGCACACATTATTTTCTGGAAGGTACTGAAAAGCCACTTACAATTGAGACAAAACCTACTGTAAAACTTGATCGTTAACTATACTTTTATTTATTTGCACAGCATTTGCTCTATTTATCTTATAGTTCTGTCATCATCTTTCTCATTCTCCAAGGTTGGTTAGTGCCCTATACTACCTCTTGAAAGTGTACTATAGAGGTTCACTAGGCCATCTTATTGTAGTTTTTTTTATGGTCTCACTCTTGTATAGAACGTTATTTATTGTTGTTTCAAGAATATGTGTCATTCCTGTCATCAGATGTGCAGAGTAACTTGATAATCCTGGTTAGTGGCCATAAGATTGATCCTGTTATATCCCTCATATATTGGATAATAGATAATGGCACTGAATATTTTCTATAACCCTAAAGTTACTTTCGGTGAATTTACCAAATATTAGTTAGCCCTCTTCCTATACACATCACTGGTCCTATAACGAGCCCAAAAAGAGACCTGTTTCCTCATGAGCCACATAATAACAATATTGCTTTATCATTAAACTTCCAGAACAGGCCCTTCCCCTCCCAATATTAGAGCAGCTCTTGCCTGCTGATTGCCCTTAACACTTCATAAACTACTACCTACTAAATGTTAACCCTATCAAAAACGAGATTTCATTATATTAAGTCCATTTACTTATTTAATTGTTGAGGCCTGAGACGAGCAATAGATATGAGAATAGAAATCTTATAATGGAAAATGTTTTACTACATTTTACCACACAATCTTGGATTGTCATGTGAAAGGACATGTCTGCTGGGCACTTATTTGACAATTTATTTATTATCCTTCTACAGGAGCTTGTACAGACATTTATGTTCCAAGAAAATACTTCTCGCTTTTTTTGTGGTCATAATATTTTTCCAAACATACTGTATAACCAGCTAGTTACCATATTCACCCTTAAATGTTATGTATATTTCCTATCGCAGTGAATGGATATATACAAGTATTATGTATATTTTCTGTTGCAGCAAATGGACGGAAGTTATATATTGTAACCTCAATAAAAACTGAAGTTTAAAAAAAAAAAAAAATAAATCTGGCTCTACCTCTGTGCTTATACTATCGGGAGATCCTTTGTAGGACTTGTTAGACATATATTTTCAGAGTCTTACTGCTATATAAGAGTTTTTGTGGTCATGTTTTATTTCCAACATATATAGGATATATTCCCGTGTAAATAAACTTTCAATGTTGAAATGCCAATATACATGGAGTGGGAATGGACAGTAGTTATGCAATGTTTTCTTAGGTACACATTCTTCTGCCCCTGTTTAAAGGGACATAAATCCCCATTTTTTTCTTTCATGATTTAGAAAGAACATAACATTTTAAACAACTTTCTAATTTACTTCTATTATTACATTTTCTTAGTTTTCTTGTTGTCCTTTGTGGAAAAGCAGAAATGTTAGCTCAAGAGTGTGCACGTGTCTGCAGCACTTTATAGCAGCAGTTTTGCAACAATGTAATAAATTAGCAAGGGCACTAGGATGGCAGCACTATTTCCTGTTGTTTAGTGCTTCAGGCATGTGCACACTACCTACCTAGTTATCTCTTCAACAAAGAATAACATGAGAATGAAAAAAAATTATAATAGAAGTAAATTAGAAACTTTTTAAAAATTGTATCCTCTATCTGAATCATGAAAGAAAATGTTTGGGTTTAATGTCCCTTTAAGTTAGATTTTCTTCAGTTAAGGAAATATTACCATTATTTCAATGTATAACTCGTTTTTCCTAAAGATTTGAAATATGATCTGTTCCTAAATATTTTTCTCTTGTAAGGTGTATCCAGTACACGGATCATCCATTACTTGTGGGATATTCTCCTTCCCAACAGGAAGTTGCAAGAGGATCACCCACAGCAGAGCTGCTATATAGCTCCTCCCCTAACTGCCATATCCAGTCATTCTCTTGCAACTCTCAACAAGCATGGAGGTAGTAAGAGGAAAGTGGTGAAATGTAGCTGTTATCTTGCTTCAATCAAAAGTTTGTTATTTTTAAATGGTACCGGAGTTGTACTATTTTGTCCCAGGCAGAAAAATAGAACAATCTGCTTGTGATTTCTATGATCTTAGCAGGTTGTAACTAAGATCCATTGCTGTTCTCACACATGACTGAAGAGAGAGGTAACTTCAGCGGGGGAATGGCATGCAGGTTATCCTGCTATGAGGTATGTGCAGTTAAGATTTTTTCTAGAAGATGTGAATGCTAGAAAATGCTGCTGATACCAAATTTATGTAAGGTAAGCCTGAATACAGTGATTTAATAGCGACTGGTATCATGCTTGCTTTCTGAGGTAATACTCTTTTATATTTACAATATAAAACGTTTGTTGGCATGTTTAAACGTTTTTATATATACTTTGGTGATAAAACTTTATTGGGGCCTAGTTTTTTCCACATGGCTGGCTTAAATTTGCCTAGAAACAGTTTCCTGAGGCTTACCACTGTGTTACTATGAGTGGGAGGGGCCTAATTTAGCGCTTTTTTTGCGCAGTAACTTTTATAGACTGAGACATCCAGCTTCCTCCAGGAGTCCCCTGAATGCTATAGGACATCTCTAAAGGGCTCTTAGGCTTTCCAAAATCGTTTGTTGGGGAAGGTAGGCCCACAGCAAGGCTGTGGCAGTTTGGTGTGGCTGTTAAAAAACGTCTATATTGTTTTTTTGATCCGTTTTTTGAACTAAGGGGTTAATCATCCATTTGCAAGTGGGTGCAATGCTCTGTTAGCTTATTATACACACTGTAAAAATTTAGTTTGATTTACTGCCTTTTTTCACTGTTTTTCAAATTCTGACAAAATTTGTTTCTCTTAAAGGCACAGTACCGTTTCTTATATTTGCTTGTTAACTTGATTTAAAGTGTTTTCCAAGCTTGCTGGTCTCATTGCTAGTCTGTACAAACATGTCTGACATAGAGGAAACTCCTTGTTCATTATGTTTAAAAGCCATTGTGGAACCCCCTCTTAGAATGTGTACCAAATGTACTGATTTCACTTTAAGCAATAAAGATCATATTCTGTCTTTAAAAAATTTATCACCAGAGGAATCTGACGAGGGGGAAGTTATGCCGACTAACTCTCCCCATGTGTCAGATCCTTTGACTCCCGCTCAAGGGACTCACGCTCAAATGGCGCCAAGTACATCTAGGGATCCAATAGTGTTTACTTTACAAGACATGGCGGCAGTCATGGATAATACACTGTCAGCGGTATTAGCCAGACTACCTGAATTTAGAGGAAAGCGAGATAGCTCTGGAGTTAGACGAAATACAGAGCATACTGACGCTTTAAGAGCTATGTCTGATACTGCCTCACAATATGCAGAAGCTGAAGAAGGAGAGCTTCTTTCTGTGGGTGATGTTTCTGACTCAGGGAAGATGATGCAACCTGATTCTGATATATCTACATTTAAATTTAAGCTTGAACACCTCCGCGTGTTAATCAGGGAGGTTTTAGCTGCTCTGAATGACTGTGATACAATTGCAGTGCCAGAGAAATTGTGTAGACTGGATAAATACTATGCAGTGCCGGTGTGCACTGATGTTTTTCCAATACCTAAAAGGTTTACAGAAATTATTACTAAGGAATGGGATAGACCAGGTGTGCCGTTCTCTCCCCCTCCTATTTTTAGAAAAAAATTTCAATAGACGCCACCACACGGGACTTATGGCAGACAGTTCCTAAGGTGGAGGGAGCAGTTTCTACTCTAGCAAAGCATAACACTATCCCTGTCGAGGACAGTTGTGCTTTCTTAGATCCAATGGATAAAAAGTTAGAGGGTTACCTTAAGAAAATGTGTATTCAACAAGGTTTTATCCTACAGCCCCTTGCATGCATTGCTCCTGTCACTGCTGCTGCGGCGTTCTGTTTTGAGTCTCTGGAAGAGGCTTTACAGGTAGCGACTCCATTGAATGACATACTTGACAAGCTTAGAGCACTTAAGCTAGCCAATTCTTTTGTTTCTGATGCCATTGTTCATTTGACTAAACTAACGACGAAGAATTCTGGTTTTGCTATCCAGGCGCGCAGAGCGCTATGGCTTAAATCATGGTCAGCTGACGTTACTTTAAAGTCTAAGCTGATTCACATTCCCTTCAAGGGACAGACCCTATTCGGGCCTGGTTTGAAGGAGATTATTGCTGATATCACTGGAGGAAAAGGTCATGCCCTTCCTCAGGATAGGTCCAAATCAAGGGCCAAACAGTCTAATTTTCGTGCCTTTCGAAACTTCAAGGCAAGTGCGGCATCAACTTCCTCTAATGCAAAACAAGAGGGAACTTTTGCTCAGTCCAAGACGGTCTGGAGACCTAACCAGACCTGGAACAAGGGTAAGCAGGCCAAAAAGCCTGCTGCTGCCTCTAAGACAGCATGAAGGAACGGCCCCCTATCCGGTAACTGATAGGGGGCAGACTTTCGCTATTCGCCCAGGCGTGGGCAAGAGATGTCCAGGATCCCTGGGCGTTGGAAATTATATCCCAGGGATATCTTCTGGACTTCAAGGCTTCCCCCCCAAAAGGGAGATTTCACCTTTCTCAATTATCTGCAAACCAGATAAAGAGAGAGGCATTCTTACACTGTGTACAAGACCTCCTAGTTATGGGAGTGATCCATCCAGTTCCAAAGGAGGAACAGGGACAGGGATTTTATTCAAATCTGTTTGTGGTTCCCAAAAAAGAGGGAACCTTCAGACCAATTTTGCATCTAAAGATCTTAAACAAATTCCTCAGAGTTCCATCATTCAAGATGGAGACTATTCGTACCATCCTACCTATGATCCAGGAGGGTCAATACATGACTACAGTGGATTTAAAGGATGCTTATCTTCACATTCCGATACACAAAGATCATCATCGGTTTCTCAGGTTTGCCTTCCTAGACCGGCATTACCAGTTTGTAGCTCTTCCCTTTGGGTTAGCTACAGCCCCAATAATTTTTACGAAGGTTCTGGGGTCGCTTCTGGCGGCCCTAAGGCCGCGGGGCATAGCAGTGGCCCCTTATTTAGACGACATCCTGATTCAGGCATCAAACTTCCAAATTGCCAAGTCTCATACGGACAAAGTGTTGGCATTTCTGAGGTCGCATGGGTGGAAGGTGAACGAGGAAAAGAGTTCTCTATCCCCCCTCACAAGAGTTTCCTTCCTAGGGACTCTGATAGATTCTGTAGAAATGAAAATTTCTTTCATGTAATTAGCAAGAGTCCATGAGCTAGTGACGTATGGGATATACATTCCTACCAGGAGGGGCAAAGTTTCCCAAACCTTAAAATGCCTATAAATACACCCCTCACCACACCCACAATTCAGTTTTACAAACTTTGCCTCCTATGGAGGTGGTGAAGTAAGTTTGTGCTAGATTCTACGTTGATATGCGCTCCGCAGCAGGTTGGAGCCCGGTTTTCCTCTCAGCGTGCAGTGAATGTCAGAGGGATGTGAGGAGAGTATTGCCTATTTGAATGCAATGATCTCCTTCTACGGGGTCTATTTCATAGGTTCTCTGTTATCGGTCGTAGAGATTCATCTCTTACCTCCCTTTTCAGATCGACGATATACTCTTATATATATATACCATTACCTCTGCTGATTTTCGTTTCAGTACTGGTTTGGCTTTCTACAACATGTAGATGAGTGTCCTGGGGTAAGTAAGTAAGCTTATTTTCTGTGACACTCTAAGCTATGGTTAGGCACTTTTTTATAAAGTTCTAAATATATGTATTCAAACATTTATTTGCCTTGACTCAGGATGTTCAACATTCCTTATTTTCAGACAGTCAGTTTCATACTTGGGATAAATGCATTTGTTTCAATCATTTTTTCTTACCTTAAAAAATTTGACTTTTTCCCTGTGGGCTGTTAGGCTCGCGGGGGCAGAAAATGCTTCTTTTTATTGCGTCATTCTTGGCGCGGACTTTTTTGGCGCAAATTTTTTTTTCTGTTTCCGGCGTCATACGTGTCGCCGGAAGTTGCGTCATTTTTTGACACTTTTTTGCGTCAAAAATGTCGGCGTTCCGGATGTGGCGTCATTTTTGGCGCCAAAAGCATTTAGGCGCCAAATAATGTGGGCGTCTTTTTTGGCGCTAAAAAATATGGGCGTCATTTTTGTCTCCACATTATTTAAGTCTAATTATTTATTGCTTCTGATTGCTAGAAGCTTGTTCACTGGCATTTTTTTCCCATTCCTGAAACTGTCATTTAAGGAATTTGATCAATTTTGCTTTATATGTTGTTTTTTTCTTTTACATATTACAAGATGTTCCACGTTGCAACTGAGTCAGAAGATACTTCAGGAAAATCACTGCCCAGTGCTGGAGCTACCAAGCTAAGTGTATCTGCTATAAACTTTTGGTATCTGTTTCTCCAGCTGTTGTTTGTATTGCATGTCATGTCAAACTTATTAATGCAGATAAAATTTCCTTTAGTACTGTTACATTACCTGTTGCTGTTCCGTCAACATCTAATTTTCAGAGTGTTCCTGATAACATAAGAGATTTTATTTTTGAAATCCATTAAGAAGGCTATGTCTGTTATTTCTCCTTCTAGTATACATAAAAGTCTTTTAAAACTTCTCTTTTTTCAGATGAATTTTTAAATGAACATCATCATTCTGATACTGATAATGGTTCTTCTGGTTCAGAGGTTTCTGTCTCAGAGGTTGATGCTGATAAATCTTTGTATTTGTTCAAGATGGAATTTATTCGTTCTTTACTTAAAGAAGTATTAATTGCATTAGAAATAGAGGATTCTGGTCCTCTTGATACTAAATGTAAACGTTTAGATAAGGTTTTTAAATCTCCTGTAGTTATTCCAGAAGTGTTTTCTCTCCCTGATGCTATTTCTGAAGTAATTTCCAGGGAATGGAATAATTTGGGTAATTCATTTACTCCTTCTAAACGTTTAAGCAATTATATCCTGTGCCATCTGACAGATTAGAGTTTTGGGACAAAATCTCTAAGGTTAATGGGGCTGTCTCTACTCCTGCTAAACGTGCTACTATTCCTATGGCAGATAGTACTTCATTTAAGGATCCTTTAGATAGGAAGATTGAATCCTTTCTAAGAAAAGCTTCTTATGTTCTGGTAATCTTCTTAGACCTGCTATATTTTTAGCGGATGTTGCTGCAGCTTCAACTTTTTGGTTAGAAGCTTTAGCGCAACAAGTAACAGATCATAATTTTATAGCATTATTATTATTCTATAACATGCTAATAATTTTATTTGTGATACCATCTTTTGATATCATTAGAGTTGATGTCAGGTATATGTCTCTAGCTATTTTAGCTAGAAAAGCTTTATGGCTTAAAACTTGGAATGCTGATATGTCTTCTAAGTCAACTTTGCTTTCCCTTTCTTTCCAGGGTAATAAATTATTCGATTTTCAGTTGGATTCTATTATCTCAACTGTTACTGGAGGGAAGGGAACTTTTTTACCAAAGGATAAAAAAATCTAAGGTAAATTTAGGTCTAATAATCATTTTCGTTCCTTTCCTCACAACAAGGAACAAAAGCCTGATCCTTCATCCTCAGGAGCGGTATCAGTTTGGAAACCATTTCCAGTTTGGAATATATCCAAGCCTTATAGAAACCTGTAGCCAGCTCCTAAATACCCATGAAGGTGCGGCCCTCATTCCAGCTCAGCTGGTATGGGGCAGTTTACGTTTTCTTTTAAGGTACAGAATTGGCTTCAAGTTAAGGTCTCCTGCAAAGAGATTTTTTTCTTTCCCGTGTCCCAGTAAACACAGCAAAGGCTCAGCATTTCTGAAATGTGTTTCAGATCTAGAGTTGGCTGGAGTAATTATGCCAGTTCCAGTTCTGGAACAGGGGCTGGGGTTTTATTCTATCTCTTCATTGTACCAAAGAAGGTCAATTCCTTCAGACCAGTTCCGGATCTATCTATATTGAATCGTTATGTAAGGATACCAACATTCAAGATGGTAACTGTAGGACTATCCTGCCTTTTGTTTAGCAAGGGCATTATATGTCTACTATAGATTTACAGGATGCATATCTGCATATTCCGATTCATCCAGATCACTTTTAGTTTCTGAGATTCTCTTTTTAGACAAGCATTACCAGTTTTGTGGCTCTACCGTTTGGCCTAGCGTCAGCTCCAAGAATTTTTTTCAAAGGTTCTCGGTGCCCTTCTGTCTGTAATCAGAGAACAGGGTTTCCTTTTTTGGACGATATCTTGGTACTTGCTCAGTCTTCACATTTTCGCAGAATCTCATACAAATCGACTTGTGTTGTTTCTTCAAGATCATGGTTGGAGGATCAATTTACCAATCAGTTCATTGTTTCCTCAGACAAGGGTAACCTTTTTAGGTTTCCAGATAGATTCAGTGTCTATGACTCTGTCCTTGTCAGATAAGAGAAGTTTAACATTGATATCAGCTTGTCAAAACCTTCAGTCACAATCATTCCCTTTGGTAGCCTTATGCATGGGAAATTTTAGGTTTTAGGACTGCCGCATCGGATGCGATCTCCTTTGCTCATTTTCACATGCGACCTTTTCAGCTCTGTATGCTGAACCAGTGGTGCAGGGATTACACAAAGATATCTCAATTAATATCTTTAAACCGATTATACGACACTCTCTGACATGGTGGACAATTCACCATCGTTTAGTTTAGGGGGCTTCTTTGTTCTTCCGACCTGGACTATAATCTCAACAGATGCAAGTCTTACAGGTTGGGGAGCTGTGTGGGGGTCTCTGACGGCACAAGGGGTTTGGGAATCTCAGGAGGTGAGATTACCGATCAATATTTTTGAACTCCGTGCAATTTTCAGAGCTCTTCAGTCTTGGCCTCTTCTGAAGAGAGAGTTGTTCATTTGTTTTCAGATAGACAATGTCACAGCTGTGGCATACATCAATCATCAAGGAGGGACTCACAGTCCTCTGGCTATGAAAGAAGTATCTTCAATTTTGGTTTGGGCGGAATCCAGCTCCTGTCTAATCTCTGCGGTTCATATCCCAGGTATAGACAATTGGGAAGCGGATTATCTCAGTCGCCAAACGTTGCATCCGGGCGAATGGTCTCTTCACCCAGAGGTATTTCTTCAGATTGTTCAAATGTGGGAACTCCCAGAAATAGATCTGATGGCTTCTCATCTAAACAAGAAACTTCCCTGGTATCTGTCCAGATCCTGGGATCCTCGGGCGGGGGCAGTGGATGCATTATCACTTCCTTGGAAGTATCATCCTGCCTATATCTTTCCGCCTCTAGTTCTTCTTCCAAGAGTATTCTCCAAGATTCTAAGGAATGCTCGTTTGTCCTGCTGGTAGCTCCAGCATGGCCTCACAGGTTTTGGTATGCGGATCTTGTCCGGATGGCCTCTTGCCAGCTGTGGACTCTTCCGTTAAGACCAGACTTTCTGTCGCAAGGTCCTTTTTTTCCATCAGGATCTCAAATCATTAAATTTTAAGGTATAGAGTTTGAACGCTTGATTCTTGGTCAAAGAAGGTTTCTCTGACTCTGTGTTTAATACTATGTGACAGGCTCGTAAATCTGTATCTAGTGAGATATATTATAGAGTCTGGAAGACTTATATTTCTTAGTGTCTTTCTCATCATTTTTTCTTGGCATTCTTTTTGAATGCCGAGAATTTTTCAGTTTCTTCAGGATGGTTTAGATAAAGGTTTGTCCGCAAGTTCCTTGAAAGAACAAATCTCTGCTCTTTCTGTTCTTTTTTCACAGAAGGATTGCTAATCTTCCTGATATTTCATTGTTTTGTTCAAGCTTTGGTTCGTATAAAACCTGTCATTAAGTCAATTTCTCCTCCTTGGAGTTTGAATTTGGTTCTGGGGGCTTTTCAAGCTCCTCCTTTTGAACCCATGCATTCTTTGGTCGTTATATTACTTTCTTGGAAAGTTTTGTTTCTTTTGGCCATCTCTTCTGCCAGAAGAGTCTCTGAATTATCTGCTCTTTCTTGTGAGTCTCCTTTTCTGATTTTTCATCAGGATGAGGCGGTGCTGCGAACTTCTTTTGAATTTTTTACCTAAGGTTGTGAATTCTAACAGCCTTAGTAGAGAAATTGTGGTTCCTTCATTATGTCCTAATCCTATGAATTCTAGGAGAAATCATTGCATTCTTTGGATGCTGTTAGAGCTTTGTATTATTTGTCATCTTTTCCGGTTCTAGAAAAGGCCAGAAAGCTTCTGCCATTTCTTTGGCATCTTGGTTGAAATCTTTATTTCATCATGCTTATGTCGAGTCGGGTAAAACTCCGCCTCTAAGGATTACAGTTCATTCTACTAGTTCAGTTTCTACTTCCTGGGCGTTTAGGAATGAAGCTTCGATTGATCAGATTTGCAAAGCTGCAACTTGGTCCTCTTTGCATACTTTTTCTAAATTCTACCATTTTGATGTGTTTTCTTCTTCTGAAGCAGTTTTTGGTAGAAAAGTACTTCTGGCAGTGGTTTCAGTTTGAATCTTCTGCTTATGTTTTTCATTAAACTTTATTTTGGGTGTGGATTATTTTCAGCAGGAATTGGCTGTCTTTATTTTATCCCTCCCTCTCTAGTGACTCTTGTGTGGAAAGATCCACATCTTGGGTAGTCATTATCCCATACGTCACTAGCTCATGGACTCTTGCTAATTACATGAAAGAAAACATAATTTATGTAAGAACTTACCTGATAAATTCATTTCTTTCATATTAGCAAGAGTCCATGAGGCCCGCCCTTTTTTGTGGTGGTTATGATTTTTTTGTATAAAGCACAATTATTCCAATTCCTTATTTTATATGCTTTCGCACTTTTTTCTTATCACCCCACTTCTTGGCTATTCGTTAAACTGAATTGTGGGTGTGGTGAGGGGTGTATTTATAGGCATTTTAAGGTTTGGGAAACTTTGCCCCTCCTGGTAGGAATGTATATCCCATACGTCACTAGCTCATGGACTCTTGCTAATATGAAAGAAATGAATTTATCAGGTAAGTTCTTACATAAATTATGTTTTACCTGAAGGAGTCCAGGTTATCAAAACTTCTAAATTCCTGCCGTGTTCTTTATTCCACTCCTCGCCCTTCGGTGGCTCAGTGTATGGAAGTAATCGGCTTAATGGTAACGGCAATGGACATAGTGCCGTTTGCCCGCCTACATCTGACCGCTGCAACTCTGCATGCTCAGCCAGTGGAATTGGGATTACACAGATTTGTCCCCTCTACTAAATCTGGATCAAGAGACCAGGGATTCTCTTCTCTGGTGGCTATCTCGGGTCCATCTGTCCAAAGGTATGACTTTTCGCAGGCCAGATTGGACAATTGTAACAACAGATGCCAGCCTTCTAGGCTGGGGGTCAGTCTGGAACTCCCTGAAGGCTCAGGGATCGTGGACATTCTGGAACTAAGAGCGATATTCAATGCTCTTCAGGCTTGGCCTCAGCTAGCGACAATGAGGTTCATCAGATTTCAGTCGGACAACATCACGACTGTGGCTTACATCAACCATCAAGGGGGAACAAGGAGTTCCCTAGCGATGTTAGAAGTCTCAAAGATAATTCGCTGAGCAGAGATTCACTCTTGCTACCTATCAGCTATCCATATCCCAGGTGTAGAGAACTGGGAGGCGGATTTTCTAAGTCGACAGACTTTTCATCCGGGGGAGTGGGAACTCCATCCGGAGGTGTTTGCACAATTGGTTCATCGTTGGGGCAAACCAGAACTGGATCTCATGGCGTCTCGCCAGAACTCCAAGCTTCCTTGTTACGGATCCAGGTCCAGGGACCACAAGGCAACGCTGATAGATGCTCTAGCAGCGCCTTTATCCTTCAACCTGGCTTATGTGTTTCCACCGTTTCCTCTGCTCCCTCGTCTGATTGCCAAAATCAAGCAGGAGAGAGCATCGGTGATCCACGCAGGACTTGGTATGCAGATCTGGTGGACATGTCATCCTTTCCACCATGGACTCTGCCGCTGAGACAGGACCTTCTACTTCAAGGTCCTTTCAACCATCCAAATCTAATTTCTCTGAGGCTGACTGCCTGGAGATTGAACGCTTGATTTTATCAAAGCGTGGTTTCTCCGAGTCAGTCATTGATACCTTAATTCAAGCACGAAAGCCTGTCACCAGGAAAATCTATCATAAGATATGGCGTAAATATCTTTATTGGTGTGAATCCAAGGGCTACTCATGGAGTAAGGTCAGGATTCCCAGGATATTATCTTTTCTCCAAGAAGGATTGGAGAAAGGATTGTCAGCTAGTTCCTTAAAGGGACAGATTTCTGCACAATCTATTCTTTTGCACAAGCGTCTGGTGGATGTCCCAGACATTCAGACATTTTGTCAGGCTTTAGTTAGAATCAAGCCTGTATTTAAACCTGTTGCTCCACCTTGGAGCTTAAATTTAGTTCTTAAAGTTCTTCAGGGGGTTCCGTTTGAACCTCTTCATTCCATAGATATCAAACTTTATCTTGGAAAGTTCTTTTTTTGGTAGCTATTTCCTCGGCTCGTAGAGTTTCCGAGTTATCTGCCTTACAATGTGATTCTCCTTATCTGATCTTCCATGCAGATAAGGTAGTTCTGCGTACCAAACCTGGGTTTTTACCTAAGGTGGTATCTAATAAGAATATCAATCAAGAGATTGTTGTTCCGTCTTTGTGTCCTAATCCTTCTTCAAAGAAGGAACGTCTATTACACAATCTGGACGTGGTTCGTGCTTTAAAGTTTTACTTACAAGCTACTAAAGATTTTCGTCAAACATCTGCTTTGTTTGTTGTCTACTCTGGACAGAGGAGAGGTCAAAAGGCTTCAGCAACCTCTCTTTCTTTCTGGCTAAGAAGCATAATCCGCTTAGCCTATGAGACTGCTGGCCAGCAGCCTCCAGAAAGGATTACAGCTCATTCTACTAGAGCTGTGGCTTCCACATGGGCCTTTAAAAATGAGGCTTCTGTTGAACAGATTTGCAAGGCGGCGACTTGGTCTTCGCTTCATACTTTTTCAAAATTCTACAAATTTGATACTTTTGCTTCTTCGGAGGCTATTTTTGGGAGAAAGGTTTTACAGGCAGTGGTACCTTCCGTTTAAGTACCTGCCTTGTCCCTCCCTTCATCCGTGTACTTTAGCTTTGGTATTGGTATCCCACAAGTAATGGATGATCCGTGGACTGGATACACCTTACAAGAGAAAACATAATTTATGCTTACCTGATAAATTTATTTCTCTTGTGGTGTATCCAGTCCACGGCCCGCCCTGTCATTTTAAGGCAGGTATTTTTTAATTTTAAACTACAGTCACCACTGCACCCTATGGTTTCTCCTTTCTCTGCTTGTTTTCGGTCGAATGACTGGATATGGCAGTTAGGGGAGGAGCTATATAGCAGCTTTGATGTGGGTGATCCTCTTGCAACTTCCTGTTGGGAAGGAGAATATCCCACAAGTAATGGATGATCCGTGGACTGGATACACCACAAGAGAAATAAATTTATCAGGTAAGCATAAATTATGTTTTTTTAAAAATGTATTTTAAGCAAGTTTCTATAATCTTAAAGTGACAGTGTCATTTTAAAATATTTGGAAATATTTTAAGAAAATTAATTTTAGCCTCATGTCTCCTTGGATGATGCTGTTTGGGCCTTGCCACAGCTTCTTCTCAAACGTCCCAAGCCTTTTTATGGCATCTCATGCAGTGCCCTGGAGAAGTTGTTTGCTGTCAGAATTGTCTGCCCAGGTGTCTTCTGGTATCTGTGGCATGATCTGCTTTTCCTATCTTAAAGGGAATTTGCAAGAGGAAAAATTAGTGAATCAGATAGTAGGTTTTCTGCTATGCATATTGCCCTCCTTATAGTCTTATAAGGTGGATAGTCAGTAGCATCCGAGGTTTAAATCTCAAATTCGGACAGTTTAATCCCTTCATCTGATGCTGAAGTAGTTCCCTTCAGATTCAGGCCTGAACACCTTTGAATTTAGGAGGGGTTGGCCACCTGGTAGACTTTGACTCCCTGTCGTTGTTAATCCTCAAGAATCTAGTTCATTTTATATATACTAGGATTCATCTAGAAAAAATTTCTCAGGTATGGGGGAAGTTAAGGAAGCTTTTTCTCCTATCTCCTGTCTGTCATAAGCTGTTTCCTTTAGTTAGAAGAATGACGCGGCCAATGTAGTCTAGAGGTTAGCTTGTGGCTTTGCAACTCAAGGTTTTTGGTTCGTATCCAGCTGCTGACCCTGGATGTTCCTATTTAGTGCTTAACGGTTACTGATCAAAGAACCAGCAGACACAGGTTCTAATCCAATTCAGAGCTTCTGCTTAGCAATCTCACACAAATTCTTATGTGGTTTTTATTAAAATTGCTAATCTGGACTTCTCTCCATATAAAGGATAGATGCTCTTTTAAGGTTGCAGTCTTTATGAACAAGGGAGGCATCATTTTGGTGCAACGCCTTGTAGGACTCCAATCTGGAGGACTCTGTGGGAAGTCCCTGAACATAGGGGCTGTTAGGTCAATCTTTTATTCTGTGGCTCTTTCCCTTTGTTTTCCAAGCAGGAGCAGTTCAAGTCCTCTTGGATATCCAGTCAGTCTGGATCAGGGGGAAGTTGTTAAAGAAACCCGCAGCTAATGCTATTAATGCTCATTCAGCAGGTAGGGTTTACCCTCAAGCCAGGATCGGATCCTGTAAGGGGCCATTATATCTCAGTTTTTCTTATACCTGGATACAAGAGGCCCTAGATTTCTAGGGGCTGTGGTCAGAGTTTTCATGGGTTACGTTTCATAATTCAACTCCTTCCTTCCAGGAGCAGGTTCACTTCTCAATAATAGCTGTACCTGGTGATGAGAGAGGCTTTCTATATATGTGTTGGTCCAAAAGGCTTAGTTCATGGTGACCATAGACCTGTAGGACATGTATGTTCAAGTTCCTGAGTTTTGCCTTTCTGTCAAACACTTTCAGTTTGTGGCTCATTCCTCAGGCCTTGCCTTAGATCTTTAAGAGGGGGCTATATTACCAGTGATCAGGTTTCAGTGAATTGCTGTGATGACTTTCCTGGATGTCATAAGGTTCAGGCTCCATCTTTTCAACAAACAAACTCTCATACTGAGATCTTGTTGTTTTTCTTTATTCCACGGATGGAAGTGAATCTGAAGAGGAGTTCCCTTGTTCCAGCTACAGGAGTAGTTTCTTAGGGACCATATTATTTTCCCTATCTCTGAAAATATTTTTTGACAGAGGTAGAAAAATAGTGGATTTTTTCCTCTTGCCTTTTTTTTGTCATTCTTCTGTTTGGCCATTCTGTGGCTTAATATATGGAGGTAATTGGTCTGATGGTTGATTCATTGGACATCATTCCTTAGCTCGATTCCATCTGAGTGTCTGTTGTTATGCATGTTCAGATAGTGTACCAGGGGATCCTGTGACTCTGTCTTGTAGATCGCTCGCTTAGCTTGTGGGAGGTAGCAGGATTGTTACCCGCATTCTCCAGTTCTCAGGTGCTTCTGTCTCAGGGCTCATGCTTCTGGAGATTTTCCTGAGTAATAGTGAACACGGTTGCTAGCCTGTTGGATGGTAATTATGGACTTGGGAGGAATCTGCTCTTCCCATAACCATTTTGGAGTTGAAAGCAATCGACATTGCTCTGATGGCTTTGCCTCAGTTGTCTTAAAGGACCAGTAAACACAGATTTGCATAATCAACAAATGCAAGATAACAAGACAATACAATAGCATTTACTCTGAATTTCAAATAAATAGTAGATTCTTTTCTAACACATTTCAAAGTTATGTATATTTCCACTCCCCCTGTACCATGTGATAGCAATCAGCCAATCACAAATGCATATACGTATAGTCTGAGTTCTTGCACATGCTCAGTAGGAGCTGGTGACTCAAAAAAAGTGTAAATATAAAAGACTGTGCACATTATTTTTAATGGAAGTAAATTGGAAAGTTGTTTAAAATTACATGCTGTATCTGAATAATGAAAATGTAATAAAACCTGAGTGTCCCTTTAACTGTTTTTTTCGGTTCTTTTTGTACTATTTCATCTCAGCGGTTACGTTAACCACCTGGGGAGAACTTGGAGTTCCTTTGCCATGATTGGCGTGCATTGTTTGGTGAGTGGATGCTCACATTGTTGTTTATCTGCTATTCACATTTCAGGTGTGAATACCGGGAGCGGTTTTCTTGAGCAGTCAGACTTTTTTCCCAGAGGTGTTCTCTAGGTTAACCCTCAATGAGGGGTGCTGGAGTTTGAGATGGCTGTATGCCAAGCTTCCAGGTTATGTTAAAGGTCTAGAGATCAGCAAGTTGCTCTGTTAAATTCCCTGGAATTGCCTTGGGATTCAGTCTGGCATCACTGTTTCGTCAGTCTCCTGTTTTGTTTGTCTGTATCTCTGAGAAATGCAAGGACCAGAAAGCTACGACTACTTCTCTTCTTTCTGGCTGAAGAGTATAATTCATTTAACCTATGAAACTGCTGGACAGCGGGCCTCCTGAGAGAATCACGGCTCATTCCAAGAGGTCTGTTCCTTCTTCCTGGGCCTTCAAAATTGAAGCTTCTGTGGAACAGTTTTGCAAGGCTGCAACTTGGTCCTCTCTACATACTTTTTCCCAATTTTATAAATTTGATACTTTTGCCTTGGCTGAGGCTTCTTTTGGGAGAAGGGTTTTTTCAAGCAGTGGTGCCTTCTGTTTAGGTTCCCTGTCTTGTCCTTCCCTTATCATCTGTGTCCTCTAGCTTGGGTATTGATTCCCAACAGTAATTGATGATGATCCGTGGACTCACCATGTAACTAGAAAGAAAATTAAATTTATGCTTACCTCATAAATTTATTTATTTCTTGACACGGTGAGTCCATGGCCCGCCCTGTATTTTCAGACAGGTTTTTGTTGTATAAACCTCAGGCACCTCTGCACCTTGTGTTGCTTCCTTTCTCTCCTTTTTCCTTTGGTCGAATGACTGGGGGTTGTGGGAAGGGAAGTGATACTTAACATCTTTGCTGTGGTGTTCTATGCCTCCTCCTGCTGGCCAGGAGTGATATTCCCAACCATAATTGATGATGATCCGTGGACTCACCGTGTCAAGAAATAAATAAATTTACAGGTGAAACTCGAAAAATTAGATTATCGTGCAAAAGTTAATTTATTTCACTAATGCAACTTAAAAGGTGAAACTAATATATGAGATAGACTCATTACATGCAAAGCACGATAGTCCATGATTTGTCATAATTGTGATGATTATGGCTTACAGCTCATGAAAACCCCAAATCCACAATCTCAGAAAATTAGAATATTACATGCAATCAATAAAACAAGGATTGTACATAGAACAATATCGGACCTCTGAAAAGTATAAACATGCATACTGTATGTACTCAGTACTTGGTTTGGGCCCCTTTTGCAGCAATTACTGCCTCAATGCGGTGTGGCATGGAAGCTATCAGCCTGTGGCACTGCTGAGGTGTTATGGAAGACCAGGATGCTTCAATAGCAGCCTTCAGCTCTTCTGCATTGATCAGTCGCATGTCTCTCATCTATGGGGTTCAGGTCAGGCGAGTTTGCTGGTCAATCAAGCACAGTAATCCCACGGTCATTAAACCAGGTTTTGGTGCTTTTGGTAGTGTGGGAAGGTGCCAAGTCCTGCTGGAAAATTAAGTCAGCATCCCCATAGTGCTCGTCTGCGGAAGGAAGCATGAAGTGCTCCAAAATTTCCTGGTAGACGGCTGCGTTGACCCTGGACTTAATGAAGCACAGTGGACCAACACCAGCAGATGACATGGCTCCCCAAATCAACACAGACTGTGGAAACTTCACACTGGACTTCAAGCATCTTGCAGTGTGTGCCTCTCCATTCTTCCTCCATACTCTGGGTCCTTGGTTTCCAAATGAGATGCAAAATTTGCTCTCATCAGAAAAGAGGACTTTGGACCACTGAGCAACAGACCAGGTCTGTTTTTCTTTAGCTCAGGTAATACGCTACTGATGTTGTTTGTTGTTCAGGAGCGGCTTGACAAGAGGAATACGACATTTGAAGCCCATGTCCAGGATCCGTCTGTGTGTGGTGGCTCTTGATGCACTGACTCCAGCCTCAGTCCACTCCTTGTGAAAGTCCCCAACACTTTTGAATGGCCTTTTCCTGACAATCCTCTCCAGGCTGCTGTCATCCCTGCTGCTTGTGCACCTTTTTCTTCCACACTTTTCCCTTCCACATAACTTTCTATTAATGTGCTTTGATACAGCACTTTGGAAACATCCAACTTCTTTTGCAATTACCTTTTGAGGCTTTCCCTCCTTATGGAGAGTGTCAATGATGGTTTTCTGCACAACTGTCAGGTCAGCAGTCTTTCCCATGATTGTGATTCCTACTGAACCAGACTGAGAGACCGTTTAAAGGCTCAGGAACCCTTTGCAGGTGTTATGGCTTAATTAGCTGATTAGAGTGGGACACTTTGAGCCTAGAATATTGCACCTTTTCACAATGTTCTAATTTTCTGAGATTGTGGATTTGGGGTTTTCATGAGCTGTAAGCCATAATCATCACAATTATGACAAATCACGGCTTGAACTATCTTGCTTTGCATGTAATGAGTCTATCTCATATATTAGTTTCACCTTTTAAGTTGCATTAGTGAAATAAATTAACTTTTGCACAATATTCTAATTTTTCAAGTTTCACCTGTATCAGGTAAGCATAAATTTAGTTTTTTTTAAAATTTTAAGAAAACGTAATTATTTTTTTTAATTTAATTTCTTCGCGGATATAGCTGTTTTTATTTTATCCCTCCCTCTCTAGTGACTCGTGGACTTTCACATCTTGGGTATTAGAGCCCATACGTCACTGGCTCATGGACTCTTGCCACTTACATGAAAGAAAACATAAGAACTTACCTGATAAATTCATTTCTTTCATAGTGGTAAGAGTCCATGAGACCCACCCTATTTTTTTGTGGTTATGATTTTTTTCTATGAAGCACATTATTTTTCCAGTTCCTCAACATAGCAAGTTAAACATATTGAGGTAGAATCTGTCTAATTTTAGGCCGTGTAGCATGAACTAGGGTGCTTTGCAGTGTCCTGTTATGCAGATGCTGAAGGGTTATTTATTTAACCCTTGCTTGCTTGGTTTAGTACTGTAAAGTTATTCTTCCTATGCCAGATGTGATTGAGAGTAAGGGAGGCTCAGGATATAAGGCGCTTAAAGGGATAGGAAAGACAAAATTAAACTTGCATGATTCAGAGAGAGCATGTAATTTGAAGACACTTTTAAAATCACTTCTATTTTCAAATGTGCTTTGTTCTTTTGGCATCCCTTGTTGAAAATCAATACACATATCCCACACTAGTGGGAGCTAGATGCTGATTGGTGTCTGCACGCATTTATCTCTTGTGATTAGATAACTAGATGTGTTCATCTAGGTTCCAGTAATGCAACGCTGTTCCTTTAGCAAAATATAGCAAGAGAATAAAGCAAATTTGATAATAGAAGTACATTGGAAAGTTCTTTAAAATTGTATGTTCTATCATGAAACTAAATTTTGGAGTTACCTGTCTCTTTAATGATTTAACCTGCATTAAATGCTGTAACAGTGCAAAAAGAAAATACTCTAATATGTTGGCACATTTATTATTGCACTGTTGCTTGCATATAACTGTGTTTAAACCATACAAAGAAAATAAACATATAGTTAAAAAAATCTTCAGTGCAGCAATTACAAGACAAATGTGTAGCTGGTTGTTAAGGGATTGTCTGGTTACAATAGTGTGGGTCTTTTTGCGAGCAGAAAGACCCTCACTATTAGACCCTCCCTCTTGCAAGCTATTAAAAAAGTTACCCCCACAGGGTACGACACTGGTTGTTAAAGGGTTAATGTGCTTGTTTTGGGGGTTGTTCAGAGCGGGCAGATCTATGAATACCACAAATGCGGAATGTAGCAAACATCCATCTAGAAGACAAAAAAGGAGAGGCACTTCTTTGTGTATATCAGCTATATACAAACAGGTAGAAGGCTAGATCGTGTTATACTCACAAAATGAGCAGCACCCAGTTCTGCTATCAGAGGCAGACTGGAGTCTCACAGCGCTCCAGCTCGCTGAACGTGGCTGAAAGGATCCGGACACAGAGCGCCTCAGAGGTGAACAGTTGCAGTTTAGCTTAACCCCTTAATGACCACAATGTACCCTGTATGTTACTGGTTGTTAAGGGTTTTTTCAGGACATAATAGCACAAGTCTAGCAAGAACACACTATTAATGCACTCCCTCCAGCAGGTTTTGTGGAATAGAGCAGTCTTAACGCTGGTGGCAAGACCGTGCTATAAAACAATCAAGTCCCAAAAAAAGGCCAGCGACATACAGGGTACGTCGCTGGTCCTTAAGGGGTTAATCCCAGAAGGCATCACCAAACATCAATTTCAGCTAGTGGCAATGTGTGGTGGTCGATAAAGATCAAAGAATGCAAAGTGATAGGTATAAACACACTTTAATAAAATTGATAACACAATGTAGCACTCAGAAGTGCATTAGTGTGATGCGCTACGCGTTTCTCGGTCCACTGACCTTTCATCAGGCATACATACCTATCACTTTGCTGACTATTCAAATTGACCAAAAAACAACCAAAATTACGGGAACTTCCTACGTCATAAGTAGCAACAGTGTTCCTACTCGGAAATTAACAACTATGTTCTCATCCGTAACTAAAAGTATAATAGTGGTTTACATATTTATGGGCCCAAATTATTATACATACATAGAACCACCAAATTCAAAATGATCACAAAACATATTAAATTAGGTGTAGATTATCAAGACATAAACAGCATAATAGCAGATATAAAAGAATGTATATAAAGCAAATTGCATTACAATCAGATAGACATGTTATGTTAATAACATGTCTTAAAAACAACCAAATTGCTCTATAAAGATGTGTGCGGAATATAATGAATATAACAACCAGAATATTATATAGAATAGTTAACATATATAATCTGAAGAACTCATAGGCAGCTATAGTTAGCTAGACTGGTAATACCGGGTTAACATCTATAATGGATACATTAACTGGTACATGTTTGAAATGATCATAAAGTTATATAGTGAATGTTAATGTCTGGGGGGGTAATTAGTTCCTATGAGGTGGTAACGGGAAAAATGGATAGTGATGATGTGACAATGCAGGTATTAATATAAACTACTTGTGTGATTTCTCATACAAAAAATAAAATTTTATTGATCGCAAATGTATGTGAAATGTGCCTATCCATATCATATGTGAAGTTATGTACTGTTTAAAATAATTGAAAACAGTAAAAAAATCTTCTTAAAGATCCTATCCTTAAGAATATTATCAATCACTTTCCACATTTCGCATTTAGAAGAGCACCTACTATTAAACAGAAACTAGCACCCAGCAAAGTTCTCTTTTCTAAACTAATTTTTAATAAGAACACCTCTAAGAATGCAAATATGGGCATCAATGGGGCATTTAAGTGCAATCAACCTAGATGTTACATGTATAATCATATTACACATAAAGCACAGTCTATTAGATGGACAGTGAAATGAAAAAAAATTCAAAATTTTGGGACATATAACTTGTAACAAGATTTTTGTAATTTATTTGTTAACCTGCGAATGTGGGGCCCAATATTTGGGGCGTACCACAAGGAAACTAAGAAAAAGGTGAAGGGAACATTTGAGAAACATTAAAAATAGGTCTCCCAAACATGGTGTCTCCAGACATGTTCAACACCATGACAAGACTGATTACAAAATGTCCATAACTCCTTTGGAAACAATTCCTTTTAGGATTGGCACTAATAGGATATCTCTTTTGAGACAGAGGGAAACATAGTGGATATATAAATTTAGATCCCTGTTTCCCTCTGGTCTCAACGAAAATATTGATATGGCTGCCTTTTAATTAACATTCATTATATATTTCATTCCATTCATGCACATTGTTCTTAAGTGCACCTTTTTATTTTATGTACACACATATATCTTTTTCTGACACAATATTGCCAGTCTGAGACAGACTTAACACATAACTCATACAACTTAGGGTGATCACTTAGTACTTCCCTATTCTACTAGACATTAATAGATTTTTTTTACTGTTTTCAATTATTTTAAACAGTACATAACTTCACATATGATATGGATAGGCACATATCACATACATTTGCGATCAATAGAATTTTATTTTTTGTATTAGAAATCGTCACTATCCATTTTTCCCGTTAGCACCTCATAGGAACAAATTACCCCAACAGACATTAACAGTCACTATATAACTTTATGATCATTTCAAACATGTACCAGTTAATGTATCCATTATCGACGTTAACCCGGTATTCCCAGTCTAGCTAACTATAGCTGCCTATTAGTTCTTTTGATTAGACATATTAACTATTCTATATAATATTCTGGTTGTTATATTTATTATGTTCCGCACACCTCTGTATAGAGCAATTTGGTTGTTTTTAAGACGTTATTAATATAACATGTCTATCTGATTGTAATGCGATTTGCTCTCTATATATATTCTTTTATATCTGCTATTATGCTGTTCATGTTTTGATAATCTACACCCAATTTAATATGTTTTGCAATCATTTTGAATTTGGTGGTTCTATGTATGTATAATTTGGGCCCATAAATATGTAAACAACTATTATGATTTTAGTTCAGGATGAGAACATAGTTGTTAATTACCAAGTGGGAACACTGTTGCTACTTATGATGTAGGAAGTTCCCGTAATTTAGCAAGTGATAGGTATGTATTCCTGATGAAAGGTCAGTGGACCGAGAAACACATAGCGTATCACACTAATGCACTTCTGAGTGCTACGTTGTTTTATCAATTTTATTAAAGTGTGTTTATACCTATCACTTCGCATCATGTGATCTTTATCGACCACCACACATTGCCCACTACCTGGAATTGATGTTTGGTGATGCCTTCTGGGATTGAGCTAAGCCGCAACTGTTCACCTCTGAGGCACTCTGTGTCCGGATCCTTTCAGCCACGTTGTCAGAGAGCTGGAGCGCTGTGAGACTCCAGTCTGCCTCTGATAGCAGAACTGGGTGCTGCTCATTTTGTGAGTATATAACGATCTAGCCTTCTACCTGTTTGTTTATAGCTGATCTACCCAAGGAAGCGCCTCTCCTTTTTGTCTTCTAGACGGATGTTTGCTTCATACCTTCACATATCTGTGTGATTGGAGAGAGCTGCCCTTTTGCTCATTTGGGTCACTTTGCCTGGGACCTACCACACTTGTTAGGATTTGGTACATTTATCCTCACTTTTTAGCTGGACTCTGTTGTGCCCCCTGCTGTTCTGGAATTTCAGTACCAGTTAGGTTTGTGAAATGGAGAATGTAAAAATAAAAGGGAAAAAAAAAAGGAGAAGGGGGCTCCTAGGGCAGTCTGGTAAAGATTAATCAGTGGTATGAATGACAGCCTGTTTCTTTCTTTTTAGAACTTGTCAGTAGCATAACGTCTATAATTATAACTGTGTTGGTTATGCAAAACTGGGGAATGGGTAATGAAGTGATTATCTTTTAAAGCAACAAAAGTTCTGGTGTTGACTGTCCCTTTAAGTGCACATAACTAAATCAAGCAGGGCTGCATTAGCGAATTTAAATGTCCTTCAAATTATTCAGCAAAGAAACGTAGAGAAATATTGTATATAAACGCATTATTTTCAGTGTTCATTTTCAATCTACCTAAGTTCAGGGCTCAGCTTGGAAAAATGAAGGTCTGAATGCATATTTTCCATGATGGTTATTTAAAGGGACAGTCTATACCTTAGTCATCTTAAAGTCTTACCTTAGTTTAAGCTGCAAATAGCCTCCTACACCCTTTCTATATCATGCAGCAGGAACAGTTAAAAAGTTATTTTAAAATTAATATTTGTTTCTGGCTAGTTTGAAATGGCTGCCAAGCTCAGCCCACTGTTGACATCATGATCTGGGCATCAATGTGGCATCAAATCACAAAAGGCTCACTAGTTGGATTGAACAGACTGTCAATGCTATTCAGCAGAGTGCCTAGATGCAGCCCAGATTGTGATGCCATCAGTGGGCTGAGCTTGGCAGTCATTTCATAGAGTGCAGGAGGATATTTGCAGCTTAAAGGGACACTGAACCCAATTTTTTTCTTTTGTGATTCAGATAGAGCATGACATATTAAGCAACTTTCTAATGTACTCCTGTTATCAAATTGTCTTTATTCTCTTGGTATCTTTATTTGAAATGCAAGAATGTAAGTTTAGATGCCGGCCCATTTTTGGTGAACAACCTGGGTTGTCATTGCTGATTGGTGGATAAATTCATCCACCAATAAAAAAGTGCTGTCCAGAGTTCTGAATAAAACAAAAAGCTTAGATGCCTTATTTTTCAATTAAAGATAGCAAGAGAACAAAGAAAATTTGATAATAGGAGTAAATTAGAAAGTTGCTTAAAATGTCATGCTCTATCTGAATCACAAAAGATTCAGTGTCCCTTTAATCTAAGGTCTTTGGGTAATTTTGATTTGCATTTTTTAGAGCGGTGTTTATTTGACACAGAAACATTAATCAAAAGTAACTTTATAGGTGGTGTCTCCAAGCGGCCAACAGATGGAGAGAAGCAGGTACAGTTAGACCCAGTGAAAACATCAGCTCTGACAGGATAGCAAAGAGTCAGTTGGACACTGGTGTGTCAAAATGAAGTTGCTTGTTTAATCTGGTAGTACTTTGCATTAAAGGGACAGTCTGGACCAAATACTTATTCTTTATTACTTATTGTTAAATACCAGACAAGCAGCTTGCAATGGGTGCCACTTCTATAAACTTGTAAGAAGTGTATGAACCTTTTAAATAATCATCATTTGTTTACAACTGAAAATGGCCACCAAGCTCCACCCTCAGCTTTTGTCTAATTAGCTTTTTTCTTGTATGACAGTTTAGTAGTGCACTTTTAATATTTTTCAGTTAGCTATTTCAAATTGCACTTGTGCAGTGTTTTTTTTTTTCTCAACCAGAAATGCAGGGGACATTTATTGCAGGCGGACCGGCATCATTTCCTGCAACTAGTGATAGTTTTTGTGGCTTTCTGTTTGCTTTTTAATTGTGATTTTTTTTTCTACTGCAAGTGATAATTAAAATGTAAATAATCTTTATATTCTTGTGGTAAAAAAATGCATCTTATTCAGTTATTGATTTATGGTATTGTTAATAAAGTGTAATAATGTTTAGCTCCTCATTACTAATGAATGTTATAAACCACCGTTGTCCTGACTAGGGATGGGCGAATGTGTTTATATTCAAATTCGAATGTTAGAACGAATGTTATTGTAGAAATTCTATGTACATAATAGAATGTTGATAAGAACGAATATTCTTAAAAATTCAATTTTCGAATGTTGTTTACAGTTTTCGAATGTTAAATTCGAATGTCACATTCGAATTTGAATGCCACATTCGAATTCGAATGTCACTTTCGAATTCGAATATTACATTTATAAAGCACAATTGTAGACTAGAAACACTATTTTGAATTCTAATGTCACATTCGAATTGAATATCACATTCGAATCGAATATCGCATTCGAATTTGAATATTACATTTATAAAACACAGTATTAGACTAGAAATACTATTTCAAATTCGAATGTCACATTCGAATTGAATATCACATTCGAATATCACATTTATTAAACACAGTTGTAAACTAGAAATACTATTTCGAATTCGAATGTCACATTCAAATTCGAATGTCACATTCAAATTCGCATGTCACATTCAAATTCAAATATTACATTTAAAACACAGTATTAGACTAGAAATACTATTTCAAATTCGAATGTGACATTCGAATGTAGCATTCGAATTCAAATATTACATTTAAAAAACAAAGTATTAGACCAGAAATACTATTTCGAATTCGAAGGTGACATTCAAATTCGAATGTCACATTCGAATTCGAATATTACATTTAAAACACAGTATTAGACTAGAAATACTATTTCAAATTCGAAGGTGACATTCGAATGTAGCATTCGAATATTACATTTATTAAACACAGCTGTAGACTAGAAATACTATTTCGAATTTGAATGTCACATTTGAATTCGAATATTAAATTTCGAAATTAAATGAATACATAGCTAAACATTCTATTATTCGAATGAATATTTTCGAATTTTATTCGAAAATAGAATGTTATATAAACATTCGAAATTCGATACGAACGAATGTATCAAAATTCGTTTTAAATTTCGAATTTTTAGAAACATTCGCCCATCCCTAGTCCGGACCAGTCCAGGCATACACATCTCTGCACCTTCCCCTCATATAGGACCAGATTATGAGTAGAGTGCTATTGTAATTGCGCTTGTATTACAATTTTAACCCCTTAACACCCTTAGGACATTCTATGCCGTCCTAACTGCACTGGGCTTTAACGCCCTTAGGACGGCATAGAACGTGATAGTCTTTTGGCTGTACTAAAGCCAAAGGCACTTCCTGAATGGGATCGCTGGCTGGAGGGTGTGCCTAGTGTCATAGGCACTCCACCCAGACACAATCCCATCATTGAAATCACGCGATCGCATGGACGATTGATTACGTAATTTCCTTTTTAACTTATATGTTTAAATCGTACTTTGTTCCGATGTAGACATATAAGTCCAGCCGTTAAGGGTTTTAAGTAAATTATAACACTTGAGGGCAATCACGATTTACGCTAGAATGATTACAGCGACCTCCAAGGTCTGGTTTACTGTTTTGCAAAACTAAAAAGTTGCAAAAAAACACATAAAAAATCCATTACAAAGTACAGTTGCACTTATAATAACACCATCTAATAAATATTATTCACAAAAAATATTGAACAAAAAAGGGTTTAAAGAAATGTGATCGCAGGTGTTAGAAAAAAAAGGCAGGCAAATGGCTTTAACATAGAAATACATACATACACTGTTCTAAATAATTATGTGTGTATATATATATATATATATATATATATATATATATATATATATAGTTCCAATAAATACTGGCTATATTTGCACCCAGGTAGCTGTACCTGGTGGGAGGATTCGTTCTAGCTGGAGTATATATATATATATATATATATATATATATATCCCTGTACCTCTGTCCCTATTCCTCTATCCCTATCCCTCTGTCCCTGTACCTCTATCCCTATCACTCTGTGCCTGTCCCTCTATCCCTCTGTCCCTATCCCTTTGCCCCTATCCCTTTATCCCTGTCCCACTGTCCCCTGTCCCTATACCTCTATCTCTGTCCCTATCCCTCTGTCCCTATCGAGGGTGCTGTATATAACTAATAACCAATAGAGGGAACTGTATATTAAAAATAACCAATAGAGGGCCCTGTAGATAAATCATAACCAATAGAGGGCCCTGTAGATAAATCATAACCAATAGAGGGCTCTGTATATCACTAACAACCAATAGAGGGTGCTGTATGTAACTAACAAGCAATAGAGGGCGCTGTATATCACTAACAAGCAATAGAGGGCGCTGTATATCACTAACAACCATAAGAGGGCGCTGTATATCACTAACAACCATAAGAGGGCGCTGTATATCACTAACAACCAAAAGAGGGTGCTGTATGTAACTAACAACAAATGGAGGAGTGCTGTATATTATAACAACCAATAGAGGGCGCTGTATGTAGCTATTAATCAAAAGAGGTCTCTGTATATCACTAACAACCAATAGAGGGTGCTGTATAATTTATTGAAGATATTCAGCTCCCAAAATTGAAAATATAATCAAATATTTCTAAAAGAGTCTATTTAGTAGAGCCTATTTTAGTTGCAAATCATCTTTGGGTAATTTTGATTTGCATATTTAAATTTATGCTAATATATCTGCCATCTATGCATTCTAACAGTCTCCTCAAGTACAGTAAATATTTAGCATATATATATATGATATTTATTTCAGCTTGCTGCCTATAGAATGTGCTGTATATTAGAGATGGGAAGTTCAATTCATTTTGATGAATCGGTTCATTTTAGTGATGGGAAGTTCGGTTCTTCTGGGTGAATCGGTTCATGAACTGTGTGTACTGGGACTACAAGCTCTATATCTAAGCTAACTTTTACTTAGCAACAGCTACAAATATATATATATATATATATATATATATATATATATATATATATATATATAATTTGTAGCTGTTGCTAAGTAAAAGTTAGCCTAGATATAGAGGAAGAACAACAAATTTTATATATATATATATATATATATATATATATATATATATAAATAAACAAACATGGGATGCTGAATGGGTTTTATATATATATATTTATATATTAACAAACATGGGATGCTGAATGGGTTATATATATATATATATATATATATATATATATATATATATATATATATATATATATACAAACAAACATGGGATGCTGAATGGGTTATATATATATATATATATATATATATATATATATATATATAAAAACAAACATGGGATGCTGAATGGGTTAATGTAAGTTGCAGTTAGGGGGTAAATGCAGGGGTCTGTTGAGAACTGCTGTGAGTGTGACCTGATATTTGAATCAGTGTACTGTTAGCTAACTTGTTTGCAATGAATCAGTCTGTTAACAGTACACTGAGTCGTTTGCAAACAGTTCACTTCTTTTGAATCAGTGAACTGTTAACAGACTGATTCATTGCAAACGAGTTAGCTAACAGTACACTGATTCAACAACACTGGTAATATGATCCTAGAGTGAGGATGTCTGATTCTGCTGTGTGATTCATTGCAAAGGAGGAGTTGGCAGTAGCAGAACTCACTCTAGGATCGTATTACCAGTGCTGCTGCAGACTCAGGAAGTGAACTGTTTGCAAACGAATCAGTTCAGTCTGGTGAACTGATTCACACAGTTCAGTGAAAAGAACCAGTTCAAATGAACGATTCGTTCATGAACTGGACATCACTAGTTCATTTCGGACGGTTCGTTTAACTGAACCGGTTCATGAACCGATTCATCAGTTCACTTTCTGGGCACGTGATGTGCAAGGAGCAGAGCCGCTCTGGGGATCCGATTCTTGACTCGTGAGTCACTGTCTGACAATACAAACAGCACAGTACATAGAACAGAGTATGCTGCGTGTTGCCTGGGTCTCACACAACCTGCAGCATACTGCCTCTGTTCTATGTACTGTGCTGTATTTGTATAATATTTGCACAGACTGAAAGGTTAATACAGTGACAGTGCCACAGTGAAATCTCAGCATACAAACTGTTGCTAACAGAATGTACAAGTTAACATGTGTAGTGTCCCTTAGAAATGCAGCGGTATCTGTGGGGAGAAAGCAATATGTGGGGCAACTGCGAGCCTGGTAACCTGCTATAATAATCCCCATAAACAAGTTATCATCTTACAACAAACTTGGCAGCAAGGGCTGCTGTGCTTTGTAAAAGTTTACACTGTTTAATATACATAGGACCCATCTTACACAGCTGTTTTATATTCTATCTGGGAGACAGCTGCTTACTCTACAACATAGTGCATAGAACTGAGTATGCTGCGTGTACACAACATGCAGCATACTCTGTTCTATGTACAATGTTGTATTTGCCTATCTAACAAAAGACTGGATATCCATGAGTGATAACCACTTTATTTACGTAATAGGTTATATACAACATATAGATTAACATATTAACTATCATAGAGCTCCACAACGATATTTGGGGTTAATTTAGGGTTAACAGGGGTCCTTAGGTATGGTGGGGAGTATTTATGGTAAGGGAGAATAAGGGTTAATTGAAGGTTCAGTTAGGGGTAAATGCAGGAATCTATTGATAACTGATCTGATGTGACCTATTTGAATCAGTGTACTGTTATCTAACTGATTCATTGCAAAGGAGTTGGTTAACAGTACACTGATTCGTATGTAAACAGTTCACTTCTTGAGTCAGTAACAGTACTGGTAATATGATCCTAGAGTGAGGCTGTCTGATTCTGCTGAGTGATTCGTTACAAAGGAGGAGTTAGCAGAAGCAGTACACACTCTAGAATCGTATTACCAGTGCTGCTGCAGACTCAGGAAGTGAACTGTTTGAAGCGAATCAGTTCAGTCTGGTGAACTGATTCATACAGTTCAGTGAAAAGAACCAGTTCAAATGAACGATTCGTTCATGAACTGGTCATCACTACTGTATATCACTAACACCCAATAAAGGGTGCTGTATAGCGCTAACAACCAATAGAGAACGCTATGCTATTTTTTTGTTCGTGATATACAACAGTGCCCTTTATTGGATGTTCCTTACATACAGCACTCTCTATTGGAATTATTTAATTCAAATCTTTGATAGCTGTGAGTAGTATCAAGAAAGAGAGGCGCACTACTAGATATACAGTCACTAGTACTACATGTATAAATTATACTTATAGTGTTGAATTAGACTTTAAAGATATTATTAACCGCCATCTATCCACTTTAATAAAAAGCAGAGCAGGAGCATGAACTTTGGATAAGTTAATATAACATATCTATTCACTCTTTATTGTACTTGAGGTGACTTTTAGAATGTATATAGATTACATATATATGCAAATGTATAACTACCCAAACATGCTTTGCATGTATAAACAGGCTCTTTTAGAGATATTTGTTAACATTTCAGATTTGAGAGCTGAACATCCTCCATCCATCAATGTTTTTTGTGTCTAAGTCCAGAAAGGGAACAGCACATGGGAGTAAAGAAAGTGCACGGTAGACCTAGGGCGCTGCCAAGCCCTAATACACATGAACAAAGATAAGCAGGGTCTCCAGCACTTTATCAAACAGACTTTATTTGAACACAAATAGTGACGTTTCGGTGTCACAGCACCTTATTCATGCTTGGTAATTGTATACAGGCCTTTTGCATCTTTAAATACCCAAACTTTGGCGCCTTCTCAGATTGTTGTATGGAGAAGGCTCCCTCTAGTGGCCTAATGCTATACATACACTCACATAACTTATATACAGGTTGAATTAGTTAATATAAATATATTACTAAGTCCCAAAAGATACATAGAATTTCACTAAAAAAATGCATAATAATCTATAAGAAAATTTCATTAAACTACAGTTTATATATTACCTAAATAAATTTAATGAACCATTTCATAAACACTTTATGGAAAATTAAAATGCATAGAAATTTTTTTTTTTTTTATTTTATACAAAAGTTTATAAACAATTAAAAACAAGGGAAGGGCCTAAAAATACAGCAAAGATTCTAAGTGATAAATAATTAGTCGGGCTGAAGGTACTTAAAGAGAGATTTAGAAAAAACAGCTTAAATCAAATTCCCTGTTAAGACCCTTGGGATGCATACTATCTAATTTATACACCCACCACATCTCTCTTTGTTTTAATAGACGCTCCCTATTCATGCCTCTTCTGTTTGGGGGGATATGGTCTATTACTTGCCACCTAAATTGGCTAATGTGGTGGCCTTTCTCTAGAAAATGGTTGGATACAGGGGCATCCCTGTTCTTGCATCTAATGTTGGACCTATGTTGACCAATACGGTCTTTCACCTTGCGGGTGGTCTCACCTATATAGATGCAAGAACAGGGACACTTGATCAAATATACCACATAGGTGGTCTCGCAGGTATAATACCCCTTGATAGAAAACTTTTTTCCACTTTGGGGATGATGAAAGAATGCTCCTTTTATCACTGAATGGCAACTCATAAAACCAAGACAGGGAAAAGTTCCCATATTTTTCTTACCCAACAACTGTTGTCTATTTTGTCTGGTGGGGCCTATGTCTGTTCTCACCAAGTGGTCCCTAAGGCTTTTTACTCTCTTGTGTGCCATAATGGGAGGCTCTTGGAACTGAGCGACATTAGAATTGCATTCCTTGAGAATATACCAGTTCTTCCGAATTAACCTAGATATTTTGTCACTCAATGGGTTGTATTGACTGACAAACACCAGCCTATTTTCTTTGGGTGTTCTTTCTTTAATTTTATCCAAAGAGCCTATAGTATCATCTAGGAGTTTTTTAGGGTATCCTCTGTCAGTGAACTTTTTGGACATTTCATTAAACCTTATCCTCCTTGTCTCCCCATCATCGACAATCCTGTTAACCCTTAATAGTTGGCTCCTGGGAAGGGAATTTACCAATGGCCTGGGGTGGAAGCTGTTAAATTGCAATATACTGTTTCTGTCTGTCTCTTTTCTATACAGATCAAATTCTAGGTGATGACCCTTCTTGAGAACTAGCGTGTCTAGGAAGGGTATAGATTCCTCACTGACACTCACTGTGAAGAAAAGGTCCCTTACTTCAGAATTTAAATCCTGAACAAATTGTGTGAGGGACTCAACATCATCCCACCATACACCAAAAATATCGTCTATATATCTCCACCATACGGCTCCATATTGTTTAAATAACTGATTTTTATAGACGATACTCTCCTCAAACTCACACATGAAGAGGTTGGCGTATGATGGGGCGACATTAGAGCCCATGGCTGTGCCCCTCACCTGGACATACCAACTGTCCTGAAAGATAAAATAGTTCCAATAAAGGACAATACGTAACAAGTCCTCCAAAAATGATACTTCAATCTCATTATACCTCCTGTTCACCATCAATGTTTTTTTTATTATGGATATACCTATTGTCTCCTCAGTTGAGTCGGTATTTACAAACATTTCCAAATTTTTGGATAAGATCTTGCAGCCTGAAGTCACTAGGATGTCAAGCTATATACAAGACACTAATAGTTTTTTGCAGAAGGCAAGGGATTTGGTATTCCCTAGTGACAAATACCTCCTGTTCACCATGGATGTACGTAGTTTATACACATCCATAAAGCATGAAACTGGTATATCCATAATAAAAAAAACATTGATGGTGAACAGGAGGTATAATGAGATTGAAGTATCATTTTTGGAGGACTTGTTACGTATTGTCCTTTATTGGAACTATTTTATCTTTCAGGACAGTTGGTATGTCCAGGTGAGGGGCACAGCCATGGGCTCTAACGTCGCCCCATCATACGCCAACCTCTTCATGTGTGAGTTTGAGGAGAGTATCGTCTATAAAAATCAGTTATTTAAACAATATGGAGCCGTATGGTGGAGATATATAGACGATATTTTTGGTGTATGGTGGGGTGATGTTGAGTCCCTCACACAATTTGTTCAGGATTTAAATTCTGAAGTAAGGGACCTTTTCTTCACAGTGAGTGTCAGTGAGGAATCTATACCCTTCCTAGACACGCTAGTTCTCAAGAAGGGTCATCACCTAGAATTTGATCTGTATAGAAAAGAGACAGACAGAAACAGTATATTGCAATTTAACAGCTTCCACCCCAGGCCATTGGTAAATTCCCTTCCCAGGAGCCAACTATTAAGGGTTAACAGGATTGTCGATGATGGGGAGACAAGGAGGATAAGGTTTAATGAAATGTCCAAAAAGTTCACTGACAGAGGATACCCTAAAAAACTCCTAGATGATACTATAGGCTCTTTGGATAAAATTAAAGAAAGAACACCCAAAGAAAATAGGCTGGTGTTTGTCAGTCAATACAACCCATTGAGTGACAAAATATCTAGGTTAATTCGGAAGAACTGGTATATTCTCAAGGAATGCAATTCTAATGTCGCTCAGTTCCAAGAGCCTCCCATTATGGCACACAAGAGAGTAAAAAGCCTTAGGGACCACTTGGTGAGAACAGACATAGGCCCCACCAGACAAAATAGACAACAGTTGTTGGGTAAGAAAAATATGGGAACTTTTCCCTGTCTTGGTTGTATGAGTTGCCATTCAGTGATAAAAGGAGCATTCTTTCATCATCCCCAAAGTGGAAAAAAGTTTTCTATCAAGGGGTATTATACCTGTGAGACCACCTATGTGGTATATTTGATCAAGTGTCCCTGTTCTTGCATCTATATAGGTGAGACCACCCGCAAGGTGAAAGACCGTATTGGTCAACATAGGTCCAACATTAGATGCAAGAACAGGGATGCCCCTGTATCCAACCATTTTCTAGAGAAAGGCCACCACATTAGCCAACTCAGGTGGCAAGTAATAGACCATATCCCCCCAAACAGAAGAGGCATGAATAGGGAGCGTCTATTAAAACAAAGAGAGATGTGGTGGGTGCATAAATTAGATAGTATGCATCCCAAGGGTCTTAACAGGGAATTTGATTTAAGCTGTTTTTTCTAAATCTCTCTTTAAGTACCTTCAGCCCGACTAATTATTTATCACTTAGAATCTTTGCTGTATTTTTAGGCCCTTCCCTTGTTTTTAATTGTTTATAAACTTTTGTATAAAATAAAAAAAAATAAAAAATTCTATGCATTTTAATTTTCCATAAAGTGTTTATGAAATGGTTCATTAAATTTATTTAGGTAATATATAAACTGTAGTTTAATGAAATTTTCTTATAGATTATTATGCATTTTTTTAGTGAAATTCTATGTATCTTTTGGGACTTAGTAATATATTTATTTTAACTAATTCAACCTGTATATAAGTTATGTGAGTGTATGTATAGCATTAGGCCACTAGAGGGAGCCTTCTCCATACAACAATCTGAGAAGGCGCCAAAGTTTGGGTATTTAAAGATGCAAAAGGCCTGTATACAATTACCAAGCATGAATAAGGTGCTGTGACACCGAAACGTCGCTATTTGTGTTCAAATAAAGTCTGTTTGATAAAGTGCTGGAGACCCTGCTTATCTTTGTTTTTTGTGTCTAACATTAATTATATTGTGGTTTCTTACAAACAATATCTTTCACTGTCTAATACAATAAAGTAAGCTAAATAAAGAACAATATATAAATGTAATATTTGTTCACTCTTTATTCTACTTGAAGAGACTTTTAGAATGAATATATTGCATATATTAGCATAGATTTGAATATGCAAATTAAATTACCCATAGATACTTTGCATGTAAAAAAACCAGTCTCTTCTTAGACTCTTTTATAGCTATTTAACCCCTTAACGACTGAGGACGTGCAGGGTACGTCCTCAGAAAAAAGGCAGTTAACGCCTGAGAACGTACCCTGCACGTCCTCAGTGTGGAAAGCAGCTGGAAGCGATCCTGATCACTTCCAGCTGTTTTCCGGTTATTGCAGGATGCCTCGATATTGAGGCATCCTGCAATAACATTTTTTACCCCTCCGGTGCAGAGAGAGCCATCGATGGCTTCTTGGTCAGAGAGGGGGGCGGGATCGGGGGCGGTATCGCCGGGGGCGCGCACGGGGGGTGGTGGGCGGGCGCGTGCACGGGGAGGGAGCGGGTGGGAACCACTTACACTACAGAAACGTTTTTTTTTTATTATGGGGAGAAAGGAGGGATAAAATCCCTGATTAAAGTAATCAAAGGGATCTGGGAGGGGGTGGGGGATTAGTCTTGGGGGGGGGGGGAAGCTACACTGCAGAAAAAACAAAAATTAAAAAAAATAAAGACATTTTTACATGCAAACTGGGTACTGGCAGACAGCTGCCAGTACCCAAGATGGCCCCCAATAAGGCAGAGGGGGAGGGTTAGAGAGCTGTTTTGGGGGGGATCAGGGAGGTTGGGGGCTAAGGGGGGGAATCTTACACAGCAGCATATGTAAATATGCTATATATAAAAAAAGGATACCTTTTATTTTAGTACTGGCAGACTTTCTGCCAGTACTTAAGATGGCGGGGACAATTTTTGGGGTGGGGGAGGAAAGAGAGCTCTTTGGGAGGGATCAGGGGGTCTGATGTGTCAGGTGGGAAGCTGATCTCTACACTAAAGCTAAAATTAACCCTGCAAACTCCATACAAGCTACCTAATTAATCCCTTCATTGCTGGGCATAATTCACGTGTTGTGCGCAGTGGCATTTAGCGGCCTTCTAATTACCAAAAAACAACACCAAATCCATATATGTCTGCTATTTTTGAACAAAGGAGACCCCAGAGAAGCATTTACAACCATTTGTGCCATAATTGCACAAAATGTTTGTAAATGATTTCAGTGAGAAATCTAAAATTTTGAAAAATTTAACGTTTTTCTTTATTTGATCGCATTTGGCGGTGAAATGGTGGCATGAAATATACCAAAATGGGCCTAGATCAATACTTTGGGTTGTCTACTACACTACACTAAAGATAAAATTACCCCAAAAAGCTCCCTACATGTTCCCTTATTAACCCCTTCCCTGCTGTGCATAATACACGCATGGTGCGCAGTGGCATTTAGCGGCCTTCTAATTACCAAAAAGCAACGTCAAAGCCATATATGTCTGCTATTTCTGAACAAAGGGGATTCCAGAGAAAAATTTACAACCATTTATGCCATAATTGCACAAGCTGTTTGTAAATAATTTCAGTGAGAATCCTAAAGTTTGTGAAAAAATTTGTGAAAAAGTGAACAATTTTTTTTATTTGATCGCATTTGGTGGTGAAATGGTGGCATGAAATATACCAAAATGGGCCTAGATCAATACTTTGGGATGTCTTCTAAAAAAAAATATATACATGTCAAGGGATATTCAGGTATTCCTGACAGATATCAGGGTTCCAATGTAACTAGCGCTCATTTTGAAAAAAAGTGGTTTGGAAATAGCAAAGTGCTACTTATATTTATTGCCCTATAACTTGCAAAAAAAAGCAAAGAACATGTAAACATTGGGTATTTCTAAACTCTGGACAAAATTTAGAAATTATTTAGCATGGGTGTTTTTTGGTGGTTGTAGATGTGTAACAGATTTTGGGGGACAAAGTTAGAAAAAGTGTGTTTTTTTTCCATTTTTTCCTCATATTTTATATTTTTTTTTATAGTAAATGATAAGATATGATGAAAATAATCGTATCTTTAGAAAGTCCATTTAATGGCGAGAAAAACGGTATATAATATGTGTGGGTACAGTAAAAGAGTAAGAGGAAAATTACAGCTAAACACAAACACTGCAAAAATGTAAAAATAGCCTTGGTCCCAAATGGACAGAAAATGGAAAAGTGCTGTGGTCATTAAGGGGTTAATAATGCTTGCCATATTGGGGAGCTGAATATCCTTAATAAATATTCTGTCTGATATGAATCACCAAAATAGATTTAAAAAAAAAAAAAACTTTCAGAGGGGATCTGCAAGTTACACAAGGGGAGCCTTTTATCTAGCACAAAATTTTACACATTATAGTTTCAATCTATTATTCAGTGTAATTAAGACATTGATTATCTCAGTTTCTGCACTTTGGGGAGGTATGAAAAACAGCAAAAAACTTTTGAAAGTGTCAATGACAAAAAAATTCTTAAAGCTTATTTGAAATTTCTAAAAACTTTTTAAAATATTTTATACGAGAAGTTTGTAGGGCTGACTTGCGATGTTAAAGGGACACTCGAGTCAAAATTAAACTTTCATTATTCAGATAGAGCATGCAGTTTTAAACAACTTTCCGATTTTCTTCCATTAACAAAATATGCAGTCTTTTTATATTTAAACTTTTTGAGTCACCAGCTCCTACTGAGCATGTGCAAGAATTCACAGAATAAGCATTTGCGATTTGCTGATGGCTGTCACGTGTATGCATTTGTGATTGGGTGATGGCTGTCACATGGTACAGGGGAGTGGAAAAAGACATAACTTAAAATTGTCAGAAAAAAATCTACTACACATTTAAAGTTCAGACTAAGTGCTATTGCATTGTCTTGTTATCTTGCATTTGTTGATTATGCAAATCTACTGTGTTGACTGGTCCTTTAAGATTACCAAGTAATAATCAGTGTGACCAGATTTAATTGAAGATTTAGTTTTATTAAATGTTCGCTCAAAAGTCAAACTGGAGCTAGGCTAAACTATTTTATCTATTCACTCTTTATTGTACTTGAGGAGGCTTTTAGAATGAATAGATAATAGATATTATATATATATATATATTAGCACACATTTGAATATGCAAATTAAAATTACGGTACCCATAAATACTTTGCATGTAAAAACAGACTCTTAGACTCTTTTAGAGCTATTTGATTATGTTTGCCAGATTTTGGATATGAATATCCATAATAAATGTTCAGTCTGATATGAGTCACCAAAAGACCTGCAAGCTACACAAGGGGAGATCAATACCTAGTACAAAGTTTTTGTTTTTTTTTACTACAAAATGTTTCAAACTAATACCTAGTATAAATAAAACAATATTACTTTTATTATCACAAAGATTTAGTTTCAATTTGAGATTTTAAAGCAGTGATAAACTATAGACTGCCAATTAATAAAATATGGATTTAGAGCTTGCTAAATTCTTCTTTAAGGGTTCTATTTATCCTACTCACACTGATCATGACTTGCTAATCTATAAAAAAAAACTCTTGATCGCAAATGTTTTATGATCTGTGACATGAAACGTTTGTCCTGCTGACTTGTGATCAAAAAATATTTGTATATATTAGCAAGTAGTGATCAGTGTGAGCAGGTTAGATGGAACTTTTAGTGAAGGTTTTAACAATAGTATGATCAGGGCAAGAGTAGTATATAGACATCAGGAAAATAAGCATGCCCTGCTAAATGTAATCTAAGGGAGGAGATGATGATAATGCAGCCAGCCACCGGCAGAAAGTCAGAATAAAAATGCAGCGTAAAACGCAATATGAGGGAGGAAGTATTGAATAAATTATTTTAAATATAGTATACTATAAATATATTAGGCAAAATAAATAAAACTATAAAAAAAATAATTATTTCAATAAAACATAACGCAATGCAAATTAAGGGCTATGCAAAGCAGTGCTTAATGATCCTCATCCGGAATGATAGTTACACAATCTAAAGCATTAGGGACTGATTAGGCTGCTACACTCCAGTGGCTTAACTGCTCATAGTCAAATTAGTATGTGCGTGCCGTTCATGAGATATTATTTACGAGTCGATCATGATTGGAAGTAATACCAGACATCCCAACTCTCCCTGAAGGTCAGGGAGTCTTCCTGATTGTAATAGTGGTTCCCTGATGCCAGCAAATGGAGTGCAATCTCCCTGAAACTCCAATTACCATGATCCAATGTGGCCCAAATCCGGAAAAGTGTTTCTTTAAGGAATGCCTTTAGTTGCTGGGACGTTATAGAACCCTTAAAGCATGCATCAGTAATCAAAAAGCCCCCCACTGATTTTAATAAAATAAAACACAAATACTACCTTATTTACTGCACGTAATTAAACTTCGTATTCTAAAATATTGAAGCTTTCAACAAGCTTACGATCACTGGAAAAATAGGTTTGTTGTATGTGGTTGTGCAATAAAGCTACTTTTTTTAATGTGCCTTTAGTGGGAAGCTACTTTAATCATAAGTCTCTATCTTATTTAGTTGTCCAATATATAACTAGGAGGGGGGGGGGGTGGCGGCGCGGTAGTGGGTGAAGCCACCTCCCTGAAATTAGTTTGTGCAGGTTGGGATGTCTGTAATACACATAACCAAAGACAGGTAAAGAGGTGGGTGGAGCTTTGTGGCCATTTTAGACTGATTAAAAAAAAAACGTTTTCACAATTACAGTTATTACTTTCTAGCTGGTGTACCATTGACCTGGTTCAGGACACTTGTTTATTCTGTTTTAGCAGGTAGGTAAAAAGTATTTTTTTAAAGTATTTATTACCTTGTATATAAGCCTCTGGCCCCCTTATTTCAGTTCTTTTGACAGACTTGCATTTTAGCCAATCAGTGCTTACTCCTAGGTAACTCCACATGCGTGAGCTTAATGTTATCTATATGACACACATGAACTAACGCCCTCTAGTGGTGAAAACTGTCAAATTGCATTTACATAAGAGACAGCCTTCAAAGTCTAAGAAATTAACATATAGCAGAATATGTTTTATTTATTCATAAATACATGTTTCTCTTGTAAGGTGCATCCAGTCCACGGATTCATCCATTACTTGTGGGATATTCTCCTTCCCAACAGGAAGCTGCAAGAGGATCACCCACAGCAGAGCTGTCTATATAGCTCCTCCCCTAACTGCCACCTCCCAGTCATTCTCTTGCAGCTCTCGACAAGGAAAGCAGCTAGAGAGATGTGGTGCATTAATATAGTTTATCTTCAATCAAAAGTTTATTTTCAAATGGTACCGGAGTTGTTCTATTTTAGCCTCAGGCAGAAAGTTGAAGAAGAGTCTGCCTGTGGTCTTTGATGATCTTAGCAGGTTGTAACTAAGATCCATTGCTGTTCTCACACATAACTGAAGAGATGGGTAACTTCAGCTGGGGGAATAGCGTGCAGGGTCTCCTGCTCTGAGGTATGTGCCGTTTTAAATTTTTCTAGAGAAATGATATGCTAGAAAATGCTGACAATACCGGATTTATTTAAGGTAAGCCTGATTACAGTGATTTAATAACGACTGGTATCATGCTTGCTGTAAAGGGTAATATTTTTATTATTTACTCACATTACTGAATAGATATAACGTTTGCTTGAGGTGTATAAACGTTTATTTCATATTGGTGATAAAACTTTATTCTGGAGCCCAGTTTTTCCACATGGCTGACTAGATTTTGCCTAGGGATAGTTTTTTAAGGCCCTCTCACTGTGAGTACAGGTTGGGAGGGGCCTATTTTCCATTAGTTTTTGCAGCTTGTGACATCCAGCTTCCCTGAAGGAGTCCCCTGAACATTTAGGACCTCTCTAATGGGTTTTTGTGCCTTCCAAAGTCGTTGTATGGGCAGGTAGGGCCACAGTAGAGCTGTGGCAGTTTGTTGTGACTGTTTAAAAACGTTTATATCGTTTTTTTGATCCGGTTTTGAAACTAAGGGGTTAATCATCCATTTGCAAGTGGGTGCAATGCTCTTTCAGCCTATTATACACACTGTAAAAATTTTGTAAGATTTACTGCTTTTTTCACTGTTTTAGCAGTATCTGTGATTGTTTTTTTTCTCTTAAAGGCACAGTACCGTTTTTATTTTTTGCTTGTTCACAGTTATTAAAGTGTTTTCCAAGCTTGCTGGTCTCATTACTAGTCTGTTTAAACATGTCTGACACAGAGGAAACTCATTGTTCATTATGTTTAGAAGCCATTGTGGAACCCCCTCTTAGAATGTGTACCAAATGCACTGATTTTACTATAGATTACAAAGACCATATTCTGGCTTTAAAAAATTTATCACCAGAAGAAATTGACAAGGAGGAAGTTATGCCGTCTAACTCTCCCCACGTGTCAGATCCTATAAATCCCGCTCAGGGGACGCCAAGTACATCTAGCACGCCCATTGCGTATACCTTGCAAGACATGGCGGCAGTTATGAATCATACCCTTACAGAGGTATTATCTAAACTGCCAGGATTGCAAGGAAAGCGAGACAGCTCTGGGACTAGAATAAATATAGAGCTCTCTGACGCTTTAGCAGCTATCTCTGATACACCCTCACAATATAATGAAGCTGAAGCAGGGGAGCTTCAATCTGTGGGTGATTTTTCTGATTCAGGGAAGATACTTCAATCTGATTCTTATATGTCTACATTTAAATTTAAGCTTGAACACCTCCGCGTATTGCTCAGGGAGGTTTTAGCAACTCTGGACGACTGTGACACTATTGTAGTCCCAGAGAAATTATGTAGATTGGATAAATACTATGCAGTACCTACTTACACTGATGTTTTTCCAATCCCTAAAAGGTTTTCTGAAATTATTACTAAGGAATGGGATAGACCAGGTGTACCGTTCTCTCCCCCTCCTGTTTTTAAAAAGATGTTTCCTATAGACGCCGCTACACGGGACTTATGGCAGACGGTCCCTAAGGTGGAGGGAGCAGTTTCTACTCTAGCTAAGCGTACCACTATCCCTGTCGAGGACAGTTGTGCTTTTCTAGATCCAATGGATAAAAAATAGAGGGTTACCTTAAGAAAATTTTTATTCAACAAGGTTTTATTCTCCAACCTCTTGCATGTATTGCCCCAGTCACTGCTGCCGCGGCTTTCTGGTTTGAATCCCTAGAGGAGGCTCTACAGGTTGAAACCCCGTTGGAAGATATTATTGACAAGCTTAGGGCCCTTAAGCTAGCCAATTCATTTGTATCTGATGCCGTTGTTCATTTAACCAAGCTAACGGCTAAAAATTCAGGTTTTGCTATTCAGGCGCGTAGGGCGCTATGGCTTAAATCCTGGTCAGCTGACGTGACTTCAAAGTCTGAACTTCTCAACATTCCCTTCAAAGGACAGATCCTATTCGGGCCTGGACTGAAGGAGATCATTTCTGACATCACTGGAGGAAAAGGTCACGCCCTTCCTCAAGACAGGTCCAACAAATTAAGGACCAAACAGTCTAGTTTTCGGCCCTTTCGAAACTTCAAGAGTGGAGCAGCTTCAACTTCCTCTAACACAAAACAAGAGGGAACTTTTGCCCAGTCTAAGCCGGTCTGGAGACCTAACCAGGCTTGGAACAAGGGGAAACAGGCCAAGAAGCCTGCTGCTGCCTCTAAGACAGCATGAAGGAGCAGCCCCCGATCCGGAAACAGATCTAGTAGGGGGCAGACTCTCTCTCTTAGCCCAGGCTTGGGCAAGAGATGTCCAGGATCACTCGGCATTGGAAATTGTGTCCAAGGGTTATCTTCTGGAATTCAAAACATCTCCCCCAAAAGGGAGATTTCATCTCTCACTTTTATCTGCAAACCAGATAAAGAGAGAAGCATTCTTACATTGTGTTCAAGACCTCCTAGTTATGGGAGTGATCCACCCAGTTCCGCAGGAGGAACAGGGACAGGGCTTTTATTCAAATCTGTTTGTTGTTCCCAAGAAAGAGGGAACATTCAGACCAATCTTAGATCTCAAGATCTTAAACAAATTTCTCAGAGTCAAGATGGAGACTATTCGAACCATCCTTCCTATGATCCAGGAGGGTCAATACAGGCACTACCAGTTTGTGGCTCTTCCCTTCAGGTTCACGGCACCAAGAATCTTTACAAAGGTTCTAGGGTCCCTTCTAGCGGTCCTAAGGCCACAGGCTATAGCAGTAGCCCCTTACTCAGACGACATTCTGATAAAGGCGTCGACTTTTCAAGTTGCCAGGTCTCACACGGACATTGTTCTGGCATTTCTGAGGTTGCATGGGTGGAAAGTGAACGAAGAAAAAAGTTCTCTATCCCCTCTCACAAGAGTTTCCTTCCTAGGAACTCTGATAGATTCTGTAGAAATGAAGATTTACCTGACAGAGGCCAGGTTGTCAAAACTTCTAAATTCCTGCCGTGTTCTTTATTCTACTTCTCGCCCTTCAGTGGCTCAGTGTATGGAAGTAATCGCATTAATGGTAGCGGCAATGGACATAGTGCTGTTTGCCCGCCTACATATCAGACCGCTGCAACTCTGCATGCTCAGTCAGTGGAATGGGGATTACAGAGATTTGTCCCCTCTACTAAATATGGATCAAGAGACCAGGGATTCTCTTCTCTGGTGGTTATCTCGGGTCCATCTGTCCAAGGGTATGACCTTCCGCAGGCCAGATTGGACAATAGTAACGACAGATGCCAGCCTTCTGGGCTGGGGTGCAGTCTGGAACTACCTGAAGGCTCAGGGCTTGTAGACTCAGGAGGAGACACTCCTTCCGATAAACATTCTGGAACTAAGAGCGATATTCAATGCTCTTCAGGCTTGGCCTCAGCTAGCTGTGGTCAGGTTCATCAGATTTCAGTCGGACAACCTCACGACTGTAGCTTACATCAACCATCAAGGGGGAACAAGGAGTTCCCTAGCAATGTTGGAGGTTTCAAAAATAATTCTATGGGCAGAGGTTCACTCTTGCCATCTATCAGCTATCCATATCCCAGGAGTAGAGAACTGGGAGGCGGATTTTCTAAGTCGGCAGACTTTTCATCCGGGGGAGTGGGAACTCCATCCGGAGGTGTTTGCACAGTTGATTCAACTTTGGGGCAAACCAGAACTGGATCTCATGGCGTCTCGTCAGAACGCCAAGCTTCCTTGTTACGGGTTCAGGTCCAGGGATCCCAAGGCAGCACTGATAGATGCTCTAGCAGCGCCTTGGTCTTTCAACCTGGCTTATGTGTTTCCACCGTTTCCTCTGCTCCCTCGTCTGATTGCCAAGATCAAGCAGGAGAGAGCTTCTGTGATTTTGATAGCTCCTGCGTGGCCACGCAGGACTTGGTACGCAGATCTGGTGGACATGTCATCCTTTCCACCTTTGACTCTGCCGCTAAGGCAGGACCTTCTACTTCAAGGTCCCTTCAAACATCCAAATCTAATTTCTCTGCGTCTGACTGCTTGGAGATTGAACGCTTGATTTTGTCAAAACGTGGTTTTTCCGAGTCGGTCATTGATACCTTAATTCAGGCTCGAAAGCCTGTCACCAGGAAAATCTATCATAAGATATGGTGTAAATATCTTCATTGGTGTGAATCCAAGGGTTACTCATGGAGTAAAGTCAGGATTCCCAGGATATTGTCTTTTCTCCAAGAAGGATTGGAGAAGGGATTGTCAGCTAGTTCCTTAAAGGGACAGATTTCTGCTCTGTCTATTCTTTTGCACAAACGTCTGGCGGATGTTCCAGACGTTCAGGCATTTTGTCAGGCTTTAGTTAGAATCAAGCCTGTGTTTAAACCTGTTGCTCCGCCATGGAGTTTAAATTTAGTTCTTAAAGTTCTTCAAGGGGTTCCGTTTGAACCTCTGCATTCCATAGATTTCAAGCTTTTATCTTGGAAAGTTCTGTTCTTGGTAGCTATCTCTTCGGCTCGAAGAGTTTCAGAGTTATTAGCCTTGCAGTGTGATTCCCCTTATCTGATCTTCCATGCAGATAAGGTAGTTTTGCGTACCAAACCTGGGTTTCTTCCTAAGGTGGTATCCAATAAGAATATAAATCAAGAGATTGTTGTTCCGTCACTGTGTCCTAATCCTTCTTCAAAGAAGGAACGTCTATTACACAATCTTGACGTGGTTTGTGCTTTAAAGTTTTATTTACAAGCTACTAAAGATTTTCGTCAAACATCTGCATTGTTTGTTGTCTACTATGGACAGAGGAAAGGCCAAAAGGCTTCAGCAACTTCTCTTTCTTTTTGGTTAAGAAGTATGATCCGCTTAGCTTATGAGACTGCTGGCTAGCAGCCTCCTGTAAGAATTACAGCTCATTCCACTAGAGCGGTGGCTTCCACATGGGCCTTTAAAAATGAGGCTTCTGTTGAACAGATTCGTAAGGCGGCGACTTGGTCTTCGCTTCATACTTTTTCTAAATTCTACAAATTTGATACTTTTGCTTCTTCGGAGGCTATTTTTGGGAGAAAGGTCTTACAGGCAGGGGTGCCTTCCATTTAAGCGCCTGCCTTGTCCCTCCCTTCATCCGTGTCCTATAGCTTTGGTATTGGTATCCCACAAGTAATGGATGAATCCGTGGACTGGATACACCTTACAAGAGAAAACAAAATTTATGCATACCTGATAAATTTATTTCTCTTGTGGTGTATCCAGTCCACGGCCCGCCCTGTCATTTTAAGGCAGGTGTTTTTTAATTTTTAAACTACAGTCACCACTGCACCCTATAGTTTCTCCTTTCTCTTGCTTGTCTTCGGTCGAATGACTGGGAGGTGGCAGTTAGGGGAGGAGCTATATAGACAGCTCTGCTGTGGGTGATCCTCTTGCAGCTTCCTGTTGGGAAGGAGAATATCCCACAAGTAATGGATGAATCCGTGGACTGGATACACCACAAGAGAAATACATTTATCAGGTAAGCATAAATTTTGTTTTTTACATATATCCGATGGTATTTTGTTAAAAAAAAACAAAAAAAACATATATATAATACATATTTGCAGAACATTGGAATGTGAAATTATTATATATGAATATTGCATAAAAATGATTTTTTTTTTAATATTTTCATCTACTATATATGTGTTTGTGTATATATGTCTGTAAATACATATATACCCACATAAATACATGTGAACACACACACATAGATGAAGTGCGGTAACTTAAATTGTGCTCAAGTGATCTGATTTCAATTCATTTTCAATCGTGCGTAACAGTTAGCGCATCACTTGTAATCTGGTCCTTGTAGGCCTACAATATTTTTATGTATTTTTACATGCCTAATATTGCTAGTTTAATTTATTGAGTTGATAGCTTTAGCAGAGTTTTTGGTTCAGGAGAATATTCTAATAAGTTTAATACTTTCCATTTACTTTTTTAAAGCTGCTACTCTGAAGAAGTTTCCTGGAACTTCAAAAGGCATCATAAGTGATGATTAACAGAAAAATCGCAGTTGAGATATCGCCTCTTAAAGAAAACATTATTCAAGAACTCAGCAGAATCACGACAATCAAAACGTCATTTACCACAGTTTAAAAAATATTTTATAATTCTATGTGTTCTACAAGTTTTAAAATTGTATTTTTAAATGACATTAAAGTTTTTTATATTGTACTGTTCTGTTTATTTATTTTTTCCTGTCCAGTAAATGTTTTGGAATTCAATGGGTATACATTTTTTTAATATAATGGATTAAAATTTGGAATGCATCTGAAATATATCAATTGAAAATCAGTAGAAATATTTGCTGATTTTATAAGCTTACAATATATATAAAATATATTAGAAGTGCTTTTCAGAATTAAATAGAAATTATTTTTTAATTTATCTGCCATATATTTCTTAATGCACTCTGAAGTACATTTAAACATATATTCCAGAATACAGTCACAGCATATTGCGGAATACATTCAGAAATACACTTTGAAATATATTTATGGCTGCGGCAATATATTTCTAAATGCATTCTGAAGTACATTTAACATATATTCCAGAATACAGTCACAGCATATTTCAGAATACATTCCGAAAAACACTTTAAAATATATTTATAGCATTCTGAACAGATATTCAAAAATACATTCACAAATATATTGAAATATATTTTCAAAATATATTGAATGTGGCCAAAATTGTAATATTTAAAATATATTTCAAAATATTATGAAATAATATACCAAAAATATATTATTTGAAATATATTTTTCTTCCATGTGTGTATGCCGCTTCTCCTCCCGCTCGCAGCGCTGACACACTATCTCACACCACAGAACTCTGGCAACTTACCAGTAGTTAGTTGGACTTGGAACGGCAGTCATCTGGGAGAAGCAGATGAATGATAGCTGCCGGTTAGCCTGCCTAGTGACGCCCTTTGCCTCCTTCCTGCACCTTGCCTCTTGCCTGAGTGTCGCCACGCCATAGCGTCCCCGCCACACGTGTCCAAGTGCTGGCTGCTGTACCCTCCTGCCTGCTGCTAAATTCTTGGGTGGGCGAAGCTGGAGCCAGCTGGTGATTGACATTAATATGTGGACTGGAGTCATCCACACCCGGTCTACATATTGCAGGGGCTCCCGGCTGCCTGTATCTACCAGGTCAGGCCATGACTTTACCGGCTCCCTCCACTTCATGTCACAACCCCACCCACACTCTCCACCACCACAGCATAAATGTAAGAGCGCCCTCTATGATGCTGGGCCCTCAGATAAGGGCCGATTTGCCTGACTTGTCAGTCCGCCCCTCTCCACAAGATACCTGTAGGTGCCTCAAACTTACCCTCCCTGGCCACCACCAGCTACACCTACAATTTGGCTTGCTAAAGCTGGATCCTTTCTAAGCCTTGCAGTTGTGAAATACAAATTTAAACTTTTGCAATGGTATTATATCTGTGTGTAATTAGAAGAAGAAAATATTAGGCACCCCTGACAATTTCCATGCTTTTCACTTATAAATAATTGGGTGTTTGAAAAAGCAATTTAATTTTGATCTATCAAATAAATGAAGGACACAGTAATATTTCAGTAGTGAAATGAGGTTTATTGGATTAATAGAAAATGTGCAATATGCATCAAAACAAAATTAGACAGGTGCATACATTTGGGCATCATTGTCATTTTGTTGATTTGAATACCCGTAACTACCTAGCACTGATTAATTGGAACACACAATTGGTTTGGTGAGCCCATTAAGCCTTGAACTTCATAGACAGGTGCATCCAATCATGAGAAAAGGTATTTACGGTGGCCAATTGCAAGTTGTTATTCTCTTTGACTCTCCTCTGAAGAGTGGCAACATGGGGGCCCCAAAACAACTCTCAAATTACCTGAAAACAAAGATTGTTCAACATTATGGTTTAGGGGAAGGCTACAAAAAGCAATAACAGAGATTTAAGCTGTCAGTGTCCACTGTGAGGAACATAGTGAGGAAATGGAAGACCACAGGCACAGTTCTTGTTAAGACAAGAAGTGGCAGGCCAAGTAAAATATCGGAGAGGCAAAGGATGAGGAGAACGGTCAAAAACAGGCCACAGACCACCTCCAAAGACCTACAACATCATCTTGCTGCAGATGGTGTCACTGTGCATCGTTCAACAATTCATTGCACTTTGCACAAGGAGAAGCTGTATGGGAGAGCGATGCAGAAGAAGCCTTTTCTGCCCACACGCCACAAACAGAGTCGCTTGAGGTATGCAAACGCACATTTGGACAAGCCAGCTTTATTTTGAAAGAAGGTGCTGTGGACTGATGAAACAAAGATTGAGTTATTTGAGTTATTTGGTCATAACAATGAGCGTTATGCATGGTGGCAAAAGAACACAGTGTTCCAAGACAAACACATGCTACCCACAGTAAAATTTGGTGGATGTTCTATCATGCTGTGGGGCTGTGTGGCCAGTGCCGGTACTGGGAATCTTGTTAAGGTTGAGGGTCGCATGGATTCCACTCAATATCAGAAGATACTTGAGAATAATATTGAGGAATCAGTCACAAAGTTGAAGCTACGCCGGGGCTGGATATTTCAACAAGACAACGACCCAAAACACTGCTCAAAATCTACTCTGGCATTTATGCAGAGGAACGAATACAATGTTCTGGAATGGCCATCCCAGTCCCCAGACCTGAATATCATTGAAAATCTGTGGGGTGATTTGAAGCAGGCTGTCCATTCTCGGCAACCATCAAACCTACCTGAACTGCAGATGTTTTGCAAGGAGGAATGGTCCAAAATACTTCATCCATAATCCAGACACATTACAGACTATAGTAAGCGTCTAGATGCCGTTATTTCTGCTAAAGGAGGATCTACTAAATATTGATGCAATATTTCTGTTGGGGTGACCAAATTTATGCAGCTGTCTAATTTCGTTTTGATGCATATTGCATATTTTCTGTTAATCCAATAAACCTAATATCACTACTGAAATATTACTGTGTCCTTCAGTTATTTGATAGATCAAAATGAAATTGCTGATCCAAACACCCAATTATTTATAAATGAAAATCATGGAAATTGTCAGGGGTGCCTAAACTTTTGCATGCAACTGTATATATACAATAGATCTATACAGTTGTATTTGATACAAATATGTATACACATGTTTAACATTTATATAACATAGAATCATGAATCTTCTCTACAGTTTTTTTTAAAAGGTGTAATTTCAAGTTGTTAGTCACTTATCAAACTAATCACCTGATAGTTATAGGAATATGAAATGCTGCTACTGAAAACTTTGACTTTTATTTACAGCTAAGGTACAATGAAGTCAAAATTAAAATTTCATGATTCAGAAATAGATTCCTATTTACTTCTATTAATACCAAATTTGCTTTGTTTCCTTTGCTAAAGGATACCTAAGCAGACTCATAGGACTTCTGGAATGTGCATGTATCTAGTACTGTAAGGCAGCAGTGTTTCCAAAAATGCAGTAGTTTCCAATTCATTCAATCCCGTTCAGCTGCTGAGCAGTGTTTCAAGTTCTGAATGATCGCAATCCAATAAATAACACTATTTCCATATTTTGAAACGTTCAGATCCGATCAGATTGCGGGAAAATCGCCTATACAATATGTTGACTGCAAAGGCTTGAGTGACCACACATCTTGCACTTTATTTTAGTAACAAAATGAGTGTTAAAGGGATAGTATTGTTTAAAATTACATGCCCTATCTGAATTATGAAAGTTTAATTTAAACAACTTTTTAATTTACTTTAACCCCTTAAAGGGACAGTCAAGTCCAAAAAAACTTTCATGATTCAGATAGGGAATGTAATTTTAAACAACTTTCCAATTTACTTTTATCATGAATTTTTTGTTGTCTTGGTATTCTTAGTTGAAAGCTAAACCTAGGAGGTTCATATGCTAAATTCTTAGTTCTTGAAGGCCGCCTCTAATCTAAATGCATTTTGATAGTTTTTCACCACTAGAGGGCATTAGTTCATGTGTTTCATATAGATAACATTGAGCTCATGCACGTGAATTTACCATGGAGACAGCTCTGATTGGCTAAACTGCAAGTCTGTCACAAGAACTGAATAAGGGGGCAGTCTGCTGAGGATTAGATACAAGGTAATTGCAGAGGTAAAACGTGTATAATTATAACTGTGTTGGTTATGCAAAACTGGGGAATTGGTAATTAAGGGATTATCTATCTTTTTAAACAACAAAAATTCTCGGACAGTCTAGTATAAATTAAACTTTCATTATTCAGATTGGACTTTTAATTTTAATCAACTTTCCAATTTACTTTTATCATCAAATTAGCTTTTTTCTCTTGGTAGTCTTAGTTTAAACTAAATATAGGTAGGCTCATATGCTAATTTCTAAGCCTTTGAGGGCTGCCTCTTATCACATGCTTTTTAAATCTCTTTTCAACACAAAGAGACAGAAAGTACACGTGGCCCATATAGATAACACTGTGTTCAGGCACAGGGGATTATTTAAGATTTAGCACAAAACAATGCTAAATTTAAAACAATAGATAATAAACAGTCACAGTCATGTGATAAGGGGGCTGGAAGAAGGTTCCTAGATACAAGGTAATCACAGAGGTAAAAAGTATATTAATATAACTGTGTTGGTTATGCAAAACTGGGGAATGGGTAATAAAGGGATTATCTATCTTTTAAAACAATAACAATTCTATGGTAGACTGTCCCTTTAAGGATCGGGCATTTCAGACTAAAACTTCCACTAAAGACCAGAGCATTTTTAGCATTTTTGCCATCACTACATTTAAACAGAAATAGAGCTTATTACCTATCAAAACTATATATGTATTTTTTTTTTTTTAGTAGATAGCCCATAGTATTGATCTAGGCCCATTTTGGTATATTTCATGCCACCATTTCACCACCAAATGCAAAAAAAATAAAAAAAATCGTTAACTTTTTCACTAACTTTAGGTTTCTCACTGAAATTATTTACAAACAGCTTGCGCAATCATGGCACAAATGGTTGTAAAAACTTCTCTAGGATCCCCTTTGTTCAGAAATAGCAGACATATATGGCTTTGCTATTGCTTTTTGGTAATTAGAAGGCCGTTAATTGCAGCTGTGCACCACACGTTTATTATTCCCAACAGTAAAGGGGTTAATCAGTTAGTTTGTAAGGTTAAAGTTAATTTTAGCTTTAGTGTAGAGATTACCCTCGCACCTGATACTTCCCACACCCTGATCCCTAATTGATCTCCCTCAAACAGCTCTCTTCTCTCCACCACCCCCCAATTGTCACCCCCATCTTAAGTACTGGCAGAAAGTCTTTTTCTTAAATATCTTTTTTTTTAAATAAATATCTTTTTTTTAAATAAATAAAACATTTTTTTCAAATATATGTTCTGAAGTGTAGGTTACCCCTTTACCCCAAACCTCCCTGATCCCCCCCCCAAACAGCTCTTTAAACCTCTCCCCTCTACATATTAGCTGTCATCATAGGTATTTTTTCTGTAGTGTTTGCTCCCCCCCTCAGTACCATACCCCCCTCCCAGATCGCTTATCCATCCTCTACCCCACTTTCCACTATAGGAACCCCCTCTCCCTGCTTCCCCCTCCTTCCCACTCACTGCTGCTCTACACTTTCCTTTTTCCGTAGGGTAGTCGTCCTGCCCCCCTTCAGTGATGGGCCGCCCACCCGCTTCCCTCCTTACCCTCCCATGCACCAACAATCAGCCACCACCGCTGTCCGATGCAGAGAGGGCCACAGAGTGGTTAATCAAATTTGCTTTGTTTTCTTGGTATTCTTAGCTGAAAGCTAAATCTAAGTAGGTTCATATGCTAATTTCTAAGCCCTTGAAGGCCTCCTCTTATCTGAATGCATTTGACAGTTTTTCACACCTAGAGGGCGTTAGTTCATCTGTTTCATATAAATAACATTGTGCTCACGCACATGGAGTTATTTAAGAATCAGCACTAATTGCTTTAAATGCAAGCCTGTCAAAAGATATGAGATAAGGAGGCAGTCTTCAGAAGCTTAGATACAAGGTAATTACAGAGGTAAAACGTATATTTCTATAATAGTGTTGGTTAAGCAAAACCGGGTAATGGTAAATAAAGGGATTATCTATATTTTTATACAATAACATGTTTGGTGTTTATTATCCCTTTAAGTGCAAAACTGGCATTTTTGCCATTTGCCAGTATTACAAGATGATTTTGAATTATACACTCTGAAACAGCCACATACACCATTTTACATGTTTAGATCAATATTTGGATCTACCTATATTCAGCACTATTGTATTGTTTCTCAATAGTGGGTGGGACAGTAGTTTATCTATGTATATGTATTTAATGTACATCTCGTAGGGCTGTTAAGATCTGCAGGGAATGTGTGAAAAAAAAGAAATAACAACATTTAGAAATGGCATTTAGCAAGCACTCTCTTACAATCTTTGGCCTCCATTACATATGCAGCGTTGCCCGCAAAATCCTCCGCTGCCAGATTTTACGCGATTTTGGTATTACATATACGGCGTAGCATACAAGTTACGCGCGTATATTTCACCCTTCGCTCGCAATTATTACTCCCATAGGCTAACATGGGACCGCGTCGTAAATCGGTATCCAATATCCAGCGCAAGGCCTTACGTGGCGAAAATGGAGAAATCTTACTCCATTTTTACCTCGCCATAAAAGGCAGCCGTAGCAGGCCTTGCGCTGAGTAAGGGAGCAGCGTAACTCCCGAAAATGCCTGCAAAAATAAACTAACACCTAACGCATGCGCAATGTCTATCTACCTGTCAACCGCAATAACTAATAGTCTATTAACCCCTAAACCACCATAGCCCACACCGCAATAAACCTATTCTAGTATTAACCCCTAAACCGCCATAGCCCACACCACAATAAACCTATTCTAGTATTAACCCCTAAACCGCCATAGCCCACATAGCCTATTAAATGTATTAACCCCTAATCTGCCGCCGCCGCCACTATAATAAATTTATTAACCCCTAAACCTAAGTCTAACCCTAACACCCCCTAACACCCCCTAACAAATATTATTTAAATAAATCTAAATAAATTTACTATTATTAACTAAATTAATCCTATTTAAAACTAAATACCTATAAAATAAACCTTAAGATAGCTACAATATAATTAATAATTACAGTGTAGCTATTTTAGGATTTATTTTTATTTTACAGGCAACTTTGTATTTATTTTAACTAGGTACAATAGTTATTAAATAGTTAATAACTATTTAATAACTACCTAGTTAAAATAAATACAAATTTACCTGTAAAATAAACCCTAACCTAAGTTACAATTACACCTAACACTACACTATCATTAAATAAATTAAATTAATTAACTACAATTACCTAACATTAAATACAATAAAATAAATAAACTAAATTACAAAAAAAAAACCAATAAATTACAGAAAATAAAAAAATTACAAGAAGTTTAAACAAATTACACCTAATCTAAGCCCCCTAGTAAAATAAAAAAGCCCCCCAAAATAATAAAATTCCCTACCCTATACTAAATTACAAATAGCCCTTAAAAGGGCTTTTTGTGGGGCATTGCCCCAAATTAATCAGCTCTTTTACCTGTAAAAAAAGAAATACATCCCCCCCAACATTAAAACCCACCACCCACACACCCAACCTTACTCTAAAACCCACCCAATCCCCCCTTAAAAAAACCTAACACTACCACCTTGAAGATCACCCTACCTGTTCCAATCAGCCAATAGAATGTGAGAACTCGGAAGAAGCTCCGAGCGACCACGAGAGCGGAGTGAAACGCACACAGGGACGCGTTGGTCTGCCGCGACCGCACCTCTTTGGAGACCCCCATTTTCCAGTGAATGATCTTCTTAGCAGAACCGATGTTGGCTTGCTACCTCATGCCATTATATGGGTAAGTATTGCTTCTACTTCAGCAACATCTCACACGCCGCTCGATGAGGTTAAACTGCTTTTATGTACAGCATTTATAGCACCTTGTTTACGGAACATTTGTACGATATTTGTGGTGCAGTGCTTTACTAACTTGCATTGAGGATAACTGGTTGAGCCCGAATGGCTTACTACTACGCTTGGTGAATGTGATAGTGAGCTACAGCCTTTAAATGGGATAACATCAGCACTTTATGAATTATATGCTGGGATACTGCATTTGCTGTGAATATTAATCTTGCTATAATCATGACCATCATGCTAACGCTTTAACAACTCATTGCTTGACTGCATTTATTGCTGCTTTTTCATAGACTGCATTTGAAGGACTGCATGCTCTGTTTTGTGGTGCACCACTTTAATCTCTCACAAGCGCTTTTAAAAAAAAAATTGGGGGACCCCCTCAGTGTGTGTATGTATGCCTGTATGAATGGATAACTTTTTATTATTGTACATTTTTATTATTGTACATTGATATATCTGGATATTATAAAGTAATTTTGCACGTATTCAAAATTGGTTTGTTCCTTATTTTTAACTGTTATTTGTAGGTGCTATTTGCCTAGAATTTTAGATTACACTTATTTGTGTAATCTACTCTCTATTTTTACCTATTTTGATATACATTGATCTCTAGGTTGCACTATAAATACTATTTACTTGAGGTGAGCTGCACTAAATTTATGTTTTTCTGCTAACCCTAACACCCCCTAACTTAAATATTATTTAAATAAATCTAAATAAATTTACTATTATTAACTAAATTAATGCTATTTAAAACTAAATACTTACCTATAAAATAAACCCTAAAATAGCTACAATATAATTAATAATTACATTGTAGCTATTTTAGGATTTATTTTTATTTTACAGGCAACTTTGTATTTATTTTAACTAGGTATAATAGTTATTACATAGTTAATAACTATTTAATAACTTCCTAGCTAAAATAAGTACAAATTTACCTGTAAAATAAACCCTAACCTAAGTTACAATTACACCTAACACTACACTATCATTAAATAAATTAAATTAATTAACTACAATTACCTAACATTAAATACAATAAAATAAAATAAACTAAAGTACAAAAAAACAAACACTAAATTACAGAAAATAATTTTTTTACAAGAAGTTTAAACTAATTAAACCTAATCTAAGCACCCTAATAAAATAAAAAAGCCCCCCAAAATAATAAAATTCCCTACCCTATACTAAATTACAAATAGCCCTTAAAATGGCTTTCTGCGGGTCATTGCCCCAAAGTAATCAGCTCTTTTACCTGTAAAAAAAGAAATACAAACCCCCCCAACATTAAAACCCACCACCCACACACCCAACCTTACTCTAAAACCCACCCAATCCCCCCTTAAAAAACCTAACACTACCCCCTTGAAGATCACCCTACCTTGAGCCGTCTTTACTAGGGGGCTTAGATTAGGTGTAATTTGTTTAAACTTCTTGTAATTTTTTTTATTTTCTGTAATTTAGTGGGGGTTTTATGTACTTTATTTCATTTTATTTTATTGTATTTAATGTTAGGTAATTGTAGTTAATTAATTTAATTTATTTAATGATAGTGTAGTGTTATGTGTAATTGTAACTTAGGTTAGGGTTTATTGTACAGGTAAATTTGTACTTGTTTTAGCTAGGAAGTTATCAAATAGTTATTAACTATTTAATAACTATTGTACCTAGTTAAAATAAATAAAAAGTTGCCTGTAAAATAAAAATAAATCCTAAAATAGCTACAATAAATTATTAATTATATTGTAGCTATCTTAGGGTTTATTTTATAGGTGTCATGGTTATGGCCTGTACCTTTAAGTTACCTGCCTATATAAGGATCCTCCTTCCTACCATACCTTGCTTAGGATTGTTTGTAGGTAGGATTTCTGGATCTTCCCTACTCTCCACTTAAGCCTGGATTACAATAAGTATTAAGGATTACTTTTTGCTGTTTTGTGCTTTTATTGGTACTACGTTACTAACCTGTGTTTGGCATCTTTACTCCTATCTGCTGCTTATTTACCTTTTGCCTTGTTTGTAAAGTATTACAGTTTCACCCTCAGAACTAAAAGAGCCGATTTAGCTCACCTCTAACTCCGCATCCACTTCCGGTGCAAACCTCCAGTGGCCTCTACTGAAGCTACCACAGTCCTGCTGTGTCACCATCTCACAAGCATCCTCCGCGCCTCCTGCGCTGCAGCCTGTCAGCTGAGCTCTCACAAGCTTCCTTGCAGAGGTACACCTCTCCCTCTTCACAGCGGTGATTAGGAAAATCAGACTGTGCTATTCATCTGCAGGTACCAAGCATAAAGACCAAGGTAAAACTTGTCATATCTCCTACCTGAACTGTTGTAATGTTATTCAAGCTACTTACCTGTGTTTACCGTAATCTCTCAAATAGAAGGTAATTGTTTGATAAAACAACCGTTTTACACCTGCTATATGTTTGTGCACAACTTACCAACTGTATCATATCTGCATACTAACTTCTGTGAATCAACTATTTCATTCTAAGAAGGTGACTAATTCTGCTCTCATAACTATATTATACAGTGAATATTGCTTCACTACCAATCTGCTTTTTCCCTTTTGGGCCCTCAGTCAATGAACTGAATAGGGGTTATCTTATTTCTAACCCCGTTACTTGTGAGACTGAGTGGAACTAGACACTAATTCCCTACATACTGCTCCTGCATTACAATAGGTATTTAGTTTTAAATAGGATTAATTTAGTTAATAATAGTAAATTTATTTGGATTTGTTTAAATAATATTTTAGTTAGGGGGGGTTAGGGTTAGACTTAGGTTTAGGGGTTAATAAATTTATTATAGTGGTGGCGACGTTGGCGACGGCAGATTAGGGGTTAATACATTTAATAGGCTATGTGGGCTATGGCAGTTTAGGGGTTAATACTTGAATAGGTTAATTGCGTTGTGGGCTATGGCGGTTTAGGGGTTAATAATTGAGTTATTACTTGCGGTGTGGGTTTGATGGGGGATATAGGGGTTAATAGTTTAAGTAGGCATATTGCGTTGTGGGGGGTTGTAGGTCTAGGGGTTAATACATTTATTATTAGTAGTGAGAGGGGGGATTGCGGATATAGGGGTTTTACGTGTCGGGCTTATTTTTGGCAGGCCTGTTAGACTTTTACGGGAGATTTGTTATTTTCTTTACTTTTCTTAGGCGCCGGCAGTTTCTAAAGTGCCGTAAGTCACTAGCGACTCCAGAAATTTGTATTTATGCTCATTTCTGGACATCGCTAGTTTATCCGACTTACGCCACTTTATGAACTGCCAGCGGGGTATATGTAATACCCCAATGTGCGAGGTGAAATTACGGGCGGCACAGGTTCCCACGCTTGCGCTGAAACCTGCGCCGTATATGTGATTGCGCCCTTTGTTTTTATTTCATACTTGCATGTTTGTGATTGTAAGTAATTTCATCTTATTAAATAGAATTTCTATCCGCAATCACATTCAGGATTTAGCAGGTTACTATTTCGTTCTGTTTAATTTGCAACCTAGATCACTTAGCAAGTTTCACCATTTACAGTGTGAGAACTGTTAAAATCCCATTGAAGAGGATGAGATAATTTGCAGTGACTTTGTTCTAATGTAAATTAACTTCCTACAGTGGTGTAATTGATTTTAGGTGAAAATCTCGCCAGAATGAAAAATGGGGTTTTCTTAATTAAATATTCTTTAAAAAAACATAATTTATCATACACTGTATACCCACAATGTTCATCTACAGTAGACATTCAGATTGCTTAAAGGGACACTCAAGTCAAAATAAATTATTCAGATAGAGCAGCAATTTTAAGACACTTTCCATTTAACTTCCATTATCAAATGTTGCACAGACTTTAGATATTCACACTTTCTGGGGAACAAGATCCTACTGAGCATGTGCACAAGCTCACAGGGTATACGTATACTAGTCTGTGATTGGCTGATGCCTGTCACATGATACAGGGGGCCGGAAAATGGGAGAAATAATTAATATGTCAGAAAAAAATCTACTGCCTATTTGAAATTTAGAGTAGGTGGTTAAATAGTTTACTTTTTATTATGCGTTTGTTAATTATGCAATTCTACTGCATTGAGCTCGACCGAAACAGAAGATATTAAGCAGCGGACAGAAATCAATTTGATCAAATACGATCGGGTTGATTGACACCCCCTGCTAGCGGCCGATCCAAATCTGCAGGGGGCGGCATTGCACCAGCAGTTCACAAGAACTGCTGGTGCAATGATAAATGCCGACAGCGTATGCATTTATCGATGTGCGGCGGACATGATATGTTACTTCGTATCATGTCCGCTCGCACATTGATAAATTTGCCCCATGGTAAACATTCAGAAGTTCTTTCAGAAATGGTCTGTTTTCATTAGAGCCCAACCTGAAAGAGAACAAAATCAATTCATATATCCTTTTAGGAACACGGACATAGCGCTTCTAGGTTTATGGTAAGGACTTAGGTGCTTCAATATGATTGAGGGGGTGAGGGGAGAGAGAGGGGGATCCTTTTTTTTTGTATATTCTAGCAAGTTTGTTTTTATATGAAGTAACTACATAATTCTTTTGTTGGGGACTTTAAAATATACATCGATTCTTTTTTATGTAAAAAATGTTGTGTGTTATGTTATGCCTGGGGTTAATAGGGGGTTAAAGAAAAGGGGGGAAAATGAAGCATCAGAAAGCTAAAAATTGGGTATATCTTAGAAAGTTTTTTTTGTATGAAGAGCATTGTATAATTCTTTTGTTGCGTATTTAAAGTATAGACCTATTCTTTTTTTATGTCAAATGCTTCAATAAAAATTGAAATAAAAAAAAAACACATCATAAACAGCACTATTTTTTATTGCAAAATGCACACACACACTATTAAAGGGGCATCCAGTGCTATGGAATTTTGCTGCTCTATACAAAAACATAGTAATAATAAAACACTAAATACTTTTTATAAGCATAGTATTGATGTTATTCCCCGCCTTACTCCAAACATAGGCGCCGCCATGTTGAAATCTAGCTTTTACTACATTCCAGTGCTGACGTGTTTGCACATGTGAAGCAACTCTCCTAGATTCCATAATGGCAGCACCCATGATTAGAGGGAGATGCATGAAATGTATTTATTGTTTAGTTTCCCTTTAACCCATATCTGATTTCAGTTATTGGCGACCATTATCAAACGTTCAAGTGCAGTTGTGGGAAAATGGAGAACATATTTCTTCTACAAGATACGACGAGTCCACGGATTTCATCCTTACTTGTGGGATATTATCCTCCTGCTAACAGGAAGTGGCAAAGAGCACCACAGCAGAGCTGTATATATAGCTCCTCCCTTCCCCTCCACCCCCAGTCATTCTCTTTGCCTGTGTTATACTAGGAAGAGGTAAAGTGAGGTGTTAGTTTTAGTTTCTCCAATCAAGAAGTTTTTTATTTTAAATGGTACCAGTGAGTACTATTTTCCTCAGGGCGATATGGAAGAAGATTTCTGCCCTGAGGTTGATGATCTTAGCAGCTGTAACTAAGATCCATGTTAGTTCTCACAAGACTATTGAAGGTAACGCGAGAGACATCTTCAGTGTGGAGAACAGCTACAAGCAGCATTGAGGTATGTGCAGCCCTTTATTTCTGAGGAGACTTGATATATCAGAACTGGCTGGCATTTATTTCCCTGTAGGGAATGGGGTAAGCAGTAGACCTGTTAAACAGAGGGGTGTTACTGGAGACCTATGTTTTATTTTTCTGTTGACACAATCATTATAATGGGCATTATATAAGACACTGGGAGAGGCAGAAACTGTTGATCGGTTTATTGTTTGCACTGAATAACCGGTGTGGATTTTTGTGATTTAAGTTACTTTTAGAGGTTAATTTCTCCCCTTACTCTTTGGGTGCAATAATTTTTGGAGCCATTAATGAGTTACAGTTAATTTTTAGAGCAAATTAACATTTTTGAAGCAGTTTTGGAAAAATTGTGCGCTTTTTATTACTTAAAGGCGCAGTACACGTTTTTCAAAATTTGTTTAAAGCAATAAATAAAGTGTTTAACGACTTCTGTGGTTATTACTAGTCTGTTCAACATGTCTGACATTGAGGAATCTCATTGTTCTAAGTGTTTAGAAGCTATTGTGGAACCCCCTCTTACATTGTGAAAGGGCCTTACATTGTAAAAAGCATATTTTAGGTCAAGAAAGTGCCTAAGGATGATTCTCAGTCTGAAGAGAATCAGGATATGCCATCCAATTTTCCCCAAGTGTCACAACCTTTAACGCCCACACAAGCGATGCCAAGTACCTCTAGTGCGTCTAATTCCTTTACTCTGCAGGAGATGGCTGCAGTTATGTCAACTACCCTTACAGAGGTATTATCTAAATTACCAGTGTTACAGGGTAAACGCAGTAGGTTAGGTATTAATGTGAATACTGAATCCTCTGATGCTTTATTGGCTATTTCTGATGTACCCTCACAGTGCTCTGAGTTGGGGGTCAGGGAATTGCTGTCTGAGGGAGAGCTTTCAGACTCAGGGAATGTGTTACCTCAGACAGATTCAGACGTATGTCCTTTAAATTTAAGCTTGAACATCTCCGCCTGTTACTTCGGGAGGTTTTAGCGACTCTGGATGATTGTGATCCTATTGTGATACCACCAGAGAAATTGTGTAAGATGGACAAATATCTAGAGGTGCCTACTTATGCTGATGTTTTTCCGGTTCCTAAAAGAATTTCGGAAATTATAAAAAAGGAATGGGATAGAACAGGTATACCGTTTTCTCCCCCTCCTAATTTTAAGAAAATGTTTCCCATATCAGACACCATTCGGGACTCGTGGCAAACGGTCCCTAGGTAGTAGGGAGCTATATCTACCCTGGCTAAGCATACAACTATACCCATTGAGGACAGTTGTGCTTCCAAAGACCCTATGGATAAAAAGGTTAGAGGGTCTTCTAAAGAAATGATTTATTAATCTTTTTCTTTTACAACCCTACGGCTTTGCATTGTTCCAGTAACTACTGCAGCAGCTTTTTGGTTTGAGGCTCTGGAAGAGTCTCTGAAGGTTGAGACTCCGTTAGATGACATTTTGGATAGAATTAAGGCTCTCAAGCTAGCTACTTCTTTTATTACTGATGCCGCTTTTCAAATTGCTATATTAGCGGCAAAAAATGCAGGATTAGCTATTCTAGCGCTTAGAGTGTTATGTCTTAAATCTTGGTCTGCTGATGTGTCATCAAAAACGAAGCTTTTAGCTATTCCCTTTAACCCCTTAACGACCGAGGACGTGCAGGGTACGTCCTCTAAAAAAAAGTCACTTAACGACCAAGGACGTACCCTGCACGTCCTCGGTGTGGAAAGCAGCTGGAAGCGATCCTGCTCGCTTCCAGCTGCTTTCCGGTTATTGCAGTGATGCCTCGATATCTAGGCATCCTGCAATAACCTTTTGTAGCCATCCGGTGCAGAGAGAGCCACTCTGTGGCCCTCTCTGCACCGGACATCCATGGCTTTCATCGTTGGTGGGAGCCTGTGTGGGAGGCGGGTGGCGGCCATCGATGCCCCAGGTGATGTGGAGTGGGGCGGCATCGTGGGCGGGGATGTCCGGGGGCGCACGCGGATGCACGCACGTGAACAGGGAGGTGGGGGCCGGCGCGTGCACGGGAGGGAAAGGGTGGGAACCGCTACACTACAGAAAATTTCAACTGATTAGTGGAGAAAAAGGGGGGGAAGGTAAATAAAAACAAATAAGGGTCATCAGGGGGTGTTGGGTTGCTCTGTGGAGGAAGGGAAGCTACACTACAGAAAAAAAACGAGAGAAAAAAAATAAAAAACATTTTTTTTTCTGCTAACTGGGTACTGGCAGACAGCTGCCAGTACCCAAGATGGCCCCCAATAAGGCAGAGGGGGAGGGTTTAGAGAGCTGTTTGGGGGGGATCAGGGAGGTTGGGGGCTATGGGGGGCTTCCACAAAGCAGCATATGTAAATATGCCACACACCAAAAAAGATACCTTTTCTTTTAGTACTGGCAGACTTTCTGCCAGTACTTAAGATGGTGGAGACAATTGTGGAGTGGGGGAGGGGAAGGAAGCTGTTTGGGAGGGATCAGGGGGTGTGATGTGTCAGGTGGGAGGCTGATCTCTACACTAAAGCTAAAATTAACCCTGAAAGCTCCCTACAACTACCTAATTAACCCCTTCACTGCTAACCATAATACATGTGTGATGCGCAAGCAGCATTTTAGCGGCCTTCTAATTACCAAAAAGCAATGCCAAAGTCATATATGTCTGCTACTTCTGAACAAAGGGGATCCCAGAGAAGCATTTACAAACCATCTTGTGCCATAATTGGCACAGCTGTTTGTAATAATTTCAGTGAGAAACCTAAACTTGTGAAACTAAATTACGTGTGGCAGTGAAATGGTGGCATGAAAATATACCAAAATGGGCATAGATCAATACTTGGGGTTCTCTACTACACTACACTAAAGCTAAAATTAACCATAGACGCTCCCTAATTAAACCCCTTCACTGCTGGGCATAATACACGTGTGGTGCGCAGTGGCATTTAGCAGCCTTCTAATTACCAAAAAGCAAAGCCAAAGCCATATATGTCTGCTATTTATGAACAAAATAGCAGTTTACTATTTAGCATGGGTGTTTTTTGGTGGTTGTAGATGTGTAACAGATTTTGGGGGTCAAAGTTAGAAAAAGTGTGTTTTTTTTCCATTTTTTCCTCATATTTTTTTTTTTTTTATAGTAAATTATAAGATATGATTAAAATAATGGTATTTTTTGAAAGTCCATTTAATGGCGAGAAAAACGGTATATAATAGGTGTGGGTACAGTAAATGAGTAAGAGGAAAATTACAGCTAAACACAAACACCGCAAAAATGTAAAATAGCCTTGGTCCCAAACGGACAGAAAATGGAAAAGTGCTGTGGTCATTAAGGGGTTAAAGGTAAGACTCTTTTCGGGCCTAAATTGAAGGAAATTATTTCTCACATTACTGGAGGTAAAGGTCATGCCCTACCTTAGGATAAGGTCTGTTAAGATGAGGGGTAAACAAAATAATTTTCGTTCCTATTGGAATTTTAAAGGAGGACCCTCTGCTTCCTCTTCCTCCACAAAGCAGGAAGGAAATTTTTACCCAATCTAAGTCAGTCTGGAGACCCAACCAGACCTGGAATAAAGGTAAACAATCCAAGAAACCCGCTGCTGCTACAAAGACAGCATGAAGGGGTGGCCCCCGATCTGGGACCGGATCTAGTAGGGCGCAGACTTTTCTTTCTTTGCTCAGGCTTGGGCAAGAGATGTTCAGGACCCCTGGGTGCTGGAAAATCGTGACCCACGGGTATCAACTGGAACTCAAGGATTTTCTCCCAAGAGGGAGATTTTATCTTTCAAGATTATCTGTAGACCAGATAAAAAGAGAGGCGTTCTTACGCTGTGTAAAAGATCTCTCTACCATGGGAGTAATTTATCCCATTCCAAAACTGTAACAGGAACAGGGGGTTTTACTCAAATCTTTTCGTGGATCCCAAAAAGAGGGAACTTTCAGACCCATTTTAGATCTCAAGTGTCTAAACAGTTTCTCTCAGAGTCCCATCATTCAAGATGGAGACTATACAAACAATCTTACCAATGATCCAGGAGGGTCAATATATGACTACCGTGGACTTGAAGGATACTTACCTTCATATTCCTATCCACAAGGATCATCATCAGTTTCTAAGGTTTGCCTTCCTGGACAAACATTATAAGTTCATGGCTCTTCCCTTCGGGTTGGCCACAGCACCCAGAATCTTCACAAAGGTTCTAGGGTCTCTTCTGGCGGTTCTCAGACCACGAGGCATAGCAGTGGTGCCTTATCTGGACAACATTTTGATCCAGGCGTCAACTTATCATCTGACAAGATCTCACTCAGACATAGTCCTGTCTTTCCTGAGAACTCACGGTTGGAAGGTGAACATAGAGAAGAGTTCACTAGTTCCACAGACAAGGGTCCCCTTCTTGGGAACTCTGATAGACTCGGTAGACATGAAAAATTTTCTGATGGAGGTCAGAAAAATCAAAGATTCTAAATACTTGCCGAGCACTTCAGTCCATTCCTTGGCCATCAGTGGCTCAGTGTATGGAGGTAAATTGGATTAATGGTAGCAGCAATGGACATCATTCCATTTGCTCGCTTTCATCTCAGACCACTGCAGCTGTGCATGCTCGGACAGTGGAATGGGGATTATGCAGATTTATCTCCTCAGATAAATCTGGATCAAGAGACCAGAGACTCTCTTCTTTGGTGGTCAACGGATCATCTGTCCCAGGGGACTTGTTTCCGCAGACCCTCGTGGGTGATAGTGACATTGGGACGCCAGCCTTCTGGGCTGGGGTGCAGTCCGGAATTCCCTGAAGGCTCAGGGTGTTTGGACTAAGGTGGGAGTCTCTACTTCCAATCAATATTCTGGAACTGAGAGCAATATCAATGCGCTTCAGGTGTGGCCTCAGTTGGCTTCGACCAAATTCATCAGATTCAGTCGACACAACATCACGACTGTGGCATATATCAATCATCAGGGGGGGAACAAGGAGTACCTTAGCGATGATAGAAGTATCCAAGATAATCCGATGGGCCCGGAGACCCACTCTTGTTATCTGTCCGGCAATCTACATCCCAGGAGTAGAAAATTGGGAAGCGGATTTTCTAAGTCGTCAGACTTTTCATCCGTGGGGAGTGGGAACTCCATCCGGAGGTGTTTGCTTCATTGATTCACAAATGGGGCAGACCGGAACTGGATCTGATGGCATCTAGTCAGAATGCCAAGCTTCCACGTTACGGATCCAGGTCAAGGGATCCCCAGGCCGAACTGATAGATGCCTTGGCAGTGCCTTGGTTGTTCAGCCTAGCTTATGTGTTTCCACCGTTTCCTCTCCTTCCACGCGTGATTGCTCGAATCAAACAGGAGAGAGCTTCAGTAATCCTGATAGTGCCTGCGTGGCCACGCAGGACTTGGTATGCAGATTTTGTGGAAATGTCCTCTCTACCACCGTGGAAACTTCCTTTGAGACAGGACCTTCTCATTCAAGGTCCCTTCCAACATCCAAATCTAATTTCTCTGCAGCTGACTGCGTGGAGATTGAACGCTTGATTTTATCTAAGCAAGGATTCTCTGATTCGGTCATCAATACTTTGATACAGGCCAGAAAGCCTGTCACTAAAAAAATCTATCATAAGATATGGCGGTAAATATCTTTATTGGTGTGAATCCAAGGGTTACTCATGGAGTAAAGTTAGGATTCCCAGGATTCTGTCTTTTCTCCAAGAAGGATGGAGAAAGGGTTATCAGCAAGTTCCTTAAAGGGACAAATTTCTGCTTTGTCAATTTTGTTTCACAAACGTTGGCAGATGTGCCAGATGTTCATTCTCTTTGTCAGGCTCTAACTAGAATTAAGCCTGTATTTAGACCAATTATTTTTCCCTGGAGTTTAGAATTTAGTTCTTCGAGTTCTTCAAGGGTTCCGTTTGAACCTATGCTTCCATAGATATTAAATTGTTACTTGGAAAGTTCTGTTTTTGGTTTGCTATTTCTTCTGCTTGAAGAGTTTCTGAGCTTTCAGCGTTACAGTTGTGATTCGCCATTATCTCATATTTCATTCTGATAAGGTGGTTTTACGTACCAAACCTGGTTTTCTTCCTAAGGTTTTTTCAAATAAGAATATTAATCAGGAAATTGTTGTTCCTTCCTTGTGTCTTAATCCTTCTTCTAAGAGGAGCGTATGTTACATTACCTGGATGTGGGTCCGTGCCTTAAAGTTTTAATTACAGGCAACTAAGGATTTCGTCAATCTATCTTCATTATTCAATTGTTTATTCTGGAAAGTGTAGGGGGTCAGAAAGCTATGGCTACCTCTCTTTCTTTTTGGCTGAGAAGTATCATCCGCCTGGCATATGAGACTGCTGGACAGCAGACTCTGAAAAGAATTACGGCTCATTCTACTAGGGCTGTGGCTTCCACATGGGGCCTTTAAAAACTATGCATCTGTTGAACAGATTTGTAAGGCTGTGACTTGGTCGTCCCTTCATACTTTTTCCAAATTTTACAAATTTGATACTTTTGCTTCTTCTGAGGCTGTTTTTGGGAGAAAAGTTCTTCAAGCAGTGGTGCCTTCCTTTTAGGTCTCTGTCTTGTCCCTCCCTTTCATCCGTGTCCTGTATTTTTGGTATTTTATCCCACAAGTAAGGATGAAATCCGTGGACTCGTATCTTGTAGAAGAAAAGGAAATTTATGCTTACCTGATAAATTGATTTCTTCTACGATACGACGAGTCCACGGCCCTCCCTGTCAATTTAAGACAGATTATATTTTTTATTATTTACAACTTCAGTCACCTCTGCACCTTTTAGCTTTTCCTTTCTTTTCCTAAAAACCTTCGGTCGAATGACTGGGGGTGGAGGGGAAGGAAGGAGCTATATATACAGCTCTGCTGTGGTGCTCTTTGCCACTTCCTGTTCAGCAGGAGGATAATATCCCACAAGTAAGGATGAAATCCGTGGGACTCGTCGTATCGTAGAAGAAATCAATTATCAGGTAAGCATAAATTTGCTTTTTGTGTTGTGTTAGCTATATTGACTGTGTTTGACTCTGAAAGATTGTGAGCACTTACTAAATTAAAAAAGTCTGTTCCCGTTTCTCCAATATCAAGAAAAAAACTGAGAAGATTAAAATTGTCTTAAATGTTTATAGAAATGTTATGCACTGTTGCAAAGCACAACTGCCATAGAGTACTAAAGACATAGCCAACTATCCTAAGGTCTTATGAGCCTACCTAAGTTACTCTTCAACAAAGGATACCAAGAGTGTATTGGATTTTTTTTTTATTATTATTGCATATTATATCTAAACCATTAATGTATAATTTACTGTCCCATTTTCTTATGTAATGGGGTATCATCATTAAAAAAGGAAGACTCTTTTTTTCTGTGTGTAGATATATAAAAATATACAATAAATTGCATTTTGGACATAAACATATACATTTATCTTATCGTGCAATCATTATACATGTGTATATAGGTAAATGGATATAGATATACACATAAATGTTTTAGAATAAAATTTACAAACGTCTAATTATGCTTTGAAAAAGCAAAACCAAAATGTAATAAATAAATTGTTCATAGTGACAGGCCTGACCAACATAAAAAAAAGCTTGCTCTGAGACCTTACCTGATGTGGGTCAGCTAATCTAAAATTACAAGCATGCTATTTAGAGCTTTATTACCTGGTTTACCTTGTGTTGAATGACACCTCAATTATTAGTGGAAAAAAAGAGGTTGAAATAAAGATGGCAGACAAGAAAGGAACCTCTCTCCCTAGAGAAGGACCTTTGACCTTATATTTTAAGAATCCTTTTTAATCTAGACTATGCAGAGAATAGAGAGATAATAGGCTCCTTTACAGTTCATGATCTCATGACTGATGCTGTTTGACTGCTGTTTTCAACTGAAATGAATAGATTTTTTTTTGTATTTTTTTTTTTGGAGTGGCTGACCTCATTTTTCTCAGGAAGTGTTTATGTTTAAGTGAATAAACTTTCTAAAATGTTAAAATAGGTAATAAAAGGGTTATGCTGTATTATATTAATTGTATATGCCAACATGCACTGATTGTAATGTAGTTTTATATTTGACACAATCAATTTGAATTAAGTCCAGTCATTTTGTAGATAGTTGACATCATTTTTGTAGTATATACTATGACATTTTGTTACAAAATCTAAATACATTTATGAGGTAATGATGAAGTGAAATAACAAAAAATGGGACTTGTAATGCAGTATTATACTGAAACTTTTATTCAAACTTTTATACTAAGTTTTATATTATAAAAAGTATGGTACCAGTCACAGCTCTCCTATGTGTCCTTTCTAAAAGACACTCTCCAAACCCATAACCCATGAAATATATCATATGCAGGAGAGTCTTTGTCTGTAGCCAAAAATAAACACAGAGATATCATTTTGGAAGTAAGAGGTTAAAAACTTAATTCTCCAGCAGTGATTTTCCCTCCTGATTGGCTCCCTACCTGAGCCTAGCCTTGTTACTTATAGTTATGTTACTCAATGTGATAGTAATGTATTAATGATGATCCTTTTTCTTTTTTTTTTTTAATAATTAATTTCTGGAAAATGTAAAATAATTTAGTGTTTTATTACAAGATACATTGTGTATTCCTCTGCCACTAAGGGATACAGCGTGTCAGGAATGCCACTGACTTAAAGGGACATTATACACTCATTTTTTCTTTGCATAAATGTTTTGTAGATGATCTATTTATATAGTCCATGAAGTTTTTTTTTTTAAAAAAAAATGTTTAGTTTTGCTTATTTTTAATTAACATTGCTCTGATTTTCAGACTCCTAACCAAGCCCCAAAGTTTTATGTGAATACCGTCAGCTACCTACTCCAGCTTGCTCCTGTTTGTGTAAAGGGTCTTTTCATATGCAAAAGAAGGGGGAAGGGGGAGTGTCTTATTTCCCACTTGCAGTGGGCTTTCCAGCTGCCTTTTCAACAAAGCTAAACTGAGAGCTTCTAAGTAAGTTTTGAAACAGTTTTATACTGGATTTTTATATCAGTATCTGTGCATACTATTCTTTATAGTAGTGTCTGTTACATGCAGTTATATAAAAATGAGTGTATACTGTCCCTTTAACCGCGTTCAACTTCACGCTACCTGTTGCTGGCCACAAGTTGGCGCCAGATGGAGGTATTCCTTAAACAGTAGTGACTTTGACAAAAGTGTTCTTGGAAACAACAGGGGGTGGAGATGCAAGAGTCAGGGGAAGAGCAGGTGGTAGGCAATGTAAGGTTGTTAAAGAATTCAAGGTCAGGGCTGGCAAGGCAAGTTCATTACACAATCCAAGGTCAGGTTAGGCCAAGGTATTAACAGACAGAACAATGAATAAGCGCTAATTTGCTGGAATCTGGTCAAACAAACAAGCAACACAAAGACAGACTGATGTTACTTACAAAGGCCAAGGCACTGATTTACGAATATGGGAGCAAGTAAGAACACCTACATTGCCAGACCTGGACACATGTCAAGGCAGGCAATGCACATAAACACGAGCAAGTGATCCTGACAACCAGAGATGGAAACCAGCCTTCCGGCAGGGAAGGTGCCTGACAGTGCCCCTCCTAAAAGGTGGCCCCCGGATGAGCCAAATTAAATTCCTGAATGAGGGCACTCCTTAGGGCCATACCTCTTCCAGTGAATAACGTACTCAAGTTTGCAGCACGAAACCTGAAATGAAAAATAGATTCTACCTCCTATTCACACTCAAGATTCACAACAACAGGTGCAGGAGGAGAGGGAATACAGAAAGTGAAGAGACAAATGGTTTAGGAGTGATGTATGAAATACAGGATGAATCTTGTAGGAGGCAGACAGTTGTAAACAATATGTCACAGGAGTTATCTGAGCTAAAACAGACAAAGGTCCCACAAATCAGGCTCCCAATTTCTTGGTGGGACAAGTGAGTATCATATTTTTTTGTGGATAGCAACACTCTCCTACACATTTAAACTGGAGCAGGTTGATGTCCTACGATCGGCAAACTGTTTATATTTTTCTTGGGCAGTTTTCATAGTCTCTTAAAACAAGGGTATGTATATTTCTCAATTTTTGTAATCGGTCTGATACTTCAGGCATAGAAGATGCATCAGGAAGCGTAGTCAAGACTGCTGGATGCAGGCCATAATTGCAGTCAAAGGGAGTAAAAGTAGTGGAGTCATTTTGGGTGCTGTTATATACTAATTCTGCTACAGGCAAAAGATGTCAAGCTACAAATAAATACAGTAGCAATGTAAATATTGCTTCAAAGTTTCCACTTGACCATTGCTTTGAGGATGGTATGCAGTAGTAATAGAAGTCTGAACATGCAACAGATGTCAGAATTCTTTCTCCATGAAGTCTATCTCTTGATGAAAGCTGAGGCTGTCTTTGCTGCTGGTTGATAGGTTAACGGAATAACATGTGCCATCTTGGTTAGGCAATCAACAAATATAAGTATAGTATTAAGATCAGAGGAAGGAGGTGATTCCACAATGAAACCCATGGCTAATAAAACCCAAGGTTTAGGTGGTACAGGTTTAGGTACATGAAAACCACAGGAACTTGATACAGATTTCTTTGACCTGGCTCAAATGCCACTGGAAGAAATCTATTTAGTAACTTGAGGCAGGCCACATGAAATGCCACTGTAGTAGATGAATGACCTGACAGTGGAGCATCATGAACAACACGTAATATTTTTGGTAAAAAAGCAGGGGGCACATATAATTTGTTGTGAAAAAAATGCATTCCATTTTTCTTTTGACAATGGAATTCTGCAGGTGGAACACCTTGATCTTCAGGCAGTTGTTGAGTTTTAGACCACAGATAGGAATGGGTTGCAAGGAAACAACGTGATGGCAGAATTTATTTGGGAGCCTCAAAGATATCAGTATGTTGAAAATGAATAAATACAAGACAAGGCAGGTAAGTAATATGAAACTGGAATCTAGAAAATAACAATGCCCAACAAGCTTGGTCATCAAGCAAGTCATCAAGCTGAACAAATACTTTTTTTTTCTTGTACATTTCAATAAATTTGTATTATGCACACAAAAACATGTCACAATAGTTACATTTTTAATGTTATTACAAAAATATTTAAAACTCTTCTCTCTCCTCCATATCTTTTATCGGCATCCAACAAAAACTAATAAATACGTTATCCTGCGTTTATGACATCATCACTGTAACTTTTAATACGAGAAATATCACACCCCTTACAAGTCACACAATTTACTGTATAATCTTTTCAATTCGGCTTTTATTGCAATTTTTTGGGCACAGCAAAAAGCGGTGTATGATTGGCGATATGTAAGCGTGTTAGCTGCCCTTTTTTGCCCCTATGTGTATCAATATTTAAAGAGACTGTATATAGCTAGAATGTTAACGTCAACCTGTATATATTGGTTTTAGTATGACTAATGTATTTTTATTTCTATAGAAAATGATTGTGTAGTTAAGTTGATTAAAGATTATTTGTGTCTACATTTTGCTAAAAAATTCCCCAAACCTCTTCTTTCTGCAGGCCATACAACCATCACCGATTGAAAATAGCTTGTAACAAAAAACATTTCAGTCCTTTACTTATGCGTTTGTAAAAAATATATATATTTTCTTTAACATTTCTCTCATACATTGTGCAGGCAGCAAAATATTTTACTGCCTCTAGCTAAATGGTGCCTTACTAACAATAATGGGGTGTGAAGGACGAATTACTGTCTGGCGCTTGGCGCCACCCAATACTTAGGAATACTGCCTTAAGAAAAAAACTCACAGCTAAAACTTATAAAGGGATAAAATTGCTCTTTGTCTGCTCATCTAATTTTCTACTAACATTTCTAAGTTCTCTCCAGTTGCCTTTAGCATTTTGCTTTGCTGTCTACTTTCATTATTGATAATGTTTAGTTTTGTTTCCCTAAAGTTTAGCTCTGAAATTGTGTTTTATCCATTGTCTTCAAATAGCGAGAAGTACATCCAGCCAGAAGTCAGAATTCTGAACACTATACAGTGGTTGTTTATAAGTATAGGAACTTCTTTATATCTATCCCCATCTTGCTCCTAACAAGGAGATAAGATAAAACATTACATGACAATATTTTCAAGGTGTAAATCCATGGACTGCAAATTTTGTATGCATATAATTTACAATACAATGCTTAATTACTGAAATATACTATCTACGCATACAATAACTAATGTCAGTTTAAATCAATTAACAAAACTATTATATTGTGTAAATTGAATAAGTACAATTTTAAATTACAAAATAAACACTAAAAACCTGCAAATTAAACTAATTGAAAACATTCTTGAAAAATTAAACCAATATTTCTTATTTTTGAACTTGATATGAAGTTCATCCTGATTACAGAGGAAAATGAATGCTTCACTCTAAGGCTACATACTATAGGTCCAGCTATATTCTAAATAAAATTATTTTTCAACTTCAACAGATTTATTTAAAACAAATATCACTGAAAATAGCGGACAAAAAATACTACAAACTAATGATAGTAATAAATAATTTAAACATATGAGAAATTGATTAGAGAGGCTCAACCCACAGGATTTAGGTAATAGTGGCTGCTTGAACGCCTCTTCTGGAAATGTGGTGATGCAAACATCTATAAAGTGATAATCTTTGTGTTTTATTTGATAGGCAAATAAAAAAAAAAATTATAAATCATGCCCATAATTTCCCAAAGTGTGCACACGCTTTACTAAATTTTACCCTTGATTTAATTAAGCATGAGCACAATTTACTGAAATTTACAACATTCTGGGGCTCAGCCTTTTGTTAGGTTAGTTTCATTTGATGTGTGCACCCTAGACGTTGGAGAAAACCTCTTTCTTGATAGCCAGAAGCTCCCGTTGTGCAAACAGCTAGGTAGAGCTTCCTTCTGTAGCGGGGCTACTGCCTAAGTGCCTCCCGGAGAGTCCGTCACAAGCAGGGTGTGTGTAGGTGTCACCCACTCCTTTCATCAGGACATACACATTTTATGGATTGTGTCAGGGGGTGTTGGTGTGTGTGTGTATATATATGTATAAAAATATATAGATATCAAACTAACAAGAGTATTGCATTGAGCAATGATAGACACCAATGACCGTGACAAACACCTCATCACACTGTCCCAATCATTCAGAGAAAAAGGTTTAAAAAACAAGGGTTATAAACAAACAAATTAACTCTGCCCTTAATAACCCCACGTGAACACTTGCTACAATACAGGGTGAAGAAAAACATATTGCGAATCCCACTAGTAGTCAAATATAACCTGTTGTAGAAAGGAATACGAAAAATCGTAAAAAGACTTACAGACACTACTTTTAGAGGATCCCACACTCAAAGAAATCTTTTCAAAACCCCCTATCCTGGCACTCAGACAATTACCCAACCTAAAACAGAAACTGGTCCACAGAAAGCTACCCCTTGATAAAAAGAAAACCCAGAATGGAACCAAGCGCTGCAACAAAGCTCTCTGCAAACTATGTCAACACATTTGTGAAAGGCAGCACAGCTAATCACAAGAATAAATCCTTTAACATTAAAGGGGCATATTCATGTATATCTGCGAATGTGGTATTCATGATACATTGCACTGCATGTGAAGTGGGATGTTATATTGGAGAAACAAGCCAAAAACTGCACCTTTGGATGAACTTACACAGTCACTTAATCAAAAACCAATGTTAAAAAAATACTGTATCCCTGTTGGTCACCATTCTTCACCCAACCTGACCACTCCATTCAAAACCTCAAAATCAAGATTTCTCATAGGCAACTTCAAAAACACTATGGAAAGAAAAACCTTTGAAATTAAAATGATAATGCACTTCGTCTTGCTAAATTCTGGACTAAATGTGGACTCTGGTTTATTAACCCATTATCAAATATTTTTGTAATGTACTTTCATATACTGTAGTCAATTACATTGTATATTCCACACTTTCTATGCATAGGTACGCAGGTAAGCCTATGTCCACACTTTTGTCATTATTATTATTCCCCTTTTCTTTCTTTCTTTCCTTTGTCCTTTTTTGACTATCTTATATTCCCCTGTATAACCCTCATTTCCCATCTTTATTCCTATTGATATTATGTGATATATAACTTTATTTCAGTATATGCTTTGTGTATAACTATATATTTCCCCTGCCTGTTATCTTTTACTGACACTATCTGTCTGTCTCCTAAACCCCCCATCATGATTTTTACGACACCCCCTCCTCCCCCCTGCATTCAGACCTCTGTAACTCTTTCTGTCTTTTTAGCCTGTGTTTTAAGATATAATCTGTAAATTCCATCAAATTGGTCAGTATTGCTTCAGACTTGAAAAAGAAAGACACTCTTTTAAAATGCTTGTCATCTTTTAAATGTATAGTTATAGTCCAATAAAAAGTATAATTGCTCAATACAATACTCTTGTTATTTTTATTTTCTAATCTCTGGACTAACACGGCTACTCCAATCAACGTGATTTAAATATATAGATATGCACACAGCATGATATATATTTTTATTACAAAATTGGTGCATGTAGGTGACCAGACAAAATCTTGTGTGCAAAGTTTTTAGCCCCTTTTTCTCTCTTCCTTACTCCCTTTCATTCCCTTCTCTGTCACTCCCACTCTATGTCCCCCCTTCCCTCTGGTGCTCACATTTTAGCAAATCTTCCTTTGCAGGAAGTTTTATCTTAGCCTGATGTCATAAAACCTGTAGGCCCACTAGTGAATAAACTAGATAATAGTCAGATTTGCTCATACCCAGAACTGACAGAATAAAAACTTACGGATAGATTACGAGTTTTGCGTTATGAGGGGTGCAGTGCCTAATGAGCATTTTTTTCTCTCACCGCTCACTTACCTACAACGCCTGGTATTAACAAGGTTTTTACAAACCCAGCGTTAAAGGCAAGAAGTGAGCATACACGCAAAAATTGAGCTCCATACCGCACTTCTATACCAGCGCTGCTTAAGTGAGCGGTGAGCTGGTCATACGTGCTCGTCGCACGATTTCCCCATAGACATCAATGGGGAGAGCCGGCTGAGAAAAACACCTGCAAAAAGCAGCGTAAAACTCAGTAACGCAGCCCTATGTATCCCTATGGGGAAACACATTTTATGTTTACACCTTACACTTATTAAACCCCTAATCTGCCGCCCCCAGACATCGCCGACACTACTATTATACTTATTAACCCCTAATCTGCCCACTCTGGACATTGCCACCCCCACCTACATTATATTTATTAACCCCTTAATCTGCCCCCCTCACCCCCCTAACTTAAATATAATTTCAATTTTTGGTGGGTTTTACTGGTTGGGGGGGTAGGTTGTTATTTTTTTTTACAAGTAAAAGAGCTGATTTCTTTGGGGCAATGCCCCGCAAAAGGCCCTTTTAAGGGGCTATTGATAGTTTAGTTAGGATAGGGTTTTTTTTTTTATTTTGGGGGGGACTTTTTTATTTTGATAGGGCTATCTAGATTAGGTGTAATTAGTATTAAATATCATTGTAATTAGTTTTTATTTATTAACATAAAAATAAACACTAAGCCTAGATACAATGTAGCTATTAGTTAAATTGCAACTAGCTTAGCGTTTATTTTATAGGTAAGTATTTTAGTTTTAAATAGAGATGATTTAGTTCATGATACCAATTTGTATTTAGATTTTATTTACATTATATTTAAGCTAGGGGGGGGTTAGGGTTAGACTTAGGTTTAAAGGGTTAATAAGTTTAGAATAGTGGCGGCAACGTTGGGGACGGCAGATTAGGGGTTAATAAATATAATGTAGGTTGTGGCGATGTTAGGGGGCGGCAGATTAGGAGTTAATAGTATAATGTAGGTGGCGGAGATGTTTATGGGCGGAGATTAGGGTTAATATTATTTAACTAGTGTTTTGCGAGGCGGGAGTACGACGGTTTTAGGGGTTAATATGTTTATTATATTGGTGGCGATGTCTGGAGCGGCAGATCAGGGGGTTAAAAATGTTATTTTTAGTGTTTGCGATGCGGGAGGGCCTACGGTTTAGGGGTTAATAGGTAGTTTATGGGTGTTAGTGTACTTTTAGCACTTCGTTATGAGTTTTATGCTACGGGCGTTGTAGTGTAAAACTCATTACTACCTCGACTTTAGAATGCGTTACGAATCTTGGAGGTAGAGGGTGTGTACCGCTCACTTTTTGGCCTCCCAGGACAGACTCGTTATACCAGCGCTATGGAAGTCCCATAGAAAAAAAGACTTTACGAAACTTTAAGGCCAATAAAGATGAGCGGTGGCCCCTAAACCTACAAGACTCGTATACCAGGGGTACGTGAAAAAGCAGCGTTAGGACCTTGTTAACGCTGCTTTTTCAGCTCTAACCCGCAAAACTTGTAATCTGGTTTAAGCTTTGAAAATCCTCTGCTCTTTAAAACACTGTGGCACGGGGCTACGCTGAGAATTTTGCAAGAAAACAAGTAAATTATTTGCTGTTTTTTACCCTGTATTTTTTCTTTTTATATTACTCTGATTTAATATATTTGTTTTTTACCAAAGGAGCACTGTTTAATAGCCCTTTAAATGGATAGTGCAGAAAGTGCTATTGGAGCACACAATTTTAAACAACTTTCCTACTGAGCATGTGCAAGAGTCACAGAATATGCGTATATCCATTTTGTGATTGGCTTATGGCTATGTCATAATACCAAATGCCTGTCTCTTTAAAAGATATGTTCCTAACTGAGTCCTGGCTATAAAGGAGCCTGCAACATTCAATACCTTGCTTGGTATTGAAGTTGCATGCTTCCCTGCACAGCCGCTCTCACTGAGGACTCTGACTTCCCTCTGTGCTACTGAACACACGCTGTTTGCGTGTCATCTATCCACTTCCGGTTTCACGGACCTCCGCACTTCCGGTTTACACTGAACAGGACGCTGCAGCTCTGTAAGCTGCTCTCCCCTCAAACTACTTCAGCGGTTTGCCTTAAAAACAATCACTGAACCACCATTGCTACTTTTTCTCCCTCCGGAGGTGAGTCATTGCTGGACATATCATCTTATATATTTTTGTCATAAAACCATTTTGTCACTTTTACATTTTTTCACAAAAACGTTACTTTTTCTTTTGTTTTCTGGACATTATCTCTTTTGTAATTTTTGCCTAAAATTTATTGTTTGCTACAAAACCATATTTTTCCTTTTATCATATTTTTGCTTTGCAGTCCTAAACCTTTAGAGTTAAAACTGTTATTTCATTCAATTACAACTTTTTAGTGAGAACCACAATCTAACTCACTTATTGGCCACAACAGTTTTAGCTCTCATATTAAACTCCACTCACTCAGTTTATATGTGTGTATTTCCAGATAAAATACCCACTATAGATTATGTGAGACACAACCTTTATTTATATGGTCTGCTATAACAACTGTTTTGCATATATTTGTTCTACAAAATCTAACTTAAAGTTAGTGTGTGTTACAGAATACCAAGCCTTAAAAACAGAATGCTGAACCCTGCTGACCTACAGGCTCATGTCATGGAACTCTCCCATAAAGTAGATCAGTTGACACAGGGTCTTAGAGAATTACACTCAGAGAATTTAACCCTAAAAGGGATTATAAAAGAAGGGTTTAACTCTCCTCCTGTTCCTCCTGAACCGCCTATCAGCCCCCCAGAGCATTTCTCAGGCGATAGAAAAACTTTTAGACAGTTCTACAATGCCTGTAGAATGTTTATTACATTAAAACCAAAAACATTCCCTACTGAAAGAATTAAAATTCTGACAATAATATCCTACTTAAAAGGAGAACCCCGTGCTTGGGCAGACTCCCTGTATGAATCTAATGACCCCATACTTGAATCAGTTGATGAATTTTTTAGAGCAATGTCTGATCTGTATGAAGACCCTCATAAACAACTGGCAGCAGAAAATACATTACGTAGTCTAAAGCAGAATAAAAGATATGTGGAAGACTACATATCTGAGTTCAAGATCTGGCAAAGAGACACACAATGGAATCAAATCTCATTAATTAATCAATTTAGATTAGGTCTATCAGACCCCATAAAAGATGAATTAGTTAGAATTGATCTCCCAGATTCTTTAGAGGCATTAATGGCCCTTACTATTAAGATTGATAGGAGATTCAGAGAGAGGAGATTAGAAAAACAAACACATGACACTGTAACTAGATATCATCCTTCACGTCCTGTGACATATAGCCCAAGGGGTAATGCAGAGGCCATGGATATTGGGTTCATTAAAGGACCGCTAACCCCAGAGGAAAAGTCCCATCGCAAGGAACATGCTCTCTGCATGTATTGTGCCTCCAAGGATCATTCAGTCACGGACTGCCAATCTCTGAAGAGACAGAAATCTGGTGAGTCAATTTGTACTCTTCACAATTTTACACTTTCTACTCATAAACCAACTTACTTATTAGTTCCCATCTCGTTACAGTGGGAAAGACAGCGACTAAACCTTGAAGCCGTTGTGGACTCTGGCTCTTATGCCAATTACATTGATTCCTCTATAGTAAAAAATAAAAATATACCGTTTGTTGTGAAAGAAAATCCAGTTGCAGTACGTTTGATTGATGGTAATTGTTTATCCACAGGTCCCATCACACACCAAACGATTCCCATACTTGTTAACATTCACAATAACCACCAAGAGTACATCTCTTTTGATATCATCACCTCTCCAATGTTCCCGGTCATACTCGGGCTGCACTGGTTAAGACAACACCAACCAATGATTCATTGGAAACAAAATACAATAGAATTTAACTCATCCTATTGTAAAAATACTTGTCTACTTTCTCACTCTATACTCCACCTAAACCAAGATGAAGGGTTAATACCACATCAGTTTCATGACTTCTCATTAGTATTTGATAAAGTAGAAGCAGAATCTCTACCACCCCATAGAGAGTATGATTGCCCCATAGAACTTATACCAGGGTCTGACATCCCATATGGGCACATCTTCCCTCTATCCCAAACTGAATTAGTAAGACTCAAAGAATACATAAATGAAAACCTTAGAAAAGGATTCATAAGACCTTCCACCTCTCCTGCAGGTGCGGGCATTTTCTTTGTGACTAACAAAGACAAAACCATCAGGCCGATTGTGGATTACCGTGAGCTCAATAAACGTACTGTGAAAGACCGTTATCCTCTGCCGCTCATCCCTGAACTTATAGAAAGATTAAATGGGTCATCCATTTTCACTAAACTCGACCTCAGAGGTGCTTACAACCTCATTCGTATGCGTTCAGATGATGAGTGGCTGACGGCGTTCCGTACGAGGTACGGACTCTTTGAGTACACGGTAATGCCATTTGGGCTATGTAATGCCCCTGCAACGTTTCAACGTTATATAAATGACATATTCAGAGATATATTAGACACCTTCCTGGTAATATATCTTGATGATATATTAATCTTTTCTAACACTCTGACAGAACACATAAAACACGTAAGAACAGTCTTGGCACGTTTACAAGCACATAAACTTTACGTGAAAGCTGAGAAATGTATATTTCATAGTAATGATATCACATTTCTGGGGTACCATATCTCATCAAAAGGGATTCAGATGGAAAATTCAAAGGTTCAAGCAATAATGGATTGGCCCATACCACGTAATAAAAAGAATGTCCAGAAATTTCTAGGGTTTTCGAATTTCTATCGAAAGTTTATTAAAGGGTTCTCTCACATTGCTAAACCCCTCACTAATCTTACTAAAGATCATATACCTTTTGTGTGGTCCCCCTCAGCTAATGATGCCTTTAATTATTTAAAACATGCGTTTACTACAGCTCCTATTCTTGCTTATCCTGACCCACTCTCTCAGTATACACTTGAAGTAGATGCATCTGAACATGCTATTGGGGCTGTACTTTCCCAAAAATCCAAAACCACCAATAAATTACATCCAATAGCATATTACTCCCGTGTCCTCACATCTTCTGAACTAAACTATCATGTAGGGGAAAAAGAACTTCTCGCCATGAAAAGTGCCCTAGTTAATTGGAGACATTTATTAGAGGGAACCGCTGAACCTATCATTATCTATACCGATCATAGAAACCTACAGTTTCTCAAAACCAATCGAACACTCACATCTAGACAGGTCAGATGGAGTTTATTCTTTTCAAGGTTCAACTACATTATCACCTATAGGACGGCTTCCCTAAACACAAAAGCAGACATCCTATCCAGGCTGCCTCCAAAACCCCATCAGGTTCCTCACACAGGTACTATTATTCCCCCTAACTTTATTTTAGGTGGTATCATAGATTTCACAGTTAAATTAAAAAGTGAACAAGACATCGATACAACAAAGGATACATATAATCTAACTCCTAAATCTGATGGGTTACTTTGTTATCAAGGTAAGACATATATCCCTCCAAACATGAGATCATTTATACTTGAACAGGTACATGATTCGAAATTCTCTGGACACCCAGGAGTTAACAAGACTCACAGATTGCTAAAGCGATTGTACTGGTGGCCCAGAATGATTTGTGATGTACAAAAACACATCTCTACCTGTAAGACATGTACCACATGTAAAAAAGATAGAAGACACCCCCCAGGTTATCTCCTTTCTCTTCCTATACCCAAAAGACCATGGAGTGAGATAGCCATAGATTTTATAGTTGAACTTCCCAAATCCGGTGGTAACAAAACAATTATGGTAGTGGTTGATCTATTGACGAAAATGTCTCATTTTGTCCCTTTCCATAAACTGCCCACCAGTATGGAAACAGTGACGTTGTTGCTAAAAAATGTAATCAAATTACATGGAGTACCCTCTTCTATCACAACAGACAGAGGGACACAATTCACCTCGCGCCTTTGGAAACAGCTATGTAAAACCCTTGAGATTGATCAAAGGTTATCATCTGCTTTTCACCCCCAGACCAACGGGCAGACGGAGCGTACCAACCAGTGGTTGGAGGAATATATCCGTTGTTTCTCCACACAACAACAGGATAACTGGAATGAGTTGCTCCCTATCGCTGAATTTGCACATAACAACACATATCACACTTCAATGAAAGACACTCCTTTCCATGCCAATTACGGATTTCATCCGTCATTCTGCTTACCCCTCGAAAGGGAAAGTGATTGTCCTATAATAAATGATTTCACTAACTCCATCTCGGAATCCTTTACATTACTCTCAGAAAACATAAAAAAGGCTCAAGCACGTCATAAACATTATTATGACCTCCGACATAGAGCGTCCCCTATCTATAAACCTGGTGACTTGGTATGGCTATCCACGAGAAACCTTCGTCTCACTGTGCCTAGCCGCAAGTTCAACAAACTATTTATTGGACCTTTCCCTGTAACCAAGGTTATCAATGACAACGCTGTGACCTTGTTTCTGCCTTCACATTATCGTATCCACCCAACCTTTCATGTTTCGCTTCTCAAGCCATATCAGGCACTCAGAAATCATTCACCATCTTCTGTGGATGAACCCCCTCTAGCTCCTGAAGTGGAGTATGAGGTTGAAAACATCCTGGACTCTCGTAAAGTATCCGGTAGACTCCAGTATCTGATCCACTGGAAGGGCTATCCCCATGAGGAGGATTCCTGGGAGCCCTCAGTTAATCTCTCAGCCCCAAGACTAGTGTCTCTGTTTCACCGTCGACATCCATCTAGACCGAAACCATGAACCACGGAGTGGTTCCTTAAAGGGGGTACCCTGTCATAATACCAAATGCCTGTCTCTTTAAAAGATATGTTCCTAACTGAGTCCTGGCTATAAAGGAGCCTGCAACATTCAATACCTTGCTTGGTATTGAAGTTGCATGCTTCCCTGCACAGCCGCTCTCACTGAGGACTCTGACTTCCCTCTGTGCTACTGAACACACGCTGTTTGCGTGTCATCTATCCACTTCCGGTTTCACGGACCTCCGCACTTCCGGTTTACACTGAACAGGACGCTGCAGCTCTGTAAGCTGCTCTCCCCTCAAATTACTTCAGCGGTTTGCCTTAAAAACAATCACTGAACCACCATTGCTACTTTTTCTCCCTCCGGAGGTGAGTCATTGCTGGACATATCATCTTATATATTTTTGTCATAAAACCATTTTGTCACTTTTACATTTTTTCACAAAAACTTTACTTTTTCTTTTGTTTTCTGGACATTATCTCTTTTGTAATTTTTGCCTAAAATTTATTGTTTGCTACAAAACCATATTTTTCCTTTTATCATATTTTTGCTTTGCAGTCCTAAACCTTTAGAGTTAAAACTGTTATTTCATTCAATTACAACTTTTTAGTGAGAACCACAATCTAACTCACTTATTGGCCACAAAAGTTTTAGCTCTCATATTAAACTCCACTCACTCAGTTTATATGTGTGTATTTCCAGATAAAATACCCACTATAGATTATGTGAGACACAACCTTTATTTATATGGTCTGCTATAACAACTGTTTTGCATATATTTGTTCTACAAAATCTAACTTAAAGTTAGTGTGTGTTACAGGCTATCACATGATGCAGTGGGAGACAAAATAGAACTAAATTTAAAATTTAAAAAATCTACTACTCATTTGAAATTCAAACTGTGTTTTTGCATTGTCTTTTTATTATGCATTTACTAATTATGCTATTCTAGTGTGTTTAGAGGTCCTTTAATAGTGAAGCACAGAAATACATGGAGAGCTCCACTACTTGCACACTATTGACATGCAGATGTTAGCATGTCCTGGACCAAGGTTCTTCAAACTTTTTCCCCAGTGCCCAGTTCCATGACACTACATAATTTTGCAACCCTATTTTTATGCTTGGTCTGAAAATTTCTGAAGTAATATACAACAAGATAGCTGCAAATTTTGTGACTAAAATGCTTACTTTATTCCTGAATGTAAACTTTTAGAGTATTGTAAAAGGTAATAATGCACCACACACATTCTCTCTTAAAACGACCTAGTAAACATGGTGTTGCTACCCAGTAATGGGTCCTGAATCGTAGATGGAAGAACCCTACTTTCCTAACTATTATTCCCCTTTTACAAAGCACTACAATCTAAATATTCCCTTATATGAACCCAGCTATTAGTAACCAACAACTAAATTCATACACTCTAATGGACCCCCCCATTGCCAAAATTTCCCTGTACAATTCCTTCATTCATAAAACCATCCTTGCAATCACCTCACCCATCCTACTTAATATTCATATGATGTTTCCTGTTGTCAGGTTGAAGATTCTTCAGATTTCATAATCTTCCATCCAGCAGAAATAAGTCCCCTGTTGGTTCCTCATTGCCTTCTAAATTTTTCTACCATTCCCTTCACTATTTATATAAAACACATCTCAATATTGATTAGTTAAACAGATTCATCAAATCCCCATCCTTCTGTCTAAATGATTGTTTAATCCTTGGGAAACAACATTGATCACCACATGTGGGGGAATTCCAACTAAATTCTGAGGATTCCAGAAGAATCTAAAATGTATTGATCTAGCTCATGTCTTAGTGATCAATCCTCTATTCCTCATTTTTAAGTTTTAAAATATTACTGCATACAGACAAACTCAGCCATGTTGTTTGTAAAAATAAAACATAAATAAAAAGTTAATAGAAAACCAGTCTTTTATGCTATGAGTATTATTTATATGGCTACATAAAGATTGTTCTTCTTCAAAGCATGTGATCAACCTAATAATGTAGCCCACGAGAAGGATGTGTTCTCACATCCATACTTTCCAAACATATAGGCCTCTAGTTATCAAGCCGTCAACCGCAAATACGCTGGAATTCTGCAGCGTATTTGTGGCAAGGCTGATTCGCCTTAGTTATCAAGCCCTCCTGCCCGGCAAAAGTAGAATCTAGTGACGTAAGCTTCGATTCGCCGGACTCAGTCCGACACAGATCGATGCTTAAGTCACTACAGATGTTCCGAACGCAAGTTCGGCACAATCTGACTACTTTTGGTAGTTATTAAACTACTACCAGGTACGCTCGCCACTATTCCGGGCCAGCGTACCTGGATTTCAATCCGCTGCCCTGGAGGTGGCGGATCCCATAGGAATCAATGGGAGTCTGACCATAGCGAAAGCTCATGTTCGCTGCTGCCCGATATCCCATTGATTCCTATGGGAAATGTCTACACCTAACACCCTAACATGTACCCTGAGTCTAAACACCCCTAATCTGCCCCCCTACCCTGCCGCAACTAAATAAAATTATTACCCCCTAAACCGCCACTCCCGGACCCCGCCGCAACCTACATTATTCATATTAACCCCTAATCTGCCGTCCCCTATACTGCCGCCACCTACATAAACTAATTAACCCCTATCCTGCGGATCCAGGACCCCGCCGCAACTAAATAAATTGTTTAACCCCCTAAACCGCCGCTCCCGAAACCCCGCCGCAACTATAATAAATATGTTAACCCCTAAACCGCTGCTCCCGGACCCCGCCGCCACCTACATAATACCTATTAACCCCTATCCTGCCCCCCTACACCGCCACCACCTATAATAAATTTATTAACCCCTATCCTGCCCCCACTACACCGCCGCCACTATAATAAAATTATCAACCCCTAAACCTAAGTCTAACACTAACCCTAACACTCCCTAACTTAAATATTAATTAAATAAATCTAAATAATATTACTCTTATTAACTAAATTAATCATATTTAAAACTAAAACTTACCTATAAAATAAACCCTAAGATAGCTACAATATAACTAATAGTTACATTGTAGCTATTTTAGGATTTATTTTTATTTTACAGGCAACTTTGTATTTATTTTATCTAGGTACAATAGCTATTAAATAGTTATTAACTATTTAATAGCTACCTAGTTAAAATAAAGACAAATTTACCTGTAAAATAAAAACTAACCTAAGTTACAATTACACCTAACACTACACTATAATTAAATAAATTATTCCTATTTAAAACTAAATACTTACCTGTAAAATAAACCCTAAGATAGCTACAATGTAATTAATAATTACATTGTAGCTATTTTAGGATTTATTTTTATTTTACAGGTAACTTTGTATTTATTTTAACTAGGTACAATAGTTATTAAATAGTTATTAACTATTTAATAACTACCTAGCTAAAATACCTACAATTAAATACAATTAAATAAACTAAACTAAATTACAAAAAAAAAAACACTAAATTACAGAAAATAAAAAATATTACTAATTACACCTAATCTAAGCCCCCTAATAAAATAAAAAATAAAAAAAATAATAAAAGTCCCTACCCTATTCTACATTACAAAGTAATCAGCTCTTTTACCAGCCCTTAAAAGGGCTTTTTGCGGGGCATTGCCCCAAAGTAATCAGATCTTTTACCTGTAAAAAAAATACAACCCCCCCAACATTAAAACCCACCACCCACATACCCCTACTCTAACCCACCCAAACCCCCCTTAAATAAACCTAACACTAACCCCCTGAAGATCTCCCTACCTTGAGTCGTCTTCACCCAGCCGGGCCGAAGTCTTCATCCGAAGTGGCAGAAGAGGACATCCAGACCGGCAGAAGTCTTCATCCTATCCGGGCAGAAGAGGACATCCGGACCGGCAGACATCTTCATCCAAGTGGCATCTTCTATCTTCATCCATCCAACAAGGAGCGGCTCCATCTTCAAGACCTCTGGCACGGAGCATCCTTCCTGGCCGACGGACTAACGACTAATGACGGTTCCTTTAAATGACGTCATCCAAGATGGCGTCCCTCGAATTTCGATTGGCTGATAGGATTCTATCAGCCAATATGAATTAAGGTAGGAAAAATCTGATTGGCTGATTGAATCAGCCAATCAGATTGAAGTTCAATCTGATTGGCTGATCCAATTTTTCAGATTTTTCCTACCTTAATTACGATTGGCTGATAGAATCCTATCAGCCAATCGGAATTCGAGGGACGCAATCTTGGATGACGTCATTTAAAGGAACCGTCATTCATCGTTAGTCCGTCGGCCAGGAAGGATGCTCCGCGCCGGAGGTCTTGAAGATGGAGCCGCTCCTTGTCGGATGGATGAAGATAGAAGATGCCACTTGGATGAAGATGTCTGCCGGTCCGGATGTCCTCTTCTGCCCGGATAGGATGAAGACTTCTGCCGGTCTGGATGTCCTCTTCTGCCCCATCGGATGAAGACTTCGGCCCGGCTGGGTGAAGACGACTCAAGGTAGGGAGATCTTCAGGGGGTTAGTGTTAGGTTTATTTAAGGGGGGTTTGGGTGGGTTAGAGTAGGGGTATGTGGGTGGTGGGTTTTAATGTTGGGGGGGTTTTATTTTTTTTTTACAGGTAAAAGAGCTGATTACTTTGGGGCAATGCCCCTCAAAAAGCCCTTTAAAGGGCTGGTAAAAGAAAAGGGTAGGGACTTTTATTATTTTGGGGTTTTTTATTTTATTAGGGGGCTTAGATTAGGTGTAATTAGTTTAAAATTCTTGTAATATTTTTTTATTTTCTGTAATTTAGTGTTTGTTTGTTTTTGTAATTTACTTTAGTTTATTTAATTGTATTTAATTGTAGGTATTTGTAGCTAATTAATTTAATTAATTTAATGATAGTGTAGTGTTAGGTTTAATTGTAACTTAGGTTAGGATTTATTTTACAGGTAAATTTGTCTTTATTTTAGCTAGGTAGTTATTAAATAGTTAATAACTATTTAATAACTATTGTACCTAGTTAAAATAAATACAAAGTTACCTGTAAAATAAAAATAAATCCTAAAATAGCTACAATGTAATTATTAATCTTAGGGTTTATTTTACAGGTAAGTATTTAGTTTTAAATAGGAATAATTTATTTAATTATAGTGTAGTGTTAGGTGTAATTGTAACTTAGGTTAGCTTTTATTTTACAGGTAAATTTGTCTTTATTTTAACTAGGTAGCTATTAAATAGTTAATAACTATTTAATAGCTATTGTACCTAGATAAAATAAATACAAAGTTGCCTGTAAAATAAAAATAAATCCTAAAATAGCTACAATGTAACTATTAGTTATATTGTAGCTATCTTAGGGTTTATTTTATAGGTAAGTATTTAGTTTTAAATAGGATTAATTTAGTTAATAAGAGTAATATTTTTAGATTTATTTAATTAATATTTAAGTTAGGGGGGTGTTAGGGTTAGTGTTAGACTTAGGTTTAGGGGTTAATCATTTTATTATAGTGGTGGCGGTGTAGGGGGGGCAGGATAGGGGTTAATAAATTTATTATAGGTGGCGGCGGTATAGGGGGGCAGGATAGGGGTTAATAGGTATTATGTAGGTGGCGGCGAGGTCTGGGAGCGGCGGTTTAGGGGTTAACATATTTATTATAGTTGCGGCGGGGTCCGGGAGTGGCGGTTTAGGGGTTAAACAATTTATTTAGTTGCGGCGGGGTCCGGGATCGGCAGGATAGGGGTTAATAAGTTTATGTAAGTGGCGGCGGTATAGGGGGCGTCAGATTAGGGGTCAATAGGTATAATGTAGGTGGTGGCGGGGTCCGGGAGCGGCAGTTTAGGGGTTAATATATTTATTATAGTTGCGGCAGGGTCTAGGAGCGGCGGTTTAGGGGTTAATAACTTTATTTAGTTGCAGGGGGCTCCGGGGGCGCCGGTATAGGGGGTAGAACAGTATAGTATACAGGGAGTGCAGAATTATTAGGCAAGTTGTATTTTTGAGGATTAATTTTATTATTGAACAACAACCATGTTCTCAATGAACCCAAAAAACTCATTAATATCAAAGCTGAATAGTTTTGGAAGTAGTTTTTTAGTTTGTTTTTAGTTATAGCTATTTTAGGGGGATATCTGTGTGTGCAGGTGACTATTACTGTGCATAATTATTAGGCAACTTAAACAAAAAACAAATATATACCCATTTCAATTATTTATTTTTACCAGTGAAACCAATATAACATCTCAACATTCACAAATATACATTTCTGATATTCAAAAACAAAACAAAAACAAATCAGTGACCAATATAGCCACCTTTCTTTGCAAGGACACTCAAAAGCCTTGCCATCCATGGATTCTGTCAGTGTTTTGATCTGTTCATCATCAACATTGCGTGCAGCAGCAACCACAGCCTCCCAGACACTGTTCAGAGAGGTGTACTGCTTTCCCTCCTTGTAAATCTCACATTTGATGATGGACCACAGGTTCTCAATGGGGTTCAGATCAGGTGAACAAGGAGGCCATGTCATTAGATTTTCTTCTTTTATACCCTTTCTTGCCAGCCACGCTGTGGAGTACTTGGACGTGTGTGATGGAGCATTGTCCAGACTTCTTCCTGTACCACTGCTTGAAGAAGGTGTCTTCCAGAAACTGGCAGTAGGACTGGAGTTGAGCTTGACTCGATCCTCAACCCGAAAAGGCCCCCACAAGCTCATCTTTGATGATACCAGCCCCAAACCAGTACTCCACCTCCACCTTGCTGGCGTCTGAGTCGGACTGGAGACTCTCTGCCCCCTTTACCAATCCAGCCACGGGCCCATCCCATCTGGCCCATCAAGACTCACTCTCATTTCATCAGTCCATAAAACCTTAGAAAAATCAGTCTTGAGATATTTCTTGGCCCAGTCTTGATGTTTCAGCTTGTGTGTCTTGTTCAGTGGTGGTCGTCTTTCAGCTTTTCTTACTTGGCCATGTCCTCTGAGTATTGCACACCTTGTGTTTTGGGCACTCCCAGTGATGTTGCAGCTCTGAAATATGGCCCAAACTTGTGGCAAGTGGCATCTTGGCAGCTGCACGCTTGACTTTTCTCAGTTCATGGGCAGTTATTTTGCGCCTTGGTTTTTCCACTGGCTTCTTGCGACCCTGTTGACTATTTTGAATGAAACGCTTGATTGTTCGATGATCACGCTTCAGAAGCTTTGCAATTTTAAGAGTGCTGCATCCCTTTGCAAGATATCTCACTATTTTTGACTTTTCTGAGCCTGTCAAGTCCTTCTTTTGACCCATTTTGCCAAAGGAAAGGAATTTGCCTAATAATTATGCCACACCTGATATAGGGTGTTGATGTCATTAGACCACACCCTTCTCATTACAGAGATGCACATCACCTAATATGCTTAATTGGTAGTAGGCTTTCGAGCCTATACCAGCTTGGAGTAAGACAACATGCATAAAGAGGATGATGTGGTTCAAAATACTCATTTGCCTAATAATTCTGCACTCCCTGTAGTGCGAGTGCTTAGTGACAGGGGTATCAATAAAGCTGTAAAAAAGCAGAAGAGCAGCGAGATTGATGAGTGATAACTATCACAGTCCGCTGCTCATCGCCCCGTACTTGGTGCGCGGCTTTTTGACAGATTTATTGATAACTTTGGCGAGCGTATTCAGGTCCGCGGCGGCGATGTGAGGCGAGCTTAGGAGAGCGTATTGGGCCGGCGAATGCAGGTAAGTAGACGGCTTCATAACTAGAGGCCATAATGTTCAAGTTGTGTGAAGAGGGACAGAACTTATAAGTATGGAAGTAGTTGAAGGCTTCAGCTTCAGGTATAATAAATTCATATATCTTCATGCAAACATGAACACTAAAGTACTCTGCCCCTTAGGCACTCATATGAAATGTCTGTCTTGAGAAGCTACTTCCGAAATTAAAATTTAGATTGATCATTTGGCCCAGGTGGAACCAGCATATTTCTAGGTGGAAAATAGCATATTAGTATATTTGTTGGGTGTTCGCCAATAGAAAAAAAGTGTATTTTTTCAAGCCATTCTAGATGCATCAGTATATATATATTGATATCCAGTGGATAGAGATGAGAGCATTTGCACTGTTTAATAGGATCTGAAGATGTGATAAAGTTTACTTGGTCATTTGGGGTGTTTGTAAATGCCACAGTCTTTGCTTATGTATACGGTTTGTTGTATTCTTTGTCTAGTAATTGTTTACAGTGCTCTCCACCCCTCAGCCTCTTCAATCAATACTGTAATCGGCTGTCTAAACAGGAGCCTGAAGAAGTCAATAAATCTTACCTCAATATCTTTTATTGGGTCTAGCAATTGAAAAGGTAATTGTTTCTGTATCAAAATACACAATCCATTTTTCTTGACAGAGTTAAGAAAAACTACTGCTGCTGCTTGTGTAGCATTAATCAAATGTGTTTTTTTTTCTTCTTATGCCTAGTTATCTTCCTCAATACTAAAGAATGTTAGGTGGGGAACTGAGCAATCATTGTGCACATGACAGTCTGTGCTTAGGAATATGGTTTATGAAATCTGTGCCAATAAGAATCCAGATATGGGCCATAGTGCAATCCCGCTGTCTCTCTAGCACAGGACAAGTTTAAATTGAAAACATTAAAGTGAAGTCAAAGTGCTACTAAGGGCTAGATTTATGAAGCCCCTACGGCAGCAAGTTCTCATAAGAACTTGCTTGCCATGATTTATCAAGCAGCGGTCACCAGATCGCTGCTTCCCTACGCTCTTCGCCACATCTAAACTGGCGAAATTCAATCTCCTCGGTCGAGTCCGACCGAGGAGATTGACAGCTCCTGCCTGCGCGTGATTGGCTGTGGGCGGGATTGCACGCGAGCGCAAAATAGCGCTCGTGTGTAATGCCAAATACCTGCGGGTAATTTCGCCCCGCCACAGGCAAGCTGAGGCGTACAGGGGCGCGTATACGCACCCCTGTACGCCTCAGCTATAATAAATCTAGCCCTAAATGTGGCTAATGTAAATTATAAATCACTGTGTCAAGTGCTTTGTGTAAATAATAATAATAAATAATAATAATAAATAATTAAATACAAATAACTAAATAAGAACAGACATATAAAGTATATTTATACAAAATACATTTTTCCATGTTGTCTTTTTATCTTGTTCAATATGTAGCATGTTTAATTTTCTCAGAAACAAGGAGTAAATATATAGAAGGGGATATGACACCCAAATGTTTTCTTCCATGATTTATATTAAGCATGCACTTATAAACAACTTTCCAATGTTCCACTGGGAGCTTGCTGCTGATTGGTGGCTTCACATATATATATCTTGCCATTGGTCCACCTGGCAACAAATGCTATCAATCAATATTGATAATAGAAATAAATTGGAAAGATGTTTAAAATTGCATCTAAATCACAAAATCATTTTTTTTCCCCTTTAACATATAGATCATTTGCACGTCATATTATTTTCAGTATTGTACATCACCCAGGTGTCTGCTTTCTGGTCCACTGAGGGTTCCCATCCAGATTAATATACTGAGAAATTGATATATTTAAAATGACTATTTATTAAAAATACAATAAAATGTAAAGCATTGTGAAACATTAGCACGTGCTAATTTGCTTCGGGATACAGGTTTATGAAAGTAACAATAACACCAGTGTCTCTATACACAATAAGACTTCTAAAAGAGAAACACAGTCATCATTTATAAGCACATTGTATACAACCCATCTGGGGTGGTTGCTGCACTGTTCCTGGAGATGAGGTTGATCTAATCTCTGCTGAGTAAAGGAAAACCATTAAAGCTTTCAGATTTGCTTTACGACACTACTAGAAACAGGAATTCTCTCGATATTTTTTGCATCTGAGAACTTAAATTCTGTCATTAATATTATTTTTTGCCATTTAATTTCCCTACCATTATACTGTGCTACAAGTCTTGTTACACTTTTTATAATCTTAAACATATTTACTACCTGTAGTGTTCTTTGCATAAGTTTTTAAATCAATATAAACCCTGGATCAGCATTATTTGCAAATTCAATATGTGTGAAAAAAAATTCCCTAATCTTTTTATAAAAACAAATTTGATCATTTTTTTCTGTATGGTTATCATTAATATCATCTGCCCATGGTCACCAAATTAAAGTTTGCTGTTTTACCTCAATATAATATTAATCTCAAGCTTTATATCTCCATACTTGAATGTTATCTAATAAAAGAAAAACATAAATCTACTACCCTATGAGATCTTGTTCCCTATTTCCATAAAAAAATGGTACAATATTTTTTATTTGTAGCTTTGGCTAAACATCCTCATGTTTCCACAATAAAAAATGTATATTTTTAATGTGTAAATATCTCAAAAAGGATCCAGTTCCGCATTTTGCTGCTACATTTCAAAGTTGCAAACTTCTAATAATAAAAAAATAGATAAGTTATGACTGATGATCTGTACATTTGACATGCAATTCTGTTTTTTAAATGATCTGAATTACAAGTATCTTTAAAGGAAGCATGACAGTTCTATTGGTATCCTTTGTTTGAAAGCATATCTAGGTAGGTTCAGGAGCATCAATGTACTACTTGGAGCTAACTGGTGATTGGAGGTTACACACATATTCCTCCTGTCATGTGTTTAGCTAGCTCCCAGTAGTGCATTGCTGCTCTGTAGCTGAATATAGTTATGTATTCAACCCACTTGCAGGACTTAAACACATTGGCCTAGATTTGGAGTTTTGTCGGTAACGACCCGAAAAACTAACGCCGGCTTTTTTCTGGCCGCACCATAAAAATAACTCTGGTATTGAGAGTCCACATAAAGGCTGCGTTAGGCTCCAAAAAAGGAGCGTAGAGCATTTTTAACGCAGCTTCAACTCTCGATACCAGAGTTGCTTACGGACGCGGCCAGCCTCAAAAACGTGCTCGTGCACGATTCCCCCATAGGAAACATGGGGCTGTTTGAGCTGAAAAAAAACCAAACACCTGCAAAAAAGCCGCGTTCAGCTCCTAACGCAGCCCCATTGTTTGCTATGCGGTAACCCTTCCTACGTCTGCACTTAACACTCTAACATGTACCCCGAGTCTAAACACCCCTAACCTTACACTTATTAACCCCTAATCTGCCGCCCCCGCTATCGCTGACCCCTGCATATTATTAACCCCTAATCTGCCGCTCCGTAAACCGCCGCTACTTACATTATCCCTATGTACCCCTAATCTGCTGCCCTAACATCGCCGACCCCTATATTATATTTATTAACCCCTAATCTGCCCCCCACAACGTCGCCTCCACCTGCCTAAATTATTAACCCCTAATCTGCCGAGCGGACCTGAGCGCTACTATAATAAAGTTATTAACCCCTAATCCGCCTCACTAACCATATCATAAATAGTATTAACCCCTAATCTGCCCTCCCTAACATCGCCGACACCTAACTTTAATTATTAACCCCTAATCTGCCGACTGGAGCTCACCGCTATTCTAATAAATGTATTAACCCCTAAAGCTAAGTCTAACCCTAATACTAACCCCCCCCTAAGTTAAATATAATTTAAATCTAACAAATTAATTAACTCTTATTAAATAAATTATTCCTATTTAAAGCTAAATACTTACCTGTAAAATAAATCCTAATATAGCTACAATATAAATTATAATTATATTATAGCTATTTTAGGATTTATATTTATTTTACAGGTAACTTTGTATTATTTTAACCAGGTACAATAGCTATTAAATAGTTAAGAACTATTTAATAGCTAAAATAGTTAAAATAATTACAAATTTACCTGTAAAAGAAATCCTAACCTAAGTTACAAAAAACCTAACATTAGACTATCAATAAATTAATTAAATAAACTACCTACAATTACCTACAATTAACCTAACACTACACTATCAATAAATTAATTAAATACAATTGCTACAAATAAATACAATTAAATAAACTAGCTAAAGTACAAAAAATAAAAAAGAACTAAGTTACAAAAAAAAAAAAATATTACAAACATAAGAAAAATATTACAACAATTTTAAACTAATTACACCTACTCTAAGTCCCCTAATAAAATAAAAAGCCCCCCAAAATAAAAAAATGCCCTACCCTATTCTAAATTACTAAAGTTCAAAAGCTTTTTACCTTACCAGCCCTGAACAGGGCCCTTTGCGGGGCATGCCCCAAGAAGTACAGCTCTTTTGCCTGTAAAAAAAAACATACAATACCCCCCCCCAACATTACAACCCACCACCCACATACCCCTAATCTAACCCAAACCCCCCTTAAATAAACCTAACACTAAGCCCCTGAAGATCTTCCTACCTTGTCTTCACCATACCAGGTTCACCGATCGTCCTGAAGAGCTCCTCCGATGTCCTGATCCAAGCCCAAGCGGGGGCTGAAGATGTCCATGATCCGGTGAAGTCTTCATCCAAGCGGGGCAGAAGAGGTCTTCCATCCGATTGAAGTCTTCATCCAGCGGCATCCATCCGGAACGAAGCGGCAGCATCCTGAAGACCTCCGACGCGGAACATCCATCCTGGCCGACGACTGAACGACGAATGACGGTTCCTTTAAATGACGTCATCCAGATGGCGTCCCTCTGGCATGGCAAAGGGCCCTGTTCAGGGCTGGTAAGGTAAAAGAGCTTTGAACTTTAGTAATTTAGAATAGGGTAGGGCATTTTTTTTATTTTGGGGGGCTTTGTTATTTTATTAGGGGGCTTAGAGTAGGTGTAATTAGTTTAAAATTGTTGTAAAATTTTCTTATGTTTGTAAATATTTTTTTATTTTTTGTAACTTAGTTATTTTTTATTTTTTGTACTTTAGCTAGTTTATTTAATTGTATTTATTTGTAGCAATTGTATTTAATTAATTTATTGATAGTATAGTGTTAGGTTAATTGTAGATAATTGTAGGTAGTTTATTTAATTAATTTATTGATAGTCTAGTGTTAGGTTTATTTGTAACTTAGGTTAGGATTTCTTTTACAGGTACATTTGTAATTATTTTAACTATTTTAGCTATTAAATAGTTCTTAAACTATTTAATAGCTATTGTACCTGGTTAAAATAAATACAAAGTTACCTGTAAAATAAATATTAATCCTAAAATAGCTATAATATAATTATAATTTATATTGTAGCTATATTAGGATTTATTTTACAGGTAAGTATTTAGCTTTAAATAGGAATAATTTATTTAATAAGAGTTAATTAATTTCGTTAGATTTAAATTATATTTAACTTTGGGGGGTGTTAGTATTAGGGTTAGACTTAGCTTTAGGGGTAATCCATTTATTAGAATAGCGGCGAGATTCGCGTCGGCAGATTAGGGTGTTAATAATTGAAGTTAGGTGTCGGCGATGTTAGGGAGGGCAGATTAGGGGTTAATACTATTTATGATAGGGTTAGTGAGGCGGATTAGGGGTTAATAACTTTATTATAGTAGCGCTCAGGTCCGGTCGGCAGATTAGGGGTTAATAAGTGTAGGCAGGTGGAGGCGACGTTGAGGGGGGCAGATTAGGGGGTTAATAAATATAATATAGGGGTCGGCGGTGTTAGGGGCAGCAGATTAGGGGTACATAAGGATAACGTAGGTGGCGGCGCTTTGCAGTCGGCAGATTAGGGGTTAATAAGTGTAGGCAGGTGGAGGCGACGTTGTGGGGGGCAGGTTAGGGGTTAATAAATATAATACAGGGGTCAGCGGTGTTAGGGGCAGCAGATTAGGGGTACATAAGTATAACGTAGGTGGCGGTCGGCAGATTAGGGGTTAAAAAAATGTTTCCGAGTGTCGGCGATGTCGGGGGACCTCAGTTTAGGGGTACATAGGTAGTTTATGGGTGTTAGTGTACTTTAGAGCACAGTAGTTAAGAGCTTTATAAACCGGCGTTAGCCCAGAAAGCTCTTAACTACTGACTTTTTTCCTGCGGCTGGAGTTTTGTCGTTAGATGTCTAACGCTCACTTCAGAAACGACTCTAAATACCGGAGTTATAAAAATCCCATTGAAAAGATAGGATACGCAATTTACGTAAGGGGATCTGCGGTATGGAAAAGTCGCGGCTGGAAAGTGAGCGTTAGACCCTATTTTGAGTGACTCCAAATACCGGCGGTAGCCTAAAACCAGCATTAGGAGCCTCTAACGCTGGTTTTCACGGCTACCGCCAAACTCCAAATCTAGGCCTTAGTTATATGCAACTAGTATTGCAATAATAAAACACTTTAGAACATTTTCTTTCAGCACTTGTATGTCTACTTATTAACCTTAACCCCTTAATGACCACAGCACTTTTCCATTTTCTGTCCGTTTGGGACCAAGGCTATTTTTACATTTCTGCGGTGTTTGTGTTTAGCTGTAATTTTCCTCTTACTCATTTACTGTACCCACACATATTATATACCGTTTTTCTCACCATTAAATGGACTTTCTAAAAATACCATTATTTTCATCATATCTTATAATTTACTATAAAATAATTTATAAAATATGAGGAAAAATGGAAAAAAACACACTTTTTCTAACTTTGAACCCCAAAATCTGTTACACATCTACAACCACCAAAAAACACCCATGCTAAATAGTTTCTAAATTTTGTCCTGAGTTTAGAAATACCCAATGTTTACATGTTCTTTGCTTTTTTTGTAAGTTATAGGGCCATAAATACAAGTAGCACTTTGCTATTTTCAAACCATTTTTTTTCAAAATTAGAGTTAGTTACATTGGGACACTAATATCTTTCAGGAATCCCTGAATATCCATTGACATGTATATATATTTTTTTTTAGAAGATCAAATACAAAAAATCGTTCACTTTTTCACAAATTTTTTCACAAACTTTCAGTTTCTCACTGAAATCATTTACAAACAGCTTGTGCAATTATGGCACAAATGGTTGTAAATGCTTCTCTGGGATCCCCTTTGTTCAGAAATAGCAGACATATATGACTTTGGCGTTGCTTTTTGGTAATTAGAATGCTGCTAAATGGCGCTGCGCATCACACGTGTATTATGGCTAGCAGTGAAGGGGTTAATTAGGTAGCTTGTAGGGAGCTTGCAGGGTTAATTTTAGCTTTAGTGTAGAGATCAGCCTCCCACCTGAAACATCAGACCCCCTGATCCCTCCCAAACATCTCTCTTCCCTCCCCTACCCCACAAATGTCCCCGCCATCTTAAGTACTGGCAGAAACTCTGCCAGTACTAAAATAAAAGGAAAATTTTGGCTTTTTTGTGCATTTTTTTTAGCATATTTACATATGCTTATGTGTAGGATCCCCATTAGCCCCCAACCTCACTGATCCCCCACCAAACAGCTCTCTAACCCTCCCCCTCTGACTTAATGTGCGCCATCTTGGGTACTGGCAGCTGTCTGCCAGTACCCATTTTAGTGAAAAATATGCTGTTATATATAAAAAAAAATGTCCCTTTTCTGTAGTGTAGCTTCCCCCCCCCATACCAACCCCCCACCCCTTCCTGATCCCTTAGATGCTTTCAAAAAAATAAGTTTATTTTATATTTTTTTACAATCAACTTGTACTTTTTTTCTGTAGTGTAGCGGTTCCCACCCGCTCCCGCCCCGTGCACTCATCCGCCCGCCACCCCCCGTGCACGCGCGCGCGCCCGTGCGCGCCCCCGCGATACCGCAACCGATCCCGCCCCCCTCTCTGACTAAGAAGCCATCGATGGCCGCCCACCCACCTCCCACTTCAGCTCCCACCCACCAACGAATGCGGCCATCGATGTCCGGTGCAGAGAGGGCCACAGAGTGGCTCTCTCTGCACCGGAGGGGTAAAAAATGTTATTGCAGGATGCCTCAATATCGAGGCATCCTGCAATAACCGGAAATCAGCTGGAAGTGATCAGGATCGCTTCCAGCTGCTTTCCAAACCGAGGACGTGCAGGGTACGTCCTTGGTCGTTAAGTGACTTTTTTAAGAGGACGTACCCTGCACGTCCTCGGTCATTAAGGGGTTAAAGGGACAAAAAACTCAAAAATGTTCTTTCATGATTTAGGTTAGACATGTGCAGTTCGTTTCGGGCAAATTTCATTTTTAGATGAATTTTTGCCGATTCTGAGATTCAAATGCATCCGAATTTCCCAATCGGCACCATAACTAAAATCCAAAAAAATTCTGAAAATGAATAAATCAGTTTCCGAATTTTCGGATCCATTATTCATATTCAGTAATTTTTCATTGTTCTAATCTAAACCCAGTTCCCCGACATCGCCAACACTAACTAAATCACTAAATAAAGCTATAAACCCCTAAACCGCCGTTTCCCGACATCGCCGTCACCAACTAAATCACTAACTAAACCTATAAACTCCTAAACCCCAGTTCGCCGACACTAACTAAACCTATTAACCCCTTAACTGCAGTTCCCCGACATTGCCAACACTAACTAAACCTATTAACCCCTAAACCTCCATTCCCAAACACCGCCAACACTAACTAAACCTATTAACCCCTAAACTGCAGTTCCCCGACATCACTGACACTAACTGAAACACTAACTAAACATATTAACCCCTAAACCGCCGTTCACAAACATTGCCAACACTAACTAAACCTATTAACCCCTAAACCGCCTGCCCCCACATCGCAACAACCTAAATTAAACTATTAACCCTTAACACCCCCTAAAAAAAAAAAGTCCAGAAGAGGGTCCGAAGTCTTCATCCTATCCGGCAAGAAGAGGTCCTCCAGAGGGTCCAAAATCTTCATCCAGGCGGCATCTTCTATCTTCTTCCATCCGGAGCGGAGCGGGTCCATCTTGAAGCAGCCGACGCGGAGCCATCCTTCCTCACCGACGGACTAACGACGAATGAAGGTTCCTTTAAATGACGCCATCCAAGATGGCGTCCCTCGAATTCCGATTGGCTGATAGGATTCTATCAGCCAATAGGAATTAAGGTAGGAAAAATCTGATTGGCTGATTGAGTCAGCCAATCAGATTGAAGTTCAATCCGATTGGCTGATTGGATCAGCCAATCAGATTGAGCTCGCATTCTATTGGCTGATTTAATCAGCCAATCAGATTTTTCCTACCTTAAAGGGACACTGTACCCAAAATTTTACTTTCGTGATTCAGATTGAGCATGAAATTTTAAGCAACTTTCTAATTTACTCCTATTGTCAAATTTTCTTCATTCTCTTGGTATAATTATTTGAAATGCAAGAATGTAAGTTTAGATGCCAGCCCATTTTTGGGGAACAACCTGGGTTGTCCTTGCTGATTGGTAGATAAATTCATCCACCAATAAAAAAGTGCGGTCCAGAGTACTGAAACAAAAAAAAAGCTTAGATGCCTTCTTTTTCAAATAATGACAACAAGAGAACGAAGAAAAATTGATAATAGGAGTAAATTAGAAAGTTGCTTAAAATTGCACGCTCTTTCTGAATTACAAAAAAAATTGGGTTCAGTGTCCCTTTAATTCCGATTGGCTGATAGAATCCTATCAGCCAATCGGAATTCGAGGGACGCCATCTTGGATTACGTCATTTAAAGGAACCTTCATTCGTCGTTAGTCCATCAGTGAGGAAGGATGGCTCTGCGTCGGCTGCTTCAAGATGGACCCGCTCCGGATGGAAGAAGTTAGAAGATGCCGCCTGGATGAAGACTTTGGACCCTCTGGAGGACCTCTTCTTGCCGGATAGGATGAAGACTTCGGACCCTCTTCTTCTTCTGGACCTCTTCTTGCCAGATAGGATGAAGACTTCGGACCCTCTTCTGGACGGATCGGTGATACCCGGCTGGGTGAATACAAGGTAGGGAGATCTTCAGGGGCTTAGTGTTAAGTTTTTTAAGGGGGGTTTGGGTGGGTTAGATTAGGGGTATGTGGGTGTTAGGTTTAATTGTAACTTAGGTTAGGATTTATTTTACAGGTAATTTTGTAATTATTTTAACTAGGTAGCTATTAAATAGTTAATAACTATTTAATAGCTATTGTACTTAGTTAAAATAAATACAAAGTTGCCTGTAAAATAAATATAAATCCTAAAATAGCTACAATATAATTATTCGTTATATTGTAGCTATATTAGGGTTTATTTTACAGGTAAGTATTTAGCTTTAAATAGGATTAATTTATTTAATAAGAAATAATTTATTTATATATTTATAATAAATTATATTTAATTTAGGGGGGTGTTAGGGTTAGGGTTAGACTTAGCTTTAGGGGTTAATACATTTATTATAGTAGCGGTTAGGTCTGGTCGGCAGATTAGGGGTTAATACTTGAAGTTAGGTGTCGGCAATGTTAGTGAGGGCAGATTAGGGGTTAATGAAATTTATTATAGGGTTTGCGAGGCAGGAGTGAGGCGGTTTAGGGGTTAATACATTTATTATAGTGGCTGCGAGGTCCGGTCGGAAGATTAGGGGTTAATAAGTGTAGGTAAGGTAGCAGCGACGTTGGGGGGGGCAGATTAGGGGTTAATAAATATAATGTAGGTGTCGGCGATGTTGGGGGCAGCAGATTAGGGGTTCATAGGGATAATGTAGGTTGCGGCGGTGTACGGAGTGGCAGATTAGGGGTTAATAATAATATGCAGGTGTCAGCGATAGCGAGGACAGCAGATTAGGGGTTAATAAGTGTAAGGTTAGGGGTGTTTAGACTCGGGGTTTATGTTAGGGTGTTAGGTGCAGACTTAGAAAGTGTTTCCCCATAGGAAACAATGGGGCTGCGTTAGGAGCTGAATACTGCTTTTTTGCAGGTGTTAGGTTTTTTTTCAGCTCAAACTGCCCCATTGTTTCCTATGGGGATATTGTGCACGAGCACGTTTTTCAAGCTGGCCGCTACCGTAAGCAACGCTGGTATTTAGAGTTGAAGTGGCGGTAAATTATGCTCTACGCTCCCTTTTTGGAGCCTAACGCAGTCCTTCAGAGAACTCTAAATACCAGCATTATTTAAAAGGTGCGGGGGGGGAAAACACACGTAGCTAAAGCACCCCTTTGGCCGCAAAACTCTAAATCTAGGTGATTGTGTCTGCGATGTTGTGGAACTGCGGTTTAGGGGTTAATAGCTTTATTTAGTGATTTAGTTAGTTTCAGCGATGTCGGGGAACTGCGGTTTAGGGGTTAATAGGTTTAGGTAGTGTTGGCGATGTAAGGGGCGGCGGTTTAGGGGTTAATAGGTTTAGTTAGTATCGACACTGTGGGGGCGGCGGTTTAGGGGTTAATAGCTTTATTTAGTGTCGGCGGTTTTAGATAATTTTGCCGGCATATTAGTTATGTTAAGTTAAATCGTTTTTTTCAGATCCATTCTTTATTCATATGCATTATTCTATTCTAAACTTTAGAATAGAATAATGAATATGAATAAAGAATGGATCCAAAATAACGAACAGGGGCCCGATCCGATATGCAGCGTCGCCCGCAAAAGCCAGCGACGCCAAATATTGCGCTGGTTTGGTATCACATATACGGCGTAACCTAGAAGTTACGCTCGTATATTTCACACTTCGGCCGTAGTTTTTTGGCCCATAGAGTGATATACCAATCCCGCGCAGTTTGGTATCCAATATACAGAGTAAGGACTTACGTGGCAAAAATGGAGAAATCTTACTCCATTTTCACCTCGCCACAAAATGCAGGCGTAGTAAGCCTTACGAGTATTGGAGCCCCGTAACTCCCTAAACTGCCTGCAAAATAAAACCTAACACCTAACGCATGTGCAATGTCTATCTACCTGTCAACCGCAATCCCCCACCGCAATCCCTAATAAAGTGTTTAACCCCTAAACCGCCGCTCCCGGACCCTGCCGCCACCTATATTATATGTATTACCCCCTAATCTGACCCCCCTACACCGCCGCCACCTATATTATATGTATTACCCCCTAATCTGACCCCCTTACACCGCCGCCACCTATATTAAATTTATTAACCCCTAATCTGAGCCTCCTACACCGCTGCCACCTATTTTAAATATATTAACCCCTAATCTAATCCCCCTACACTGCTGCCACTTATTTTAAATATATTATCCCCTAATATGATCCCCCTACACCGCCGCCAGCTACATTAAATATATTAACCCCTAATCTAATCCCCCTGCACCGCCGCCACCTATATTAACCCCTAATCTGAGCCCGCTACACCGCCGCCACCTATTTTAAATATATTAACCCCTAAACCTAAGTCTAACCCTAACACCCCCTAACTTAATTATTATTGAAATAAATCTAAATAATATTAATATTAACTAAATTATTCCTATTTAAAACTAAATATTTACCTATAAAAAAAAAACCCTAAGATAGCTACAATATAATTAATAATTACATTGTAGCTATTTTAGGGTTTATATTTATTTTACAGGTAACTTTGTATTTATTTTAACTAGGTACAATAGCTATTAAATAGTTAATAACTATTTAATAGCTACCTAGTTGAAATAATTGCCAAATTACCTGTAAAATAAATCCTAACCTAAGTTACCATTACACCTAACACTACACTATCAATAAATTAATTAAATAAACTACAATTATCTAAACTAAAATACAATTAAATACACTAAACTATAATACAAAAACCCCCCCACTAAATTACAAAAAATAAAAAAAATTACAAGAATTTTAAGATAATTACACCTAATCTAAGCCCTCTAATAAAATAAAAAAGCCTCCCAAAATAATAAAATTTCCCTACCCTAAACTAAATTAAAAAAGTAATCAGCTCTATTCTAATCAGCCAATAGAATTACAGTAGCTCTTATTCTATTGGCTATTCAAATCAGCCAATAGAATTAAAGTAGCTCTCATCCGATTGGCTGATTTGAATTTGAAGGCTCAAATCAGCCAATAGGAATTCAAGGGACGCCATTTTTAATCGCGTACCTTGAATTCCTATTCAGTGTACGGCAGAGATCGTATGAAGAGGATCCTCCATGCTCCATGGCTCCGGTCTTCAGTTCCAGCGTCGCCGATCTTCAGTTCCAGCATTGCCGGTCTTCAGTTCCAGAGTGGATGGTCTTCAGCTCCGCGGTCATCGGTCTTCAACTCCTCCGTTCCGCGCCGGCTGGTTCCTGGAAGAAGAAGATGTCGCCGCTTGGAAGAAGACTTCACCGCCTGGAACAGGACCTTCTCCACCGGTCTTCAGGACACGTAAGGAGCACTTGGGGGTTAGACTTAGGTTTTTTTAAGGGGGGTCGGGTGGGTTTTAGAGTAGGGGTGTGTGGGTGGTGGGTTATAATGGGGGGGGGGTTGTTCTTTTTTTACAGGTAAAAGAGCTGATTACTTTGGGGCAATGCCCAGCAAAAGGCCCTTTTAAGGCTGGTAATAGAGCTGATTACATTTTTAATTTAGTTTATTGTAGGGAAATTTTATTATTTTGGGGGGCTTTTTTATTTTATTAGGGCGCTTAGATTAGGTGTAATTATCTTAAAATTCTTGTAATCTTTTTTTATTTTTTGTAATTTAGTGTTTATTTTTTGTAATATAGTTTAGTGTTATTTAATTGTATTTTAGTTTAGATAATTGTAGATTATTTAATTAATTTTATTGATAGTGTAGTGTTAGGTGTAATGGTAACTTAGGTTAGGATTTATTTTACAGAGTTACCTGTAAAATAAATATAAACCCTAAAATAGCTACAATGTAATTATTAATTATATTGTAGCTATCTTAGGGTTTATTTTATTGGTAAGTATTTAGTTTTAAATAGGAATGATTTAGTTAATATTAATATTATTTAGATTTATTTCAATAATAATTAAGTTAGGGGGTGTTAGGGTTAGACTTAGGTTTAGGGGTTAATATAGTTAATATAGGTGGTGGCGGTGTAGGGGGCTCATATTAGGGGTTAATATAGGTGGCGGCGGTGTAGGGGGATTAGATTAGTGGTTAATATATTTAATGTAGCTGGCGGCGGTGTAGGGGGATCATATTAGGGGTTAATATATTTAAAATAGGTGGCGGCGGTGTAGGGGGATTAGATTAGGGGTTAATATATTTAAAAAAGGTAGCGGCGATGTAGGGGCTCAGATTAGGGGTTAATAAATTTAATATATTTGGTGCGGTGTAGCGGGGTCAGATTAGGGGGTAATACATATAAATAGGTGGCGGCGGTTTAGGAGTTAATACATTTATTGTTAGAAGTGAGAGGGGTATTGCGGATAGAGGGGTATACGTGTCGGGCTATTTTTGGGAGGCGTTTAGACAGTAACGGAGATTTAATATTTTAGTTAGTTTTTTTAGGCGGCGGCAGCAGTTTCTAAAGTGCCGTAAGTAACTGGCGACTCCAGAAATTTGTACTTACGCTGATTTTGGACATCGCTAGTTTGTCCGATTTACGGCACTTTAGCAACTGCCGGCGCCGTATATGTGATAGGTCGATGTGCGAGGTGAAACTATGGGGGCGCAGGTTTCCACGCTTGTGCCAAAACCTGCGCCGTATATCGGATCGCGCCCGATCAGAAAAAACGATTTAACATAACTAATTTGCCAAAACATTTTTTTTTAAACTTAACTAAACTAATTTGCCGAAACGAAATTATTTAACTAATGAAAACGAAACAAAACTAATTTTTTAGCATTGCACATGTCTAATTTAGGTAGAACATACAATTTTAAACAACTTTTCCAGCTTACTTCTATTATCAAATTTGCTTCATTCTCTTGGTATCATTTGTGGAAGGAGCAGCAATGCACTACTCATTTCTAAATGAGCACATGGGTGAGCCAATGCAATAGGTAATATATGTAGCCACCAATCAGCAGCTAGAACCTAGATTCTTTGCTGCTCCTGAGCTCACCTAGATAAACCTTTCAGCAAAGGATAACAAGAGAAGGAAGCAAATTAAACAATAGAAGTAAATTGGAAAGTTGTTTCAAATTGTATGCTCTGTCTAAATCATGATTGTCTAATTATGACTTTACTGTCCCGTTAATAACCCTGTTTAATTGGACCCTTCTGCAAATAGTGCTTTTTGATTAAAGGGACTGTCTACACCAGAATTGTTATTGTTTAAAAAGATAGATAACACTTTACTACCCATTCCCAAGCTTTGCACAACCAACATTGTTATATTAATATACTGTACTAGTCTTTATGACCTTTAAATCTCAAAATTTCTGCCTGTTTCTAAGCCTCTAACGACAGCCTCTTATCACATGCTTTTTTATTTGCTTTTCACAAGATGAGACTGCTAGTTCATGAGAGCCGTATAGACAACATTGTGCTAATGCCCAAGGTTTGTATCAGACACTGCATTAATTGGATAAAAAGCAAATCAATAGATAATAAATAAAAAAAATCATGTGATCAGGGGGCTGTCAGAAAAGACTTAGATACAAGGTAATCACAGAGGTAAAAAGTATATTAACCCCTTAATGACAACTGACGTACCAGGTACGTCATGCAAAAACTAACTGTTAATGACAATGGACGTACCTAGTACATCAGTTGTCTAACAGAGTGCTGGAAGTGATCACAATCACTTCCAGCAGCTCTGAGGGTATTGCAGTGATGCCTCGATATGGAGGCATCCTGCAATACCCCTTTACAAGCCTCCGATGCAGAGAGAGCCAATCTGTGGCCCTCTCTGCACCGGTAGCGATGTTGCCGATGGTGCCGTTGTCGAGTGGGAGGAGGGAGCGTGCACACATTAGCCACATTAGCCACACTGACAATGAAGGAACTGGAAGGGGGAAAAAAAAAAGTTACTTTTTTTTTTTTTTTACATATAAAAGGATCTGGGAGGGGGAGGTGGTGGGGGTATTGTGGGGGTGCTGCTACACTACAGAAATAATTAAAAATAAAAATAAAAGTAATAAATAAAATTGTAAAATACTTTGGTTTGTGGGGCCAAACTGGGTACTGCAGACAGCTGCCAGTACCACAAGATGGCGGGTAATTAGGGTAGGGGAGAGGGTTAGAGAGCTGGAGGGGGGGATCAGGGAGGTTGGTGCTAAGGCAGGGGTCCATCACAACTAAATATATTATTATTTTTATTAAAAAAAAAAAAAAAACTCTCTATTTAGTACTGGCATACTTTCTGCCTAGTACTTAAGATGCGGGAACAATTGTGGGTGGGGGGAGGGAAGAGAGCTGTTTGCGAGGGATCAGGGGGTGGGATGTGTCAGGTGGGGTGCTGATCTCTAAAATTTAACCCTGCAAGCTCCCCTACAAGCTACCTAATTTAACCCCTTCACTGCTGGGCATAATTCACGTGTGGTGCCAGGCAGCATTTAGCGGCCTCTCTAATTACCAAAAAGCAGCGCCAAAGTCATATAAGTCTGCTATTTCTGAACAAAGGGGATCCCCAGAGAAGCTTTTACTACAATTCCTGCCATAATAGCACAAGCTGTTTGTAAATAATTTCAGTGAGAAATCTAAAATTGTGAAAAATGTAAAGTTTTTTTTTTTATTTGCTCGCATTTGGCGGTTAAATGGTGGCATAAAATATACCAAAATGGGCCTAGATCAATACTTGGGGTTGTCTACTACACTACACTAAAGCTAAAATTAACCCTACAAGCTCCCTACAAGCTCCCTAATTAACCCCTTCACTCCTGGGCATAAAACACGTGTGGTGCGCAGCGGCATTTAGCGGCATTCTAATTACCAAAAAGCAACCACAAAGCCATATAAGTCTGCTATTTCTGAACAAAGAGGATCCCAGAGAAGCATTTACAACCATTTGTGCCATAATTGCAGAAGCTGTTTGTAAATAATTTCAGTGGGAAACCTAAAGTTTGTGAGAAAATTTGTGAAAAAATTAACTTTTTTTTTTTTATCGCATTTGGCGGTGAAATGGTGGCATGAAATATACCAAAATGGGCCTAGATCAATACTTTGGGATGTTTTCTAAAACAAAATATTAAGGGATATTCAGGTATATCCCTGACAGATATCAGGGTTCCAAAGTAACTAGCAAAAAAAAAAGCAAAGGACATGTAACATTGGGTATTTCTAAACTCAGGACAAAATTTATAAACTATTTAGCATGGGTGTTTTTTGGTGTGATTGTAGATGTGTAACAGTTTTTGGGGGCCAAAGATAGAAAAAGTGTGTTTTTTTTTCCATTTTTTCCTCATATTTTAATTATTTTTTTTTTTTAGTAAATTATAAGATATGATGAAAATAACGGTATCTTTTAGAAAGTCCATTTAATGACGAGAAAAACGGTATATAATATGTGTTGGTACAGTAAATGAGTAAGAGGAAAATTACAGCTAACACAAACACTGCAGAAATGTAAAAATAGCCAATTGTCATTAAGGGTAAGATAATGGAAAAATGGTCCGGTCATTAAGGGGTTAATATAACAGTGTTGGTTATGCAAAACTGGGGAATGGGTAATAAAGGCATTATCTATCTTTTTAAACAATACAAAATTTGGCGTAGACTGTCCCTTTAATCTAATCTAGAAGTGTAACATAGTTTCAAATGAAAAGGCTATATCAATATAAATAATAATCACAGTATATTATTGCCTATCATAAATAAACATATCATTTTTCAGGCTAATAATCTAAAGTGTATTACCTCTTTATAGTTATTTGTAACATGTTTTTAGTTATTTTTTATCATGAAAATAGATTATACAATAAAAAAATAAATAAAATATAATTCATGTAAGCTGTTTCGACAACAAACACACTTAAGAAGAGAAAGTGAGATTACAAATCAAATAGATTGATTTAATCCTTCCCAAAATGCTTTTATTAGATTAAAAGTTTTACACAGGACTGCATTTATCAAAGGCTAAGTCTAAAGAAATTTAAGACTTATGTAAAAGGCCCAAGGAGACAGAGAAAGAAGCTCATTTAGACTGGTTGCTCCTAACAACTGAGCTATGAACAGCAAGCCCTGGTGTTCAGGAGATATAAAGTTATTTTCAGATTAGGGTACCTTGCTCATCTAATCTGATTTTCACGACTTCATGTTATCGATCTTTCTTGTCTCCATGGGTCTTTAAAGGGACAATTGTGAAAAGTATCAAAATGTATCAAAGCAGCCCTGAAAGAGTAAATGGCCAGATCATGCAACTTGTGGCAGAATATTAGATACGAGAAAAAAAAGATAATCATTTTGAGATTTTAATTGATTTTTTTAAATAGATACAAACACTAACAAAAAATAAAAAAAATATTTATATACTAAGGTGCCCTGTTAGACTCGTATATCTATCGTCAATAATATACAAAATCTGTGCAATGCTCTTTTTTATTTAATTAACCTTTCATCCTAGATTTTTTTTTTGGTTGATACGATTTCATAACACAAATCCAAAGGACATATGATCTGACCTCACAATATTAAAATAGAGACTATTTGCTTATATACCCATATGAAAATCTCCAATAATTATTAGAAGAAATTAGTGATATTTATTCCATTAACACACTAATGAATAGTCGTGTTTTGTGGTAATTTTGTAATTAGGGACTGAATTTTACAACAATATGAAGTAAAAAGTTTAATATACATAAACTGCTTAGCTGAAGCATGCAAATTGGCGTAGAATTATTTACTCATATATGTTAAGTAGTTTATTGAAAGTTCTTTTTGTTTTGTTTGCTGCATATATTAATTAATATATAAATAAAACATTAACTTATATGAATATTAACTTTCAGACATTTGTGTATAAAACAGAATCAAAAACATTAATACTGGTATAGTTTAAACCAGTGATTGACAACTTAGTAGCGCATCATTATAATAGAAACTGGCTGTTAAACACACACAAATAATATTATATTTACTGAAAATGTCCAGTGGTGCAAGGCCAGACTTAGATAAGGTTGCAGAGTATCCTCTGTCTCCTGATGTTCTCACAGCACACATTTTTAGTTACCCTTTTTTCCTGTGGGAGCACAAAAACTAGTGTAGGAGGGCCGCCAGTTGGCCATTCCTGGTTTAAACAAAAAGGTACCATAAAAGTAAATTTACAGCAAGTGGTCTATCCCCCCTGGAAATGAGATTTGATTTATTTTGCACTACTAGATTCCTTTGCTTAACTTGGCACCTTGGAAAAGTCAAAGATGAAAATGAGTGAGCTGGTCACCTCCCCCAAATCAACCATTTAGAGACTGCAGAAGGGCAAACTGCAACCTCTGATTGAATCATTTGGGCCTGCTCCTTTTACAGCTTAATATATGCAAAACTGGAGAAAAAAATGGCAACAATCTTGTGTTAAACAATATATTGTTCTGCCAATATACAGCATTTTTTTTACATGTATTTCTCATTTAAGTTAATATCTAAAATTGACTTAGAGAGGGGCCATTATATAATATAAAACAAACAAAACAAAAAACATGCTCCTAGTCCGTTAGAGAAAGTAATTTTAAGACTGTCAACCAAGGGGTAAAGACACAGTAAAAAATATCGCTCTGGACTTGCCAGAGCACTGCTGGTCCAATCAGCAGCACTAGTCTCATGGCTAAGATGTGGGGGGTTGGACCCACACTTTAGTGCAGAGTCAATAGTCCTTAAAATTACTTTTTACTAATATTGTTACCAACACTTTAATCCCATTTAAATGTACACATGTAGTGTTGTGATTTAACCGTTATCTAAACAGAGCCCCAACACATTGTGTCCCCAATGCTCCCCTGGTGTGAGGGTGGGGGCACATGATTTCTTCATGCACCCATATGAAACAGAGCACATTCCTCCTACCCCTCTTATTAACATCACAGTGTTTCCTATCCGAGGGAAAGAACTTCATGCAAATCATATCCATAATGCTAGGTACAATGTTGCACTTCATTATTTATGTATATCTCTGTCAGGTGGGGAGGAATACAGTGTGCCAGCTTATTAAGGGGAGGATGAAGGAATCCTGCCCCACCAGATACCAGGGAGGTGCCAGTTTTCAGATTTTTTTAATATACCAGGGAGGCAATCAATTTAAGCTTTTTTAATGCTATGAGCACCCAGGGACATTTCCTACCCTCCTATTCCAATGGCTATCCCTACTCTGAATGTCCCAGGGACCCGAAGTTTAAATATGAGCACCAGATTTAATATTTATGTATTTGATTAAATTAGTTTGCTACAAACCCTTGTTGTTACTATAGTAACCATTTTGTAGTTCCTTGTTGTGTGCAGCTCATGCATTTACAAAGTCCCTGCAGCATTCTGCTAGACAGAACCCTCTTTGTTACTGCCACTGGCCTCACTAGCAAATAAATATAGCTCATGCAATATTTACTTACTGTGGAACATTACCATATTGAATATAATCATCATTTGGAAACAGCGTTTTTTTTTTCTAGGAGTGAATGACTTCATTTGAAAAAAAATAATAATTTTGAATATTCATTGGCATGATATTGTATTATCTCTCTTTTTGGAAATGGGTTTAACCATTCCCATTTTCTTTGGCTTGTACAATATCAATCCTTTTTAAGCTTTAAATAATAGCAATTTGTATAAAGTTATAAATAAGCAAGATTAGCACAAATCTGGCATGGGATGCTGGTGTATGTAATTCCAACCTTATAATCCTATTAGCATTCCTCTTTGTAATGCTTGAAGTCATTTTGAGTGTTGTATATATTCCTTTAACTTGCACTATCCTGTGAACTGTGACTTTATTGAATAGATTGTTTGGGAAGTATGAAGACTTTTTACTCTAGGTTGTATATGCTGAATGATAAAAAATAATTCTGTTAAGATCTGTTTTTTGTGATAAAATGAAAGCTCACAAAATAACCAGCCTTCACAGAAGGACATTATATATCAAGGAGAATATTTACTTTTATCAATACAAAAAAGGCAGACAAATACATTTCCCCTTGCAAAAGACAGGGAATTCAGCACTATTCTGTTATATTTTATTAAAAGAATATCACAAACTCTTGTCAAATGTTAAAAAAGATTAATTAAACTCATTGGTTAGTATACAATATTCAGCCAGATTTTAAAATAGGGATAGTAAAGTCCAAATTAAATTTTCACGATTCAGATAGGGCATGTAACTTTCTAATTTACTTTTATCATCAAATTTGCATTGTTCTCTTGGTATTTTTAGTTGAAAACTAAACCTAGGAGGTTCATATGCTAATTTCTAAGCCCTTATAGGCCGTCCTTTTATATGAATGCATTTGACAGTTTTTCACAGCTAGAGGGCGTTAGATCATGTGTTTCATATAAATAACATTGTTCTCATGCATGTAGAGATATTTAAGAGTCAGAACTAATTGCCTAAAGTACCAGTCTGTCAAAAGATCTGAGATAAGGAGGCAGTCTGCAGAATCTTAGATACAAGGTAATTACTGAGATAAAATGTATAGTAATATAAACAGTGTTGGTTATGCAAAACTGGGGAATGGTAAATGAAGGGATTAAATATCTTTATAAACAATAACATTTTTGGGTGTTTACTATCCCTTTAAATCTTACAAAACAAATGACAAATAATTGAGGTCCCTGGATATAAGTACATGTATCAATAAAGTCATCATCAGTCAGTGATTACTAACTATTTAAAAGCAGGTACCTATTACCCATCACATTAATTCCAACTGGCTGTTTGTTAAGCTTGTTGAAATATACTACATTGAAGTCTACATTGAATCTCTAGCTTTGTGTTCTGCATTACCAACATCGTTGGTTGACCTTATTAGATAGAAAGTTGGTAATGTCCACCACATGTGTACTCACTAGAATCTTACCTAATGTACAAAATGTCTGTCAGATCTGTAATGTGCTGCACATAGCGCCCGAGTCAGTCCCATCCAGGTGCAACAATCTTGTGCCCTAGATAACATTTCCTGAACCTATTTCTAACTTCTTTGCCAAACAGATTACCCTCATTAAAAATAGAACATTTGTTTAAACCTCAATTTATTAGATAGAAATGTAAGCAACTAATGAGTGTAAGGCCAAGGATCATTATGTTAATGTGACAACTTGCATAGCATATATCCGCAATTAAGCACTACATTGCAAAATAAGTATTTTAAAATAATTGAATCTTGTCATTCATTATCATATATTACAAGGTTTTACAATGAAATAAACCATAAGCTAGCTACAATATAACTAATAGTTATATTGTATCTAGCTTAGGGTTTATTTTTATTTTACAGGCAAGTTTGTTTTTATTTTAATTAGGTAGACTAGTTAGTAAATAGTTATTAACTATTTACTAACTACCTAGCTAAAATAAATACAAATTTACCTGTAAAATAAAACCTAACCTGAGTTACACTAACACCTAACATTACACTACAATTAAATAAATTACATAAATTAAATACAATTACCTAAATTACAAAAAAACAAACACTAAATTACACAAAATAAAAAAAGAAATTATCAGATATTTAAACTAATTACACCTAATCTAATAGCCCCTATAAAAAAAAACAAAAAAAAAAAAACCCTAGGCTAAACTAAACTGCCAATAGCCCGTAAAAGGGCCTTTTGTGGGGCATTACCCCAAAGAAATCGGCTCTTTTACCTGTAAAAAAAATACAAACAACCCCCCAACAGTAAAACCCACCACCAACACAACCAACCACCTGAATAAAATCTAAACTAAAAAAACCTAAGCTCCCCATTACCCTGAAAAGGGCATTTGGATGGGCATTGCCCTTAGAAGGGCATTTAGCTCTTTTTCAAGTGCCCAAACCCTAATCTAAAAATAAAACCCACCCAATAAACCCTTAAAAAAGACTAACCCCCGAAGATCCACTTACAGTTTTGAAGACCGGACATCCATCCTCAACGAAGCCGGGAGAAGTCTTCATCCAAGCGGCAAGAAGTCCTCAACGAAGCAGGGAGAAGTCTTCATCCAAGCCGGCAGAAGTGGTACTCTATAATTTGCCACTTGAGACCAAATTTATCATTGCAGTTCCCCTGTAATTGCGCATAAAAAATCCGCTGAAGAAGCGCTCTCCATATTTACCTATCAAAATTGTGCCAAAAAAAGAGAAAATTTGACTGGAAAATTTCTTTTCGTTTTCACCTCGGCACACCTGTCCACCAAAAAAGAATTACATTTGTTTGTTTTGTCATAAATTGTACTGTTTGCGTAATCAATTTGCCCAGTAGCTTATTATTTTTTTCTCTCTCCAAGTAATCTGTGCAAATAAGTTTTCCATAAGTAGTGTGGAGAACAGCCTTAGAAATAACTTCTCTTTGAGCTCTTGTTGGGTGAAGATGGAGTATTTCATGTTGTTGAGTGGTATTTCAGTGGCCAGGTACAATTAAAGGCCTGAAGGTGATCCATATTTGCCCCTATAAATGCGCCAATGGGTACCTAGGGTTTTTCTAAATTGTTGTGGATTAAATGCTGGGTGAAGATGGAGTATTTCATGTTGTTGAGTGGTATTTCAGTGGCCAGGTACAATTAAAGGCCTGAAGGTAATCCATATTTGCCCCTATAAATGCGCCAATGGGTACCTAGGGTTTTTCTAAATTGTTGTGGATTAAATGCTGTTTCAGATTCTGATATAATACAATGTTTCAGAATAAATGGGGAGAGCATCTTAAACTTGTATGCCCTTATTGCCAATGATTTAGAAGAACAAACTCAAAGAACCAGGGCACTCCTAGATATGCTTAAACTATTGGCCATGCTGCATTATCTTGCTACAGGTTCTTTTCAGGTGTCTAGCGTTGTTGTGGGCATGAGCCAGCCTTCATTTTCCAGGCACTTGAAAAGAGTTCTAAAGGCCATTCTAAAGCAATTTAGTAAATTTAGATATATGCCAAGGAATCTTCAGAAATGGCACTCAATAAAAGCAGCTTTTGATAATGCTGCCAGGATGCCCAACAATTAAGGTGCTATTAATTGCACCCACATATGCTTCAGGCTGCCTTCTGCAAGGGAGGATCATTACAGAAACCATAAGAACACTCAGTCAATGAATGTCTAGGTGGTTTGTGACTCCAAACTACGTATTTGGGCTGTGAGATTTGGTTTCCCTGGCTCCTGTCACGATTATCATATTCTGAAACAATCTGCTCTGTTCACAGCTTTTGAACATAGGAAAATGCCACATGGATGGATTATTGGGTGAGTATCCTTATTATAATAGTATTTTTTTATATTTAAATATTTTTACTAATTTTTTTCAACAATAACAAATCAAAATATTTCCAACTAGTGGGAAAGCCTGCCCAGAGGGGAGGGGAGTGGTGATGGAACCATCCTGACATTTTTGGAATCCACCTGGATGCAGCTTATCCCCCCTCTCTTTTGCTCTCTCTCCCTCTCTCTTTTGCTCTCTCGCCCCTTTCTTTTGCTCTCTCTCCCCCTCTCTTTTGCTCTCTCTCTCCCCCCTCTCTTTTTGCTCTCTCTCTCCCCTCTCATTAGCTATCTCCCCTCTCTTTTGCTCTCTCTCCCCCCTCTCTTTTGCACTCTCTCCCCCTCTCTTTTGCTCTCTCTCCCCCCTTCTCCCTTCTCTTTTGATCTCTCTCCCCTCTCTTTTGCTCTCTCTCCCCTCTCTTTTGCTCTCTCTCCCTCTCAGTCTATGTGTTGTTAAATAAAAAATAAAAAAAATTAAACTACAGAAAAAAATAAACAAATTATCAAAAATAAAAAATAAAACCTAATCCCTATGAAAATAAAAAAGCTCCCCCAAAATAAAAACACCCACTATTCTAATACTAAACTACCAATAGCCCTTAAAAGGGCTTTTTATAGGGCATTGCCCAAAGTTAAACAGCTCTTTTGCAGTTACCAAAATTTCTAAGTCCCCCCTAACAGTAAAAACCCACCCCCCCAAAATAAATAAACCAAACACTAAAAACCTAAACTATCCATTGCCCTGAAAAGGGCATTTGTATGGGCATTGCCCTTAAAGGGGCATTTAGCTCTTCTGCTGCCCATCCCTAATCTAAAAAAATATATATATTTTTTTTAAAAAAACTGTCTAACTCCTAAAAATTTAAAAATTAAACCTAAGTTTAAATTAACATAAATTACAGAAAATAAAAAAAACTAATAAAAACTAATAAAAACACACATTACCAAAGTTTACAAAATTAAACCTAATCCCTATGAAAATAAAAAAAGTCCCAAAAATGAAAACACCCCCTAATCTAAGAATAAACTGCCAGTAGCCCTTAAAATGGCTTTTTGCAGGGCATTGCCCCAAGATAAACAGCTCTTTTACAGAAAAAATGTCTAAGTCCCCCTAACAGTAAATCCCCCCACCAACCAAACCCCCAAAATAAAAGAACCTACGGTATAGATGCGGTACATCTATACCGACAAGACACTGAAAAGGGCATTTGTTTGGGCATTGCCCTTAAAAGGGCATTTAGCTCTTTTATTGCCCATCCCTAATCTAAATAAAACAAACCCCCCCAAAAAACACTTAAAAAAACCTAAGTCTAACCCCCAGGTTGCTACTCACCGTTCCTGAAGTCCGGAGGAGAAGGTCCTGTTCCAAACAGCCAAGTCTTCTTCCAAGCGGTGACCTCTTCTTTCTTCTTCCAGGATCAATCTGGCACAGAGCGGAGGGCGGAGCTGAAGACCGATGACCACGGAGCTGAAGTCCAGCGACCCTGGAACTGAAGACCGGCGATCCTGGAACTGAAGACCGGCGACCCTGGAACTGAAGACCGGCGACCGCGGAGCCATGGAGCATGGAGGATCCTCTTTGTACGATCGCCGCCGTACACTGAATAGTGAATTCAAGGAACACGATCAAAAATGGCGTCCCTTGAATTCCTATTGGCTGATTTGATTCTTCAAATTCAAATCAGGCAATAGGATGAGAGCTACTCAAATCCTATTGACTGTTCAAATCAGCCAATAGGAAGAGAGCTACTGAAATTCTATTGGCTATTCAAATTTTTTAGTGTTAGGTTCTTTTATTTTGGGGGGCTTGGTGGGTGGGGGGGTTTACTGTTAGGGGGACTTAGACTTTTTTCTGTAAAAGAGCTGTTTATCTTGGGACAATGCCCTGCAAAAAGCCCTTTTAAAGGCCACTGGCAGTTTATTCTTAGATTAGGGGGTGTTTTTATTTTGGGGGGCTTTTTATTTTCATAGGGATTAGGTTTAATTTTGTAAACTTTTGGTAATTAGTTTTTTTATTTTCTGTATTGTTAGCCTTTTTTTACTTTTTGTGGAGCTGATTTGAACAGCCAATAGGACTTCAGTAGCTCTCATCCTATTGGCTGATTTGAATTTGAAGGATCAAATCAGCTAACAGGAATGCAAGGTACTCCATTTTTAAACGGCTACCTTGCATTTAACTTAAGTGTATGGCGGGGACCGTATGAAGAGGACGCTCCGCACAGGATGTCTTCGGCTTCCAGGATGGCTCCGCTCCGCGCCACTGGGATGAAGATAAAAGACGCCCCCTGGATGGATGAAGATATCGCCGCCTGGATGAAGACTTCTCGCCGCCTGGATGGAGATGGATGTACGGACTTCAGGAACCGTGAGTAGATATTATGGGGTTAGTGTCATTCTCTGACCCATGCTGCACAATGCCTTGAGCCGGCCCTGCATATTCCCTATTTTTGCATAACAAATACTGTTATATACTTGTTACCTCTGCAGACTGCCCCTTATTTTAGTGCTTTTTACAAACTTGCATTTAAGCCAGTGAGCACACTTTTATCTATATGACACACAAGAACTAGTACTGTTGGTGTTAAAAGTTAATAAAATGCAGAGAGATATGACTTATTCTGCATAGGCTTAAATTAGTGTATAATAATGTATCAATGCTGGTTGTGCAAAGCTTCTGAATGGGTAATAAATTGATTATCTATCAGACTGTTCCTGTAAATTTTAAAAAATACATATTTTTAAACTTTTTTTTACTCAGTTTTCACTTTTTCATATTTTCTGTAAAGGGACATGAAACCCAAAAGTTTATTTAATTATTCAGATAGAGCGAATAGTTTTGAACAACTTTTCAATATACTTCTATTATCTAATTTGCTTTATTCTCATGGTATCCTTTTAATTATTATTATAGCATAAACAATGCGGTTATATATAACTGTTACGTTCAAAAAAATAATATGTCAACAAATTAGCACAGAACAATCTGCAAAACTAGATATATTCTAAAAAGAAATTACATTATTCTGGGTAAAGCTAATTGTTCTCCACTGAAGATGATAAATTAGGAGCATTTTATTTTTCAACAGTAGATATTTATTAGTATTTTGCATGCTCTCTCCTTTGGAGAAGCGCACAATTAAACCACAAAGTTATTGATAAATATGTGCGCATTCTTTAGGAGAATAGAAAGGAGAATTCTGAAGTGCAGTGATAAATCTTGATAAATGATAAAGTCCAAGTGCACATTTTCACTTAGGCCAATAGATTAGATAGATAGATAGATAGATAGATAGATAGATAGATAGATAATTGGCAGACAGACAGGCAGACAGATATATAAATAAATAGATAAATAGATAGATAGATGGATAGATAGATGATAGATAGATATATAGATAGATCATAGATTCATAGATGATAGATTGATAGATAGATAGATGATTGATAGCCAGACAGACAGATGGATAGAATAATTATGCTCAAATTACACTCTCCATGGAAGTACTTTTTAAACACAAGTGGTTACTTTCCAGGCCACTTAGCAATTGTGAGTTTTTGTATTTACAGACTTAAGAGCACACTTCATGATAAGAAGCAGATTTCAAGTTTGTCAAGATTCAAAACAGAAATGTGTTTATTTTAATAATAAAAAAATCTTGAATACAGTAAAAAAGAATGCGTCAGTGTATTATTAACAACACTGTTGGATAACGAGATTGACATAGGGGATATGAAAAGCAATTTAATTTTGAAAAAGTTAACACTTTGGTAATATTTTCAATTAACATCTAATATTGATTCAGTTGCATTTTCTTTTTTCCCTTTATATTCATACCGGCATTCACATCCTTTGACACACCTATAAAAGCAAATCTTAACTATGCCCTTATGACCCACTATTAAAACTGTATTGGGAAAGTGAGGCCCAGTTAAATATGTACCCTGCACAATGGAACTACAGGACACAGAAAAAGATTATTAAAAAAATTATACAAATAAAAAAGTTCAAATCTATCTGAACCTTAACTGCAAACAAGAGAAAATGAAATGTAACTCAAGAAACGCATTTATGTTTAAATTTCCCATTCCTGTGTTCTGCGCTTTTATTATAGATAAATCAATCTGTTTTCTGGCGCCTGCAGTTTCTCAGACATGGAAGGCAAATTATCAATATTGTGTTTGGCTGAAAAAAAGAATGGAAGAGAGATATATGTGGTGCTATTAATATACATTTAAGGGTTTAAGTGTAACAGGAAAGCATATGTCATAAAAAAATGTTACAGGGCTTAGACTTTGATAAACTGCCACTTAAAAAGGACCTTAAACTTATAGCATTTAACCGCAATTAAAGGGCCCTTACAGTGATTAAAGACATGCTCTAATTCATATGTGCGACTAGTGCTGCTGATTGGATCCGGGGCTGTTCTTTAAGTAGGTGTTTAACCCCTTTGTGGTGCTCCAACAAATCAGAGCATGCCATTTGATCACCATAATGGCCCTTTAAGCACTGCATTGCAAAATAAATGTTTTGAAATTATTTAAAGGGACAGTGTACTGCTGTATGTCGCTAGTCGTTAAGGGATTGTGTATCTATAATAGCGCGGGTCTTGCCATGAGTCTCGAGCAGCAAGATCGCGCTATTTTTACAAGCCATCCGGATGGAGGGACTAATAGCGCGGTCACCATAGAAAGACCAGCAACATACAGGGTAATCAGATTTCCTTATTTTATCACTTTCTGTACACTCACATGCTTCTTCATATTATCTCTGTCTGTATACCAAAGTCCAATACTTTGAGAGAACAATTGAAAATTAACATTTTATTTCTTATCTCTCATACCTCTGACTGGGAATGTAATTTTTCAGCTGGTTATGTTTACACAGCTTTTTTCTATAGCCTATACCTAAGTATAGAAACGTTCTGTATAGGTAGGGACACTAGAAGCAAAATCAGCTATTTCAAATGCTGATATAAAGGTAAAAAAGCAATTTGTAAATTATTTAATAATTGGTAACAAATATTTAGGGTAAACTGTCCCTTTAACATTGTAATTTTGTTAACACAATGTCAAAGGACAATTTAGAGATGCACTTTTTGAAATACCTGATGGATTTCATGTTCCTGGTTTTCTGTGCTGGGGCCAAATAGGGAAATATATAATTGATTTTGCTATTAAGGCCAACCCTGCTGCATATATAAAATAATTGGCTATAACAGATAGCAGACTGCAAAACAATGCACTTTATACTAACATAATGATTGTAGCTAGCCTTTTCTCTTCTGCAGAATCAAGCACAGATTGGCTCCTCCAAGTAAGGCAAGTGGCGGATGGAGTTTGGTTACTGAAAAATAATTGCAGCAAACAATCAGCTAGATTACAAGTTATGCGCGCTATAGGGTAATTAACGAACGCAACAAAAGTTGCGTTATTTAACCTCCTATAGCGCAACCATTACAAGTTTTCAAACAGCCAGCTTGTGCGTGCGATATGGCTGCTTTGAGCGCCATACCGCACACAATGCAGGTGCTGTTTTGACGTGCTCGTGCACGCTTTCCCCATAGACATCAATGGGGAGAGCGGGTCAGAAAAAAGTCTAACCACCCCGATCGCGGAATGAAAAGCTCCATAACGCAGCCCCATTGATGTCTATGGGGGGAAAAAATACTGTTTAAACACCCTAACATAAACCCTGAGTCTAAACACCCCTAATCTGCTGCCCCTGACATCGCCGCCACCTACATAATGTTATTAACCCCTAATCTTCCGCTCCCGATATCGCTGCCACTATACTAAAGTTAGTAACCTCTATTCCCCTGCACCCCAACATCGCCTACACTAAATAAAGTTTATTAACCCCTAAACCTCTGGCCTCCCACATCACTACCACTAAATAAACCTATGAACCCCTAAACCGCCAGCCCCCCAGATTGCAACTACCTAAATTAAACTATATTAACCTAACCCTAACGTAACCCTAACCCTAACACCCCCTAACTTTAACATAATTAAAATATAGCTAAATTAAACTTACAATTATTAACTAAATTATTCCTATTTAAAACTAAATGCATACTTACCTGTGAAATAAAACCTAAGCTAGCTACAATATAACTAATAGTTATATTGTAGCTAGCTTAGGTTTCATTTTTATTTCACAGGTAAGTTTGTATTTATTTTAACTAGGTAGACTAGTTAGTAAATAGTTAATAACTATTTACTAACTAGCTAGTTAAAATAAATACAAACTTACCTGTGAAATAAAACCTAAGCTACCTTACACTAAAACCTACCAATACAAAAAATAACAAACACTAAAATTACTAAAAATAAAAAAACCTACCATTACAAAAAATAACAAACGAAATTATCCAAAATAATAAAAATGATTCCTATTCTAATACCCAGTAGCTCTCATTCTATTGGCTGATTTGAATTTAAAAAATCAAATCAGCCAGTAGGAATGCAAGGGACGCCATTTTGAATCGCCTCCCTTGCATTGAAGATTCAGTATACGGCGGCGACCGTATGAAGAGGATGCTCCACGCCAGATGTCTTCAGGATGGACCCGCTCCACGCCGCCGGGATGAAGATAGAAGATGCCGTCTGGATGAAGATAGAAGAGGCCGCCTGGATGAAGACTTCGCCGCCTGGATGAAGATAGAAGAGGCCGTCTGGATGAAGACTTCTCACCGCCTGGATGAGGACTTTGCGGCCTAGATGAAGATCGTTCAAGTGGGACTTCAAAAACTGTAAGTGGATCTTCGGGGGTTAGTAGTTTTTTTAAGGTTTTTTTTGGGTGTTTTTTTTTTAGTTTAGGGTTTGGGCTTGTTATAGAGCTAAATGCCCTTTCAAGGGCAATGCCCATACAAATGCCCTTTTCAGGGCAATGGGTAGCTTAGGTTTTTGTTAGAGTTAGGTTTTTCATTTTGGGGGGGTTGGTTGGGTGGTGGGTTTTACTGTTGGGGGGGTCTTTGTATTTTTTTTACAGGTTTTGTATTTTTTTACAGGTTTTGTATTTTTTTTACAGGTAAAAGAGCTGTTTAACTTAGGGCAATGCCCTACAAAAGGCCCTTTCAAGGGCTATTGGTAGTTTATTGTAGGCTAGGGTTTTTTTATTTTGGGTGGGCTTTTTTATTTCGATAGGGCTATTAGATTAGGTGTAAATCTTTTTAATTTTTGATAATTTCGTTTGTTATTTTTCATTATTTAGTGTTTGCTATTTTTTGCAATTTAGTCTTTTTTATTTTTTGTAATTAGATAGTTTGTAATGTTTAGAGTAGTGTTAGGATTTTTTAATGTGTATTTTAGTTTAATTTAATTGGTAGTTAGTTTAATATTAGTCAAATAGTTATATTAGTTTAATTGTTAGTTTAAACTTAGCTTTTTTAATTTGACAGGTAAGTTTTAATTTAAGATTGGGAAATTGTAATTTTAATCTAAAGTTAGGGGGGCCTTAAGTTTAGGGGTTACTAGTTTAAATTAGTTTATTGTGATGTAGGAGCTTTCGGTTTAGGGGTTACTAGTTTAGTTTAGTATATTTTGTTGTGGGGGCTTGCCGTTTAGGGGTTAATAGGTTTATTATAGTGGCGACGGTGTAGGGCTTAATAACTTTAGTATAGTGGGGGCGATGTGGGCGGACGATAGATTAGGGTTAATAATATTTAAATAGTATTTGTGATGCGGGAGGGCGGCGGTTTAGGGGTTAATACATTTTATTAGTGGACCGATTTCGGGAGCGGCAGATTAGGGGTTAATAACTTTAAAATAGTATTTGAGATGCGGGAGGGCTTTGATTTAGGGGTTAATATGTAGTTTATGGGTGTTAGTGTACTTTGTAGCAGTTTAGTTATGAGTTTTATGTCACAGATTTGTAGCGTAAAACTCATAACTACTGCTCTCAGATTTCAAAACGGATCTTGTCGGTATAGGCTGGAATGCAAAACTCTATGTCCCATGTCCCATGCAAAAACCTCATTTTTACATGTGCGGGACTGATGTTGTGTTACAGGCTAAAAGGCTTGCGGTACATCTATACCGACAAGACTTGTAATGGCTGCAGTGCTGTTTTAACGCTGAAATGGCCATTTTTGTTCAGCGTTAAAACACAAACGCACAACTCGTAATCTAGGTGAATGTTAATTTGTTTTAAATTTTTTTATATATTATACTACATCAAGTACAACAGAAATGTTTTCTTAATTACAAGGGGCCACATTACAAGAGGCGCACTAAACATTTTTTCTTTGTTTGCATGTTAACTGCGCTCAAAGGGCTAGATTACAAGTGTGACGAATATCCAACCTGTTCGTTTTTATTAAAATTGTTATACATTCACCTGGGCTGCAGCAGCAGATTTTTGCAAAGGCTCGTCAGAAACAGCAGTTATGAAGCAGCGGTCACAAAGACCGCTGCTCCATAACCCTGTCCGCCTGCTCTAATGAGGCAGACAGGAATCGCCGGAAATTCAACCCGATCGAGTACGATCTGGTTGATTGACACCCCCTGCTGGAGGCCCATTGGCCGCGAGTCTGCAGGGGGCGGCGTTGCACCAGCAGCTCACAAGAGCTGCTGGTGCAATGCTGAATACGGAGAGCGTATTGCTCTCCGCATTCAGCGATGTCTGTTGGACCTGATCCGCACTTTTAAACCTGCTGACCTGATCCGCATTTGTTAAATATGACTCAAATAAAGTTTATTATAGCAATATTGCACTATTATGTTCTATTTATTCTTTTTATGGTTCCTGCAGATAACCTGCTTGAACTGTTCAATTATAAAGAGTATTGCTAAAGACTGGCAAAACATCTCTTTGGACATACTTGTACTTTTTAGGTACACAGTGCCATGGACAGGAAAGCAACCCCAAAACATCACTGAGCCTCCTCCATGTTTCACAGTAAGGATGGAGTTATTTTCTTTGAGAGCTTATTTTCTCCTTCTGTAAACATGGGGTTGTTAGAAGAAATAAGTATATAACTTGTATGTCCAAAGAGTTGTCACATTCGAATTCGAAATAGTATTTCTAGTCTAATACTCAGGTAGATAACGAGTTGTGCGTTGGTCTTTTAACGCTGAAAAAATAGTCATTTCAGTGTTAAAACAGCAATGCAGCCATTACAAATCTTATCGGTATAGTTGTACCGGAAGCCTTTTAGTCTGTAACGCAACGTCAGTCCTGCACTCGTAAAAATTACGTTTTTTCATGAGACTTCCATAGCGCTGCCATTACAAGTTTTGCGGTGAGGCCAAAAAGTTTGCGTTACACCCTATAACGACAAGATCTGTACCGTCATCTGAGAGCAGTAGTTATGAGTTTTACGCAACAAAACTGTTACATAAAACTCATAACTAAAGTGTTACAAAGTACACTAACACCCATAAACTACCTATTAACCCCTAAACCGCCACCCTCCCACATCACAAACACTATTTAAATATTATTAACCTCTAATCTGCCGTCCGCCCACATCGCCCCCACTATACTAAAGTTATTAACCCCTATTCCGTCGCTCCCCGCCACCGCCGCCACTATAATTAACCTATTAACCCCTAAACCTCGAGCCCCCCACATCGCAATAAACTAATTTAAACTATTAACCCCTAAACCTAACGCCCCGCTAACTTTATATTAAAATTATAATTTCCCTATCTTAAATTAAAACGTACCTGTCAAATTAAAAAAACTAAGTTTAAACTAAAAATTAAACTAATATAACTATTAAACTAAAATTAAACTAACTACCAATTAAACGGCTAGATTATGAGTTTTGCGTTAGAGGCTATGCGGTGCTAGTAATGAGCAGTTTTCACTCAATGCTCACTTACATGCAGCGCTGGTATTACGAGTTTTTACAAACCCGGCATTAAAAGACAAGAAGTGAGCGTTGAGCAAAATTTTGCTCATTACCGCACTCCAATACCAGCGCTGCTTAAGTCAGCGGTGAGCTGGTGTAACGTGCTCGTGCACGATTTCCCCATATGAATCAACGGGGAGAGCCGGCTGAAAAAAAGTCTAACACCTGCAAAAAAGCAGCGTAAAACTCCTTAACGCAGCCCCATTGATTCCTATGGGGAAATAAAATTTATGTTTACACCTAACACCCTAACATGAACCCCGAGTCTAAACACCCCTAATCTTACACTTATTAACCCCTAATCTGCCGCCCCCGACATCGCCAACACCTACATTATATTATTAACCCCTAATCTGACGCTCCGGACACCGCCGCCACCTACATTATACTTATGAACCCCTAATCTGCTGCCCCCAACATCGCCGACACCTACATTATATTTATTAACCCCTAATCTGCCGCCCCCAATGTCGCCGCCACCTACCTACACTTATTACTAATAGGATTGAGCCCGCATTCTATTGGCTGATTGGAACAGCCAATAGAATGCAAGCTCAATCCTATTGGCTGATTGGATCAGCCAATATGATTGAACTTCAATCCTATTGGCTGATTGCATCAGCCTATAGGATTTTTTCTACCTTAATTCCGATTGGCTGATATAATTCTATCAGCCAATCAGAATCTAAGGGACGCCATCTTGGATGACGTCACTTAAAGGAACCTTCATTCTGTTTTAGCTGTTGGATGAAGAGGATGCTCCGCGTCGGATGTCTTGAAGATGGACCCGCTCCGCGCCGGATGGATGAAGATAGAAGATGCCGTCTGGATGAAGACTTCTGCCCGTCTGGAGGACCAATTCTGCCCAGCTTGAATGAAGACTTCTGCCCGTCTGGAGGACCACTTTGCCCGGCTTGGATGAAGACGTCTCCCTGTAAGTCGATCTTCAGAGGGTTAGCGTTAGGTTTTTTTAAGGGTGTATTGGGTGGGTTTTATTTTTTAGATTAGGGTTTGGGCGGCAAAAGAGCTAACTGCCCTTTTAAGGGCAATGCCCATCCAAATGCCCTTTTCAGGGCAATGGGGAGCTTAGGTTTTTTTAGCTAGTATTTTATTTTGGGGGTTGGTTGTGTGGGTGGTGGGTTTTACTGTTGGGGGGTTGTTTGTATTTTTTTTTTTACAGGTAAAAGAGCTGATTACCACCTTATTAATATCGGCAATACAAATTGCCAGGAACTTAATTTTCCGGCACTGGAAAGCTAAAAAATACCCGAGTCTAGCGGACTTTGTCCAAAAAATGACTGTCCAATTAATAATAGAACTATTGAACCTAGAGCCAAATAAAGAAACCCAAGTTAGAGATTTTTACATAAAATGGGTAGACATTATTAAATTACAACCACCGGTGATACAAGCAGATATTTTGAAATCCTTGCATAAAGCAGGTTTCATACCCCCGTGAGAGATATAGTATTGGATAGAACCACGCAGCTAGACTTAATGTGCTCAAACAAGGTTGTTCGTGGGCCAGTCTCTACCTCCAGAACGATATATAGTTGTAGTTTCTTGGGTCTTATATAAATAATTATATAATTTTTTTATTTTATTTTTTTTTTTATTTTTTTTCTTTCTTGTGTATTATGAACTGGTTGTCAGTTCAAATGTTTGTTTTATTTATGTTTATGTTTCTCTTTTTTTTTTGCTGAATTGGTTGAGCAACATAAAAAAAAAAAAACTCCAGCAGTATGCATACCTTTGAAGCTAAGGCAAATTGTTAGCATGCAGGTACACAGGATGACTGTTTTGATTGTTTTCTCAGATGAGTTTTGGCCCTGCGTGGCGCAATTTTGATAAAATTTTGTTTTGTCAGATCTGTTTTTGCATTTTTGTAAACTGCTGGATTTATAAATAAATATATAAAAAAAAAAGAGCTGATTACTTTGGGGCAATGCCTCACAAAAGGCCCTTTTAAGGGCTATTGGTAGTTTAGTTTAGACTAGGGTTTTTTTTTTATTTTGGGGGGCCTTTTTTATTTTAATAGGGCTATTAGATTAGTTGTAATTAGTTTAAATTTCTGTAATTTGTTTATTATTTTCTGTAATTTAGTGGGTTTTTTTGTACTTTAGCTAATTTAATTTAATTTAATTTAGGTAATTGTATTTAATTTAGTTAATTTAGTTAATTATAGTGTAGTGTTAGGTGTTAGTGTAACTTAGGTTAGGTTTTATTTTACAGGTAAATTTGTCTTTATTTTAACTAGGTAGTTATTAAATAGTTAATAACTATTTAATAACTATTCTACCTAGTTAAAATAAATACAAACTTGCCTGTAAAATAAAAATAAACCCTAAGATAGCTACAGTGTAACTATTAGTTATATTGTAGCTAGCTTAGGGTTTATTTTACAGGTAAGTATTTAGTTTTAAATAGGAATAATTTAGTTAATTATATTAATATTTATTTAGATTTATTTAAATTATATTTAAGTTAGGGGGTGTTAGGGTTAGGGTTAGACTTAGGTTTAGGGGTTAATAACTTTAATATAGTGGCGGTGACGTTGGGGGCGGCATATTAGGGGTCAATAAATGTAGGTAGGTGGCGGCGATGTTAGGGCTGGCAGATTAGGGGTTAATAATATTTAACTAATGTTTCCGAGGCGGGAGTGGGGCGGTTTAGGGGTTAATATGTTTTTTATAGTGGCGGCGACATTGGGGGCGGCAGATTAGGGGTTAATAAGTGTAGGTAGGTGGCGGCGACATTGGGGGCAGCAGATTAGGGGTTAATAAATATAATGTAGGTGCCGGCGATGTTGGGGGCAGCAGATTAGGGGTTCATAAGTATAATGTAGGTGGCGGCGGTGTCCAGAGCGTCAGATTAGGGGTTAATAATATAATGTAAGTGTTGGCGATGTCGGGGGCGGCAGATTAGGGGTTCATACATATAATGTAGGTGGCGGCGGTGTCCGAAGCGGCAGATTAGGGGTTACAATTTTTATTTTAGTATTTGCGATGCGGGAGGGCCTCGGTTTAGGGGTTAACAGGTAGTTTATGAGTGTTAGTGTACTTTTTAGCACTGTAGTTATGAGTTTTAAGTTACTGCGTTGTACCATAAAACTCATAACTACTGACTTTTAAATGCGTCAGGACTCTTGACAGGGTAGGGTGTACCGCTCACTTTTTGGCCTCCCAGGACAGACTCGTAATATCAGCGCTATGGAAGTCCCATAGAAAAAAGACTTAACAAAGTTTACGTAAGTCGTTTTGCGGTAAGGCCAAAGAAGTGTGCGGTACACCTAAACCTTCAAGACTCATAATACCAGCGGGCGTGAAAAAGCAGCGTTAGGACCAAGATGGCGTCCCTTAGATTCCGATTGGCTGATAGAATTCTATCAGCCAATCAGTATTATGGTAGAAAAACTCCTATTGGATGATGCAATCAGCCAATAGGATTGAAGTTCAATCCTATTGGCTGATCCAATCAGCCAATAGGATTGAGCTCGCATTCTATTGGCTGATTGGAACAGCCAATAGAATGCAAGCTTAATCCTATTGGCTTGGATGACGTCACTTAAAGGTACCTTCATTCAGTTTCAGTCGTTGGATGAAGAGGATGCTCCGCGTCGGATGTCTTGAAGATGGACCTGCTCCGCGCCGGATGGATGAAGATAGAAGATGCCGTCTGGATGAAGACTTCTGCCCGTCTGGAGGACCACTTTGCCCGACTTGGATGAAGACTTCTCCCGGCTTCGTTGAGGACTTCGGCCCGGCTTGGATGAAGACGTCTCCCGGTAAGTCGATCTTCAGGGGGTTAGTGTTAAGTTTTTTTTAAGGGTGTATTGGGTGGGTTTTATTTTTAGGTTAGGGTTTGGGCGGCAAAAGAGCTAACTGCCCTTTTAAGGTATTATTTTATTTGAGGGGTTGGTTGTGTGGGTGGTGGGTTTTACTGTTGGGGGGTTGTTTGTATTTTTTTGCAGGTAAAAGAGCTGATTACTTTGGGGCAATGCCCCGCAAAAGGCCCTTTTAAGGGCTATTGGTAGCTTAGTTTAGGCTATGGGTTTTTTTTTATTTTGGGGGGGGTATTTGTATTTTAATAGGGCTATTAGATTAGGTGTAATTAGTTTAAATATCTGTAATTTGTTTATTATTTTCTGTAATTTAGTGGGGGGTTTTGTACTTTAGCTAATTTAATTCAATTTAGGTAATTGTATTTAATTTAGTTAATTTATTTAATTATATTGTAGTGTTAGGTGTTAGTGTAACTTAGGTTAGGACTTATTTTACAGGTAAATTTGTATTTATTTTAGCTAGGTAGTTAATAAATAGTTAATAACTATTTAATAACTATTCTACCTAGTTAAAATAAATACAAACTTGCCTGTAAAATAAAAATAAACCCTAAGATAGCTACAATGTAACTATTAGTTATATTGTAGCTAGCTTAGGGTTTATTTTATAGGTAAGTATTTAGTTTTAAATAGGAATAATTTAGTTAATGATAGTAATATTTATTTAGATTAATTGTAATTATATTTAAATGAGGGGGTGTTAGGGTTAGGGTTAGACTTAGGTTTAGGGGTTAATAACTTTAATATAGTGGCGGCGACGTTGGGGGCGGCAGATTACAGGTTAATAAATGTAGGTTGGTTGCGGCGACATTGGAGGCGGCAGATTAGGGGTTAATAAATATAATGTAGCTGTCGGCGATGTTGGGGGCAGCAGATTAGGGGTTCATAACTATAATGTAGGTGGCGGCGGTGTGCGGAGCGACAGATTAGGGGTTAATAATATAATGTAGGTGTCTGCGATGTCGGGGTGGCAGATTAGGGGTTAATAAATGTAAGATTAGGGGTGTTTAGACTCGGGGTTCATGTTAGGTGTAGACATAAAATGTATTTCCCCGTAGGAATCAATGAGGCTGCGTTAGGGAGCTTTACGCTGCTTTTTTGCAGGTGTTAGACTTTTTCTCAGCCGGCTCTCCCCGTTGATTGCTATGTTGAAATCGTGCATGAGTACGTACGACCAGCTCACCGCTGACTTAAGCAGCGCTGGTATTGGAGTGCGGTAATGAGCAAAATTTTGCTCAACGCTCACGTCTTGTCTTTTAACGCCAGGTTTCTGAAAACTCGTAATACCAGCGCTGCATGTAAGTGAGCGGTGAGACAAAACTGCCTCTAACACAAAACTCGTAATCTAGCTGAAAAATAGTAGGACCACTCAATGCAGTAGAATTGCATTATTAACAAGTGCATAATAAAAAGACAATGATTTAACACCTACTCTGAATTTCAAATAAGCAGTAGATTTTTTTCTGACAAATGTATTTTTTCTCCTATTTTCTGGCCCCTGCATCATGTGACAGACATCAGCCAATCACAGAATAGTATACGTATACCCTTTGAGTTTGTACACATGCTCAGTAGGATCTTGTTCCCCACAAAGTGTGTATATAACATGATTGTGCACAATTTGATAATTGAAGTAAATTGGAAAGTGTTTTAAAACTGCATGCTTTATCTGAATCCTAAAAGTTTATTTTGACTTGGGTGTCCATTTAATGTGTGACATTAATACATCCATAATAAGACCACTCAAAAAATTAAAAATAAACACGGGTTTATAATTTTAAAAAAAAGATAAATAAAATCTAGCCAATGTGTGAATGAGAGCATTCTAAAACATTTGATATCATACGCAAAAACATCATCCAGCTGCTCAGGTGGTTTGTTTTGTGGTTTTAAACGATTCCATTCAATAAGAGGAGTTACTGTTTAAATTAAAAAACAACTTAAAGGGACATGAAACCAATATATACTCTTTCATAATTCAGATATAGAGTGTGTAATTTTTAACATTCTAATTTACTTCTATTATCAAATTTTCTTTGTTCTTAGTATCTTTTGTTGAAAAGCAGGGATGTAAGCTAAGGTGCGTGCATGTGTCTGCAGCACTATATGGCAGCAGTTTTGCAAGAGCACTAGATTACAGTACTATTTCCTGCCATCTAGTGCTCCAGACACCAACCTAGATATCTCTTCAACAAAGAATACCATGGGAGCAAAGCAAATGTGATAATAGAAGTCAATTGGAAACTTTTTTTGAATTGTATGCTCTGTCTGAATCACAAAATAAAATGTTTGGGTTTCATAATACTTTAACAGCAATATCTAATTAAACACATAAAAACATAAACCCATAGAAAAGAGGTGTAGCCACATTTAGGTGACAGCGGCCTAATGTTTCCCTGCAGGTTTTTTCACATAACGTTTAAAATGATCACCATGACATGTGTAGTATTAACAATTTTATATTCTTAATTATACATTTATGATTTTAACTTTATTTTAAATTTTTTTAACCCCTTCATGCTGGGGGCAAAATGTTTAACATCTGAACGAAGGAAAAAGGAAATCATGAGATCGTCGATGTGATTTCAAGGTCAGGATCGGATCGAGGGGGACTGCCTATGCTGCTAGTCACATCTCCTAGTCCGATTTTTCATTCCTGGAAAGGAGGAAGCTACTGCACACCTTATAAGGACGTTCCATGCCTTCCTACTAGTAAACTATTAATCCCTAAACCGAAAGCCCCCCACATCACAATAAACTAAATTAAACTAGTAACCTCTAAACCTAACGCCCCCCCCCTAATTTTAGATTAAAATTACAATTTCCTTATCTTAAATTAAATTAAAACTTACCTGTCAAATTAAAAAAAAATAAGTTTAAACTAGCAATTAAACTAATATAACTGTTAAAATAAAATTAAACTAACTACCAATTAAATTAAACTAAACTACACATTAAAAAAAAAATCCTAACACTATTCTAAAAATAAAAAAGACTAAATTACAAAAAATAACAAACACTAAAGTACGATAAATAACAAACAAAATTATCAAAAATAAAAAAGAATTACACCTAATCTAATAGCCCTATCAAAATAAAATAAAAAACCTAGCCTACAGTAAACTACCAATAGCCCTTAAAAGGGCCTTTTGTAGGGCATTGCCCTAAATTAAACAGCTCTTTTACCTGTGAAAAAAATACAAAGACCCCCCCCCAACAGTAAAACCCACCACCCAACCAACCCCCCAAAATAAAAAAACTAACTCTAACAAAAACCTAAGCTATCCATTGCCCTGAAAAGGGCATTTGGATGGGCATTGCCCTTAAAAGGGCATGCCCAAACCCTAATCTAAAATAAAAACCCACCCAAAAAACCCTTAAAAAAACCTATTACTAACCAACGAAGATCCCCTTACAGTTTTTAAAGTCCCGCTTGAACGATCTTCATCCAGGCGGCGAGAAGTCTTCATCCAGGCAGCCTCTTCAATCTTCATCCTGGCGGCGAAGTCCTCATCCAAGCGGCGAGAAGTCTTCATCCAGGCAGCATCTTCTATCTTGATCCCGGCGGCATGGAGCGGGTCTATCCTAAAGGCATCCGGCATGGAGCATCCTCTTCATATGGTTGCCGCAGTACACTAAATCTTCAATGCAAGGTACGCAATTCAAGATGGCATCCCTTGCATTCCTATTGGCTGAAAAACTTGAATCAGCCAATAGGAATTAGAGCTGCTAAAATCCTATTGGCTGTTCAAATCAGCCAATAGGATTTAAGCAGCTCTAATTCCTATTGGCTGATTCAAATTTTATTACAAGGACAGAGACTCCTATTTTGCTATTCTTTTCCCTTTACTACTCAAATAGCATTTTTAAAGTATAACAGATAACAGAAAAAACAGAAAGATTTAAAACATAACCAATGACAGATAATAATACAGCAGTCAGTTAGTACATATCCAATCAGATAACATCATAGTCCTTTAAACTGTGAGAAAACCGTTAAATCTCCTCTCTTTTCTTTTTGCTACTCTATAAGATAAGTATATAATTTATTGTTGATTGAGCAATAAATATTATTATCTTTGTTGTTTGTATTATATATTTTATTATTTCATTATGATTTCATTATTTTTGTTAAGGTTTTATTGTTTAGCATAATTATTCATGATCATTACATATATGTTCGTTTTTATTCACCTTCTGTTTTTTCTTTCTTTTTATTATTTTCAAATTATTACCTTATCTAATGCATTCTGTTTTTGTTTATTTTGCTGCCTAATTCGTTTTAATCCTTTGTATCCTCTATTTCTGCTCTGTACTGCTTTGAGAGTTTTTTCCGGCCACCATCTTGCTTTCTCCTTGCTGGTCTAACTCCTCCCATACATCACGGGACTCATTTTCCCGCCTCTCTATCTTCTTCCCGCCCTCCTTACAGCCCTCGTTACCTCACTGCAACTCCTGACAGCTAAACCGTTACATTTATATTGTTACAACTATTTTAGCTAACGTTTTGTTTTAAAAGTTGCTATTTTATATTTATTTCATATATCTTTGCAGCTACATATATTGCTGGCTATTCTAGATAGCTTAGTGGTTTTGTTAATGCTCTATTGATTTTAGGTCCCAATTTTGATTCCCCTCAGGTTTATACATTTTTTATATTTAAAACATTTTTTTATTAATCATTTATAACATTATTATATTTAACTATTTATTATTGTTATTATACAAAATGTCTCAGGAAAATTTATCACAAATTCCTGAAAAGTCTTTTCAGACTTTATTAGAATCCATGCAACAATTTATTGAACAGATGTCTAAAATACAATCTGCCATATCATCTGTTCATGAAGCTCAATCTCCTTAGGAAATTAGTCCTAAACCAAAAAAGGTTTCTTGCAAGTCAAAACATTTAAATATTCAGAAATCTTTTAATAAAAATAATTCTGAATCACGTCTGCTTGCTTCAGACAAAACCTCTGCAACTTTTAAGAGGAATGAGCTCAATAATTCAGACTCTGATTATGATTGAACAAACTTTAAAAAGAAAATTTTAAAGCGCAGAGTACACACAGACACATTTTCTGCAGAAGAGTCTTCTGACTCAGATATTGATAAACAGTTTGATGATAACTTAGACAAAGAAGTTGATTGTAATGATTTTGATGATGATATCATTTGTTTTTCTAATTCTCCAAATTTTTCTGACTCTTCATCATCCAGTGACATCCCAAAAAATAAAAATAGAAAGATGCCTTCCCTATCTAAACCTAAATTATTAGATAATAAAGGGGAATTATTTTCAGACCCAGATGATTTACTTCACCCTTTTATGTAAGAAGACCTTTATCTAAAAAAGCCAAGACCATTCTTAAAACAGAATGTCCCAGACCCAAACTCCCTCATTCCTGCCAAATTACCCCAGAGATTGATACTAATCTTTTAAAATTCATTGGTACAAAAAATGTTAACCTTAAGAGAGCTCCTGATAGATATTTGAGAAACTGTCAGGATAAATTATTAGATTTATTGGGTCCTATTACCAAGCTTTTTGAAATCTCAGAAGAAGGTATTTCCCAAGAATTTCTTTTAGATCCATATACTATGAGAGAGTGGATCCAAAGACTTGTATATCTTCTTGGAGATGCTAATACTGCCATAGCTACTGAAAGAAGGCGTTTGATTCTTAAGTGCATCAATCCAAAAATGTCTGCTTTTGCCCCCACTGAAATGGGCCCTAAAGCCAACGGCCTTCTTTTTGGCGAAAGTGGCCTCAAAAAACTTAGCAGTTATGCCAATGAATTTAATTATTTAAATAAAAACACAAAGAAAATATTTTATCAACCTAACAAAAATTTTGATAGGGCCAGGAAAGGACAAGGCCGCTTTCCCGGTCATTTCCAAGGCATGTCCAGGTCTCAGTTTCAAAACTTCGCCTCACCTGCCACATCCCATACAAATTTCTTTCCCACAAGAAGGAGACAATGGACAAACAGATCCTTCAGGTATCGCCCATCAAGAAGACCTTTAAAATGGTAAGTTCTGTCACCTTTACACACACACTTTTTTCCCCACAAAAAATTGGAGGCAGATTAACTCTTTTTATAAAAAAATGGACTTTAATTACACAAGACCCTTGGGTAATTCAAACTATCTCAGGTTTCCATTTAATTTTTTCTTTCCCTCCAATTCAAAATTCTCTTCCTGTACCAATAAAGTTTTCCCTTTCAGATTCCAATCTTCTAAATTTAGAAATGTTAGATTTATTAAACAAAGAGGCCATAGAACAAGTTCTAGATCCAACAAATTAATTAATCAGCAATATTTTCTTGGTAAAGAAAAAGGAAGGTTATTATCGTCCTGTAATAAATTTAAGACAATTAAACCTTTATATAGAGTACAATCATTTCAAGATGGAAGGAATTCATCTTTTAAGTTATTGTCTTATGGACAAAGATTGGTTAGTCCGTTTAGATCTCAAAGATGCTTATTTGACTATCCCAGTTCATTCAGATTTCAGGAAATTTCTTTGTTTCTTTTGGAAAGATCAAATTTGGCAATTTACTTGTCTTCCCTTTGGTCTATCATCTGCTCCTTGGGTTTTTACCAAGATATTAAAACCTGTTGTTTCTTGGTTGAGAATGAGAGGTATTCATCTTATTATTTACTTGAACGATATCCTTATTTTTCATCAAGATCCAACTATTCTTTCAGAACAATTAAACACTACAATGAATCTTCTCCAGAATTTAGGTTTTATTGTAAATGTCAAGAAATCTATCCTTTCTCCTTCTCAGAATTTATTATTTCTTGGTTTTATAATAGATACCATCTCTGCCACCCTAAGTCTTCCTATGGACAAGATAAAGAAAATAAAGAAGGAAATAAATTATCTTCTCAAGAAATAATCTTTCCCGATTCGGTCTTTAGCAAGGATTATAGGTCTTTTATCTTCTTTGATTCAAGCAATTTTCCCTGCTCCTTTTCATTATCGAGCATTACGATGCAAAAATGTTTTCCCCTCAAGGTGTAATTTTTTTCTCTTTCCAGACGTACTAAAACTATGACTTCTTCTATATTCTATCCTTATTTTTCTGAGCATCCTAAACTATGTGTTGTGTCTTGTTTAACAATTTATGAGTCTAAAACTCTTCTAAACAATTATTAATTTATTTTTCTCCTCCTTACTTACCTGTTACTTCTTCTTCTATTAGTAGGTGAGTCAAGGGGATTATGCTGCAAGCTGGTGTGGATCCTATTTTTTCTTCTCATTCTATTCGAGGAGCATCTGCTTCTAAGGCCTTATCTAAGTCTGCTTCATTACAAGATATTTGAAATGCTGTAGACTGGTCTTCTGACTCTATTTTTCGTCAGTTTTATTTTAAACCTATTTCTTCTATTCCACACCATCTGGCATCTTGATTTTATTTTATTTTCTTTAAACTAGCAAAATAGGAGTCTCTGTCCTTGTAATAAAATTCATATTATCCTAATATTATGACGGAATAATCTAGATTTTATTAAAGAGACAGAGACGAGTATTTTCCCACCTCTATATCCCTCCCTTATTATTATCATTCAGTTAATTAAAGAATTGTATTAGATTATTTTATTGGTTGATTTAATATTTATTTATATATATTTCAGTTCAACCCCCATCTAATCTAGGACCTTAAAGTGGTACCATCGTCTCAGAATTTCCGAAGTTTCAAAAGAGGAAGGACTTTCCAGTTTTTTCTTCAGATGAACTTTGTTTTTTCGTCCTGCTGATCTTCAGCATATTTTGTCTTTTTTCAGACTTTTGTTTCTTTTTGTTTCCCATGTTACTGTTCCTATTATCAATAGAAAAGAGGAGGTTTAATGGTTTTCTCACAGTTTAAAGGACTATGATGCTATCTGATTGGATATGTACTAACTGACTGCTGTATTATTATCTGTCATTGGTTATGTTTTTTCTGTTATCTGTTATACTTTAAAAATGCTATTTGAGTAGTAAAAGGAAAAGAATAGCAAAATACTCGTCTCTGTCTCTTTAATAAAATCTAGATTATTCCGTCATAATATTAGGATAATCTGATTTTTTCAGCCAATAGGAATGCAAGGGACGCCATCTTGAATTGCGTACCTTGCATTGAAGATTCAGTGTACGGTGGCGACCATATGAAGAGGATGCTCCGTGAAGGATGTCTTCAGGATGGACCTGCTCTGCGCCGCCGGGATCAAGATAGAAGATGCCGTCTGGATGAAGATTGAAGAGGCCGTCTGGATGAAGACTTCTCGCCGCTTGGATGAGGACTTCGCCGCCTGGATGAAGATTGAAGAGGCCTACTGGTTGAGGACTTCTCGCCGCCTGGATGAAGATCGTTCAAGCGGGACTTCAAAAACTATAAGTGGATCTTCGGTGGTTAGTGATAGGTTTTTTTTGGGTGGGTTTTTATTTTAGATTAGGGTTTGGGCATGTAAAAGAGCTAAATGCCCTTTTAAGGGCAATGCCCATCCAAATGCCCTTTTCAGGGCAATGGGTAGTTTAGTTTTTTTAGATAGTTTTTTTTATTTTGTGAGTTTGGGGGTGGAGGTTTGTAATGTTAGTGGGTCTTTGTATTATTTTTTTTTTCAGGTAAAAGAGCTGTTTAACTTAGGGCAATGCCCTACAAAAGGCCCTTTTAAGGGGTATTGGTAGTTTATTCTAGATAAGGTTTTCTTTATTTTGGGGTGTTTTTTTTTTAAATGGGTATAGGAATAGGAATAATTTTTATTATTTTTGATAATTTGTTTGTTATTTTGTGTAATGTATTTTTTCGTTTTGGGGTGGGTTTATATTTTTAGATTAGGGCTTGGGCAGCAAAAGAGCTAAATGCCCTTTAAAGGGCATTGCTCATACAAATGCCCTTTTCAGGGCAATGGGTAGATTAGGTTTTACTTTATTTTTATTTTGTGGTTTGGGGGGTGGGGGTTTGTATAATGTTAGGGGGTGTTTGTTTGTTTTTGTAGCAAACGAGCTGTTAACTTTAGGGCAATGCCCTACAAAAGGCCATTTTAAGAGCCTCCAAAAGGCCCTTTTAAGGGCCCTTGGCAGTTTGGGGGTGGGAGTTTGTATACTGTTAGGGGGTGTTTTATTTTCTTTTGTAGCAAAAGAGCTGTTTAACTTAGGACAATGCCCTACAAAAGGCCCTTTTAAGGGCCCTTGGTAGTTTATTAAAGATTAGGGTTTTTTATTTTGGGGTGGGTTTTTTTTATTTTTAAAAGGGTATTATAATAGGAATACTTTTTATTGTTTTGGATAATGTTTGTTATTTTTTGTAATGGTAGGTTTTTTTATTTTTTGTAATTTTAGTGTTTGTTATTTTTTGTAATGTTAGGTTTTAGTGTAAGGAAGGTTGGGTTTTATTTGACAGGTAAGTTTGTATTTATTTTAACTAGGTAGTTAGTAAATAGTTAATGACTATTTACTAATTAGTCTACCTAGTTAAAATAAATACAAACTTACCCGTGAAATAAAAATAAAATCTAAGCTAGCTACAATATAACTATTAGTTATATTGTAGCTAGCTTAGGTTTTTTTTCACAGGTAAGTATTTCGTTTTAAATAGGTATTATTTAGTTAATAATTGTAACTTTAATTTAGCTCTATTTAAATTATGTTAAAGTTAGGGGGTGTTAGGGTTAGGGTTCTGTTAGGGTTAGGGTTAGGTTTAGGGGTAAATATAGTTTAATTTAGGTTGTTGCAATGTGGGGGCCTGGTGGTTTAGGGGTTAATAAGTTTATTTAGTGGTAGTAATGTGGGAGGCCAGAGGTTTAGAGGTTAATAAGTTGATTTAGTTGCTGCGATGTCGGGGAGCAGCGGCATAGGGGTTAATAACTTTAATATAGTGGCGGCGATGTTGGGGTGCGGTGGAACAGGGATTAATAACTTTAGCATAGTGGCGGAAATATCGGGAGCGGCAGAATAGGGGTTAATAACTTTATTTAGGTGGCAGCGATATCGGGAGCGGCAGATTAGGGGTTAATAACATTATGTAGGTGTGGGCGATGTCGGGGGCAGCAAATTAGGGGTGTTTAGACTTAGGGTTTACGTTAGGGTTAGGTTTAAACGTAACTTTTCTTTTCCCCATAGACTTCAATGAGGCTGCGTTACTGAGCTTTTCTTTCCGTGATCGCATGTGTTAGACTTTTTTCTGACCCGCTCTCCCCATTGATATCTATGACGACCACGTCAAAACAGCTCTTGTTTTGTGTGGGGTATGGAGCTTGAAAACCCCATATCGCACGCACAAGCTGGGTTTTGAAAAACTTGTAATGTCTGTGCTATAGGGGGTTAAATAACGCAACTTTTCTTGCGTTCGTTAATTTTCCTATAGTGCGCATAACTCATAATCTACCCATCTGAATTTTAAAAAATCTGATTTTTTTCAGAGAAAAATATTTCCATTTGCCGACCCCCTGCATCATATGAAAGCCATCAGCCAATCACAGGCTATTGCACATATACCCTGTGATGTTTTGCACATACTCAGTAGGAACTGTGCATATAAAAAGATTTGCACAATTTAATAATTTAAGTAAATTGAAGAGTCTCTTTAAACTGCATGCTCTATCTGAATCATGAAAGTTTAATTTTAACTTCAGTGTCATTCATCAGGACTATCAGGAGCGCAAAAAATGTCCACAGCTATTATATACAACAGCTTCCAAACTGCTAATACATACTTAAGTGTTTTAGACACTAAAACAGATTGAGCAAATAAGGAGACACCTTTTATTTAGCTACAAATAAATATGTACATAGTTTTAGTAAAAACTAAAACAATTTTTTTTAATAAATACTCAGATACTAATATATCAGACATTATGGGCTAGATTGCAAGTGGCGTGCTATTTAGTGCTCTCGCATGAGTATTAACTTACGGCTAGATTACGAGTTTTGCGTTATGAGGGGTGCGGTAATAACTTGCACGTTATTATCACCGCTCACTTCCCTACAGCGCTGGTATTACAGGTTTACAAAAACCTGATGTTAGCAGGCAAGAAGTGAGCGTAAAGCAAAATTGAGCTCCATACCGCACTCCAATACCAGCGCTGCTGAAAGCCGCGGTGAGCTGGTTTTACGTGCTCGTGCACGATTTCCCCATAGACATCAATGGGGAGAGCCGGGCTGAAAAAAAGTCTAACACCTGCAAAAAAGCAGAGTAAAGCTCCGTAATGCAGCCCCATTGATTCCTATGGGGAAAGAAAATTTATGTTTACACCTAACACCCTAACATGAACCCCGAGTCTAAACACCCCTAATCTTACACTTATTAACCCCTAATCTGCTGCCCCCGACATCGCCGACACCTACATTATACTTATTAACCCCTAATCTGCTGCCCCAAACATCGCCGACATCTACATAGTGTTAGTAACCCCTAATCTCCCGCCCCCAATGTCGCCGCAACCTACCTACACTTATTAACACCTAATCTGCCGCCCCCAACGTCGCCGCCACTATACTAAATATATTAACCCCTAACCCTAAGGCTAACCCTAACCTTAACACCCACTAACTTTAATGTAATTAAAATAAATCTAATTAAAACCTAATATTAATAACTAAATAATTCCTATTTAAAACTAAATACTTACCTGTAAAATAAACCCTAAGCTAGCTACAATATAACTAATAGTTACATTGTATCTAGATTAGGTTTTATTTTTATTTCACAGCTAAGTTTGTATTTAATTTAACTAGGTAGACTAGTTAGTAAATAGTTATTAACTATTTACTAACTACCTAGCTAAAATAAATACAAATTTACCTGTAAAATAAAACCTAACCTGTCTTACACTAACTTTTTGAAAGCTGCGGTAATTACGTTGCGTTAAGGCCCAAAAAGTGTGCGGTGCCCCTAAACCTGTAAGACTCGTAATACCAGCGGAAGTGAAAAAGAGCCTTAACGCTGCTTTTTCACTCATACCACAAAACTCGTAATCTAGCCGTTAGCTAGAAGTTAATTTTTTGCTTACATTGGATAGTGCTCATATTACAAGTTGAAAGTAAATAATTTGCAAGCGAGCAAAACCCAATGTGCTTAAAGATTTGCAGAGTTTTAGAGCGCACACTGAAAAAAAACTAACACCAACTAAGGAAATAATATTGTACATTCCAATATTCTTCTTCTATACATGTATATATTTAGCTCTCCTGAAGACAGTTATATTAAGGCGCATTATGTAGCTATTAAATATAAAAATATTAATAACAATTGTTAAAGCGGTTTTAAATATGTTTAAAAAAATCATTAGAATACATTTAATTTTAAAATCTCAAAGTAATTGCTATCCCTTTAAAATGATACAATATAAATGTCACCTTTGACATGATTGATAATCTTATATCTGCAAGCAGCATATGTGCAGTACAAATGTGTCTAAACTATCTAGGGCACAAATACTTTAAAGTGAAGGTCAAGTCCGGGTGACTCATTCACACCGTTCTGCTGTTGATTTGAAATGATGTGGACTTTCCTTCATCATTTTGCCTACATTTGAATCATACCGTAGTTTATTTACCTTTTATTTATCACCCATTACACTCTATTTGTCCGCCCACCATCTTAGTTAACTTGATTGACAGAAATCTAAGATGTAATTCTCCAATCTCTATTCCCCCCCCCCGGGGGGTTCATCCCCTTTCTCAAAACGTCACTACTAAGTGATGCGCATGCGTAACTTCATTGACAGCGTCATGTCTCTGAGGCTCGTTCATGAGACGTGCATGTGTATTCCGCTTCCTGTTTCTGAACTGGATACAGCAGTTTGAGTAGTTCAAAAATGCTAACGATGCACACGATTGCATAGTACTCAATGAATGTATGTATTCATTCATTGAATACTATGTTTCACTTAAGGGGCCACAAAATGTAACGCATGCGCAATTCGGTGCACATACGAATGACTTTCTTGTGCACACGCTTTAGACAGACGTAGATGGCGTGTGGCACCGCTCACTACGTCACTACTGCAAAATAAGGAAGTGGTGGATAGAGTGTGTAATTTTAAGCAACTTTCTAATTTACTCCTATTATCAATGTTTCTTCGTTCTCTTGCTATCTTTATATAAAAAAAGAAGGCATCTAAGCTTTTTTCTTGGTTCAGAACTCTGGACAGCAATTTTTGATTGGTGGATTAATTTATCCACGAATCAGCAAGGAAAACCTAGGTTGTTCACCAAAAATGGGCCGGCATCTAAACTTAGATTCTTGCATTTCAAATAAAGATTGCAAGAGAATGAAGAAAAATTGATAATAGGAGTAAATTAGAAAGTTGCTTAAAATTTCATGCTCTATCTGAATCACAAAAGAAAAAATTTGGGTTCAGTGTCCCTTTAACAATCTACTCCTTGTGGTATTCACTAATTCTGCTCCTATTTCCCAGGAGCATCCTTCATTATCATAATCTCTGCCAATGTATTTAACCAATTGGCTTAAATTTGTATTATATCAAAAGTAAGAAAAACATATAGTTTTAATATTGCATGTGCACTTCCCCCACCCCACACACACTCTTATAGATAATGTTGTTTTCCCCCCTGTATTCCGCTTCCTGTTTCTGAACTGGATACAGCAGTTTGAGTAGTTCAAAAATGCTAACGATGCACACGATTGCATAGTACTCAATGAATGTATGTATTCATTCATTGAATACTATGTTTCACTTAAGGGGCCACAAAATGTAACGCATGCGCAATTCGGTGCACATACGAATGACTTTCTTGTGCACACGCTTTAGACAGACGTAGATGGCGTGTGGCACCGCTCACTACGTCACTACTGCAAAATAAGGAAGTGGTGGAGGGGAGGAGTCACAATGCAAAGGGGAAGTTTTTTTATATTCAATTTTTTAAATAAAGAAATATGTAAAGACAAAAATTAAGTTAGCGACTAGAAAGCTTATAAGTTATTGAATAAGTTTCAGTAGTGCAGTGGCCGGAAATTGACCTTCACTTTAACCCAAATGACTTGAATTGTACATAATACATTTTTATTTTGACAGCTGTATTTAGATGAGGTTTTTTCTATGGATTACTTCAATCTCCAACAATAGTTTTTTTAAATGTGATACTAAAGAGATTAGAAACGGACAACATCATTTATCATGTATTTTCCCGCAAACAGGAATCCACACCCATATTTCATTTTTTTCATAATGTGTCCAAAAAAGATACACAGTTTCATGTTTTAGAACTGTCTAAGAAATATCATATAGGACAGCACAGTTTTTTTTAAGGTGTGGTTAGCCTGTGTAATTATTTAAATAACACAATGAATGACAGAAAGAGATCTCTTTGATTTAACAATGGAAACATAAATCATATGACATATCAGAATTAAAGTGGAATTTTTAAACATGGAGCTTTGTCAATACATTTGGCAACTTGCCTGGGACATTTTCTACAGATCTGGAGCATACAAGAGCTCACCTGAAGATGGGAGACTGCAATGTCTTAAAAAGCATTGTGGATTCAGTCTGAAAGAATATTATTTAGTTCTGTCAACAATTCTTTATAATAAGAAAATGTGTGACATGAACAAGGATCATAGGCTTACAATAACTATGGTATTATAGTTTTTCAGTATGTACAACAAATATTTAAAGGGACACTGAACCCAAAAAAATTATTTTGTGATTCAGATAGAGTGTGTAATTTTAAGCAACTTTCTAATTTACTCCTATTATCAATGTTTCTTCGTTCTCTTGCTATCTTTATATAAAAAAAGAAGGCATCTAAGCTTTTTTCTTGGTTCAGAACTCTGGACAGCAATTTTTGATTGGTGGATTAATTTATCCACGAATCAGCAAGGAAAACCTAGGTTGTTCACCAAAAATGGGCCGGCATCTAAACTTAGATTCTTGCATTTCAAATAAAGATTGCAAGAGAATGAAGAAAAATTGATAATAGGAGTAAATTAGAAAGTTGCTTAAAATTTCATGCTCTATCTGAATCACAAAAGAAAAAATTTGGGTTCAGTGTCCCTTTAACAATCTACTCCTTGTGGTATTCACTAATTCTGCTCCTATTTCCCAGGAGCATCCTTCATTATCATAATCTCTGCCAATGTATTTAACCAATTGGCTTAAATTTGTATTATATCAAAAGTAAGAAAAACATATAGTTTTAATATTGCATGTGCACTTCCCCCACCCCACACACACTCTTATAGATAATGTTGTTTTCCCCCCTTTAATTAATTACCCATATTTGTGAGTTTTAAAATTGCTGAGTGCAAACAAGATTGAGGAGCGAATACAAGATGAACATGAGTTTTCCATCTTCAGTGGAAAGTAAACTGTGAACTTTTTACATTACTTTAAATTGTAATATATAATAGTAAGATTAGCTTAAAGGGACAGTATACACCAATTTACATTTAACTGCATGTAATAGACACTACTATAAAGAAGAATATGCACAGATGCTGATCTAAAAATCCAGTATAAAACCTTTTAAAAACTTACTTAGAAGCTCTTAATTTAGCACGGTTGATGAGATTAGCCTGGGACACCCACTGAAAGTAGAACATCCCCCCTCCCCATTAAAGACCCATTATACAAACAGAAGCAGTCTGGATTCTGTATACATCAGTATACATCTAAAACTTTGGGGCTTGGTTAGGAGCCTGAAAATCAGCAGAATGATTAATTATTTAAAAATAAGCAAAACTATAAATGTTTACAAAAACACACTCAGATGGGCTATATATATGGATCATCTACAAAACATTTATACAAAGAAAAATCTAGTGTATTATGTCCCTTTAATGAAAACCAAAAACTATAGCAATGTACATGATATGATAATTCTAAGGACTTTGTATATCATGAAACTCTGTATATTATGAAATTATGCTTTGCCTGTTCCAGTGTACATCTGGGAAGATATTAAGTGAAAAAGTGTTCCATTTGAATAGAATGCTGTAGGGGGAACTGGGATCTGACAGAAATACAAGTGTTTAGTACAACGTATGGCAAGCCAAAGGGTCACATTCTCAACTGAAGTAATTCATTTAGGTTTAAAAAATTAAGCTTTATGTCAGAAGTTAAAACCTCTTTTAAGTTATGAAGCTAAAGATAAATTATGAAAGATGAATGTAATAAGTGTTTAATAATCGACACCTTTTAAAATTGATGTCTACTCAGGATGCTTAAGGCAGGTTCACCTTACAAATTATTAATATATTGCATGCCTATTTTGCATTCTCTTCACAGACACTAAGCATGTTAGAACACATTTCCATTTTTTCTATCAGTATTTTCTATTAACTTGCTTTAGTTCTCTCTACATTTCACATTATTACATTTAAGCATGAATCTATGACTTATATAGGGCCAGATTACACACAAGCGATATCAGGTTTATTGCAGTTGTTCAAGCGCGTCGGTTGTAGCGCTCGTATTACAAGTTGAAAGTGAACGCGATCTCTTGAGTGCAATTGAATTTAACTGCGTCGGTATAACGTGACCTCAGAGCTTTGGTTAAAAAAGTGTCACAAAACACATCAAAAATATATTTAAAAGTACAGTTACACTATAATAACACTATCTATTTAAAATTATTTTAAAAAACATTTTGCTTAAAAAAGTTATAAGGGCTCAAAGGTATGAGGTCTCAGGTGCTAGAAAAAAAGGCAGGCAAAGGACTTTAACATAGACATACATACATATACATGTCTAAATATGTGTATGTATATATATATTTACATACGAAGAGAGCAGTAATGAACAACAGCTCATCAGCCAGTTCTATGGCGATTTACCACCCGGAAGCAGCCTCTTTTAGACCAGTGTGCTTTTCACAGAAGAAAACTTTCCTGAAGTATATCAGTCTGATCCCGCCAAGTAAGTAAGGTCAGTCCAGCCCCGAAATCCCAGGTGGTAAATCGCCATAGAACTAGCTGATGAGCTGTTGTTCGTTCCTGGTAGAGCGCTTCTCTCTTCTTATGCAAATTAATATGACCCTGGGGAAGTCTCCCTATGGGTGATGGGGGAAACCAGACGTGGACTCCTTGCCCTGTGTGTTTAGAGGAATGTGGCTGCACCTCACTGATGAAGCCCATAGGAGGTCGAAACAATCATCTGGGGTTGTCATGTTCCTTGTTCAGAGGAGAATTGCCTGGTATTTCGGGCTGGACTGACCTTACGTACATACATATACACACATAAACACATACAGACATATGTATACATATATAACTTTTTACTTTCAACTTATAATACGAGTGCTATCCAGCGCGCGCAAAAAGCTTACTTCTAGCGGAGTTAGCATGCGAGCGAGATCGATAAATACTGCTCCACTTGTAATCTGGCCCAAAGTGTCAGCATATATTATCAAAACATGCCCATTACAGTTGGTATTGAAAAGAATCACCCCCTTGAAAATAATCACATTTTGTTGCTTTGCAGCCTGAAATAAAGACAGGCACGGTTTTTAATTTTCCAGTTTTAATAACTCAGTGCAACTTATAACATCCAAGTGAAAGATATAACAGCAACATGCCAGCCAAAAATAAAGACAAGGCAATACCCACTGCATATCTAATACTATTCACTGAAAATGGATCACTAGCTGTAGCCTTATTTAAGTTTATATGTTACCATTTGCAGGGCTGAATTTCTCATTAGGTGGCTTAGGACAGTATTCCCTTAAAGGGAACTTTACGGCCAGTGAAGTAATAATGTTCAAAGGGATACTAAATCCAAATTTTTTCTTTCATGATTCAGATAGAGCATGCAACTTTCTAATTTACTCCTATTATCAACTTTTCTTCGCTCTTTTGTTATCTTTATTTAAAAAGCAGGTTCAGAACCTGGGTTTCGCTTGGTTATTGGTTGGCTGAATGTAGTCACCAATAAGCAAGCGCTATCCAGGGTTCTGAACCTAAAATGGGCCAGCTCCTAAGCTTTACGTTCCTGCTTTTTAAATAAAGATAGCAAGAGAACGAAGAAAAATTTATAATAGGAGTAAATAAGAAAGTTGCTTAAAATTGCATGCTCTATCTGAATCATGAAAGAAAAAAATTGAGTTTAGTGTCCCTTTAACAAAATGCTTCCAGTTAACGTCCATATTGGGGTATACAGTGGATCTTTTTAAAATTTGCCTAAGAAGTGGGAACTCTAGCAAGACAGAATAATTTAACCAGTGGTGTCTGCCCTCTCTACACATTACCCTGAGCAGATATGTAATGTTATGCAGTTTGGAAATTCTGTTTAGGAAGGTAATAAAGTTTGTGGGAAGCATCATTGATATTGGTACCCTAGAGGAACAATGGTCTGGGGTTCCCCTGAGCTCATGTTGTAAATGTATTGTTACTCATAAAGTTGAATCTATGGTATGATGCATGTTTGTCAATTATAAAAATGAAGAATAAGGAAAAGATCAACAGAACTTCTCTGTGCTGCCATTGCTGTCCAATGGGGTTTGACAATTTAGGGAAAGTCTAACTTGGGTCAAAACTAGCACCCTGAATACTTACCTTAGTCTATTGATCACAGACAATTTAGCTACATTTTTCTATTGGCATCTAGTTCTTTACACCTAGACATTGGCAAAGCATCACTATTTACTATTTTAGCTCATTTTGTCTCACATGTTTCTTAGAACTGGAGGTCAGGTGTTTATGGATGGATCACACACCTCTACTAGACAACCAGGGATCATTGATTTGTACAGAGTATTTGGAGAGCCTAAGACTGGGAAGGCATATGTCAAATTACACCTCCAGCTGAAAAAATGCTGAAAATTCCTACAAAAATGTTTAAAGTACTCTTTGAACAATGTTTACAGACCCCTAGGCTGCCCTCCGCTGTGGCTATACGTTATTATGAAGTATGTTTTTGCCATTCGGTTAATAAACTTGTTTTTAATTAGTTGTCCCTTATGAAAATTAATGGTTTAAGTGCCAGAGGGAGCATCAACAGACATCTGACATTGAAATATTTGGTTTTAAATACTTAAAATGCTTAATACTTAAAATAACTGATTATCCTTCCATCAATAGGTGTGAGTTCCTTTTGTCCAAATCCTCTGTAACAGATTTCTGGGTGGACATAATTTGGGGTAAAGAGTCTGCTTTACATGTTCCATTAGAAATAGAACATGGCAATGTTAAATAAATATAAAGCCCAGAAAGAATCTTCCTTTTAATTAATCAACAGAACAATAATGCCACAGAAGAGCATTTTAAATTTTATTAGATGTTACCCTGTTTCTGTCCATCAGCCTGGAGGTTGGGTTTTACACCATTGGTAAACTGTCTTCTACAGTGTACAATAAAAATTGTTATTGCCAATTAAGTTCTTCTTATCAAATGGAATAAAATTACATTAAATTAATGATGAAAATACAATGTTGGTGCAGTCAAATCCAAATCCAAATAAATATAAACTGCAAGGCCTAGAAGCTAATTCTTGTGAAATAAATGGGGGGGACAGGGGATAATCCTCCCAACATTCTAAAAGCACAACCCAGAAGCCGATGGCTGGGAGTCTGGAAAGGCCAGGACATAGTCTGGGTACTCTAGAGGTGTGTTCTGAGCAATCCAATTAGGTAATCTGAAGATCTGTGTAGTCTTTATGGGGTTTGAATGTTTATGGACATTCCCAGACTTCATTGAAAAAACTCAAGATCTGAACAGAAGTAGAATAGACAGCAGTACATAACTTCTATAATTGGTACAAACTGAAGGATCATTAGCACTGGGTCTGCACTCTTGTCCTAATTTAAAGTAAGTAAAGTTTTCAGTTCTGTTTTTGGCCTAAAACTAAATAACCCCATCTGCCAGAACATCAAGGTATTTTAGCTTGTTAAGAAATCTATTCTTCCTGAAGAATTAAAATAATGTACTAATGATAACACATTAAAGCTTTTATTTAATTAGATTCATTAAGTTAAACCATCTAAAGCAGATTTAGATGTTTGTGCTTTTTTGCATTTACATTTATCTTTTAGTGTTTTATTTCTGTTACTGTTTCATAAAAATCATGTTGTTGTTTTTCCTTCTTATAGCCAACTATGCACTTTCATAATATAACTTAGGTTTCCAGAGATAAAAATTTTTATTTACAAAAAGCCACCACCGAGAACACATTATTTTCAATATTTTGACATTACTTTTTAATTTACATTTAAGCATCACTCATCATATTTTCGAATATACAATTTTACATGTTTAAAGTCTCCTCACACAGCTATATACTGTGAGCCAATGGCAGGAATGAACAGTAGCAAAATGCTTGGAAAAGATAGGTGAACCAAAGGCCCCTCAGCATTCTCCTGAGCATCTATGAATTTAGGCTATTATTAGGTACATTTTAACGCTGTGCAATTCATTTTTTTACACAAATTATTTATCCAATATACCCCTGTATAGGCCTCCCATTTCCTACATACACCCACTTTTGTCCCTATATTACATTTGTATAGATTAGCACATAATCTATGAGCCCCTAACATAAACAAAAAACAAAACATGTCTACAGGTTTTAGTTAGTAATCCTTATAACTATGCATGGGGTTTGCATTGCTAGGCAGTTAGCCCTATCATAATAGTATATGTTTGCACAGAGATAAGGGGGCAGTCTGCAGAGGCTTAGATACAGGTAATTATAGAGGTAAAAAGTGTATTAATATAACAGTGTTTGTTATGCAAAACACGGGAGTGGGTAATAAAGGGATTATCTTTTTAAACAATATCAATTTTCAAGTAGATTGTCCCTTTAAAGGGTTATAAATCTTATGTTATTTGTATGAATAACAAATTCATTATAAGAAACTTCAATATTAAAAGTTTTAAATGCACTTACTTTTATCCCAAAACGAAGATTCTTCTTATTTATAATTCATATTTTTAGATCTTCTATAAATGACTCTAACGACCACTCCAAAAAAAAAAGGTTGGAATTCAGAATTATTCAGGCTCTCACATCCTCCAATCACGCCTCACTTTCACACCTCTAATTTGAATATGCGTGACGAGCTGTAAGTGAGGGGAAGTGCTAGGTGTAAAAAGTGATCGGTTCCAGAGCACACAGCCCAGCTCTTTGTGACTGAGAGACCCCCTTATTTTAAACTGCCAATATTCTAACAGGCACCTTTCAGCTGCAATGCTCCTTCCCTATGCTGCCAGTACATGGAGAAGGGGGGCTTAGGCGGAGGTACAAACCGTTGAGATACAGCCATCGCCTGTTGGATTCTGCGACCCATCTGTCGCATGCGCACATTGTGGTTGCAAAACCCGATGACAGACAGCTTTTCTGTCAGATTTTGCAACCAGCTGACACAGAAAGAGTGAAGATCAATTTGCATATGCGTGGGCTAGAATCGATAGGAAATGCGCATGCGGGCCTCCATGATTGTTCTACTCAGGTAGAACACGGCAATTTGCAGTGCATAATGAGGTTCCTGAAGGGTTTGGCAGCAATAATAATTTTGTCAGGAAAATAAAGTTAAACAATGAAAATTGGCTAATATATGTTATTTGCAATATTATATAAAGTATTTGGTAAGATGTTTTGAAAAATGTAAAAAAAAAATGGGTTTACTATCCCTTTAAGTAAGCATTTTATAAGTGAGGCCATTAGAATTACACAAAATAATTATACAGGAATTCTACTTAATGCTTACCACAGTGCTGCTTATTAAGCTAAATGAACTGCCTACTGACATCTGCTGAATGAATGAACACTACATCAAGTTACCTTACTCTCTCTATTTTGCTTTCAGGTATGTCAATTGAGTCCCTGTACCATATCCTGAAAATCTGACTGTTTTCTGCTGCTGTCCCACTCTGGGCCAGATTACGAGTGGTGAGCTGTTTCACACCAGGGATGCAGCTGCTATGTGAAGAACATTGGAATGTAAAATATTTATATTTTCATGTCGGGTTAGCCCACTTGAAAAATACGATTTGGTTTGCGCGCGAGTATAGTGTTTTTTCCCCACTTTTCTTGCTCTATTGAGTTATATGGGGAATACCTTAAAGGAACTGTCAACTCAAAAATTTTTATTGTTTAAAAAGATAGATAATTCCTTTATTACCCATTCCCAGTTTTGCATAACCAACACCGTTATATTAATATACTTTTTGCCTCTGTGACTACCTTGTATCTAAGTCTCTTCTGACAGCCCCCTGATCACATGCCTTTTTATTTATTTATTTATGTATTATCTATTCACTTGTATTTTAGCCAAATAGTGCTGTGTTGTGCACAACCCATTGGCATGAGCACAATGTTATCTATATGGCCCACATGAACTAGCAGTCTTCTGCTGTGAAAAGCAAATAAAAAAAGCATGTGATAAGAGGCTGTCTGTAGTGGCTTAGAAACTGGCAGAAATGTAGAGGTTTAAATGTTATAAAGTATATTAATATAACCATGTTGGTTGTGCAAAGCTGGGGAATGGGTAGTAAAGAGTTATCTATCTTTTTAAACAGTTTTGGTGTTGACTGTCCCTTAAATGTGGTCATAATATTCTATCTTCGGCTTTTTGTGCGCAACAGGTTTTTACTTTTAACTTGTAATACGCACACTACCAGATGCGCGCAAAAAGGGCAAGACACAAGGGGCCAGATTATGAGTGGAGCGCTATTTAGCGCTTTCGCTAGAGAGCTAATTGCGCTAAAAGTAAACTTTTTTCATGCGTCGAGTTGCACTCGTATTATGAGTTGAAAGTAAAAAGTTATCCCTCTGGTGCCATCTTGGCACGTGCAAAAAGCGGAATTTAGAATAAGGGGCGTGCGATAACCTATTCGACCATAGAAGTCAATGGAGAAAAAAAAGTGGAAACACCCCACTTGTGAGCAAACCAGATCCATATGTGGGTTAACCCAAAATGAAAATATGAATATTTCACATATCAATGTTCTTCACATAGCAGAATATGTTCTCTTTATTCATAAATAGATATTTCTACATATATATGATAGCATTTTGGTACAATCTATAATATACCTATATATATATATATATATATATATATTTATATTTATTTTTTAATTAGAAAGAGCAAGGGGAGACTTGTTCTTTGAAGAATACACAAACTAGCACTCAAGGTTAATAGTTTCGAATATGTTTGGACAGCATATAATGACTAAACTTGTGATATTAAGTAAAACATAACTTTTATTCAGTAACTTACAAAATTAGGAATTTAATTAAAACCACACTTAGGTAACCTTCTGTAGTAGAACGTCAGGTTATGTGCATAAATATTATCTGGTCTGATGTACAAATGAAAGACTGTATGTATTGAGTTAGTAACACTATGGTCAAGATTATAAATCTCTGCAGATCTGCTGCAGTCATGAAAGGTTAAACGGCACTAGCTTGTCGGTTGCTATCCAAAAGGGGATGTATTATAGATATTATAACACAGCTGTTAAGTAATATAGTACTCTTAGATTATGATAGAGATGCAATTTGTTATAATGAAGTTTGGGTAACTAATAACAGATCATTACATGGGTTGTATGAAAACAGTATATCTTTGTTAAATACTTTGTATATATATTTTTTGTTTTTTTATTTTGTTTGATATCGTCACCTACAAATATGTATTGAATCAATATATTCTTAGTGTTCCCACATTCAGTTTGGTTGTATTACAGCTACTTATATTTACCCAGTTAAATACCCTTAAGTGAACTCTAGGGTAGTTGTATATTTAACCACTTATATATGTTTTCTAGATAAACCTTAAGTTAGTATCTTAGAGTGCATCTGGTTATAGACGTTAGCGGTTTATTGCTAGTAATATCCGCGCATACTCTGTGGTATATACTACTCAGGTATCTTTCGGTATAATGCAGCGTATAGAGTTAAATGCATGTAGCAGCTCAATTTGTCGAATCCGTGATATAAGAGAGTAGTATTAGTAAGACTTAAGTGCATGTTAAAATAGTGGTGTACTTAGCCTCCCACAAGCCTAGCTCATATCTTAGGAGGTAACTGATCGTAAGTATTAGCGATTTTATGAATTATAATTTCCACCAGTAGACTGCAGTATATATTAATAAAATGTCAGTCGATGTAAAGTAGCATTGAGAGTTAACTACTACTTACCAAGCACCTGTTAGACAAATCTGTAATACAACTGGGAACGCTAAGATAGTAGTATATTTAGCCCCATGTATGTGTTTTCTCGATAAATTTTATAAATTATAATGTCCGCTAGTAGTCTGCGGTAAATATTAAGGTACAGCGTTTTAAGTTAACTGCTGTTATAACATCTGTTAAGCGGATTACTAGTACAGCTAGATAGTATTAACAGGACTCCAATTTCCAAATAAATAGTATCATCAGAGACCAGAATATAATATTGAGAGTTAAATACATCTACTACATTAATAAGGTTACTAAGTGCTGACTAAAAACACAGGAGCTCCTAGGACTCCTCACCAAAACCCTAATCTTCCTGACATGTTTCGCTGTTACCGGCTTTTTCAAAGGAATTACCGCACTGCCGGGTCTTCGGCTTTTTATGGTGTGTTAAAACACGCCCACAAGTATGACGTCCATTTTTAGGGATAGATTATTGGTTGATTCCGATTGGCTGATAGAATCCTATCAGCCAATCGGAATTCGAGGGACGCCATCTTGGATGACGTCCCTAAAAGGAACCTTCATTCGTCGTTAGTCCGTCGGTGAAGAAGGATGGCTCCGCGTCGGCTACTTGAAGATGGACCCGCTCCGCGCCGGATGGAAGAAGATAGAAGATGCCGCTTGGATGAAGATGTCTGCCAGTCCGGATGTCTGCCAGTCCGGATGTCCTCTTCCGGATAGGAGGAAGACTTTGGACCCTCTGGAGGAGCTCTTCTTTCCGGATACGATGAAGACTTCGGACCCTCTTCTGGACGAATCGGTGATACCCGGCGTGGTGAAGACAAGGTAGGGAGATCTTCAGGGGCTTAGTGTTAGGTTTATTTAAGGGGGTTTGGGTTAGATTAGGGGTGGTGGGTTGTAATGTTGGGGGGTATTGTATGTTTTTTTTTACAGGCAAAAGAGCTGAATTCTTTGGGGCATGCCCCGCAAAAGGCCCTTTTAAGGGCTGGTAAGGTAAAAGAGCTTTACAATTTTTATTTTAGAATAGGGTAGGGCATTTTTTTATTTTGGAGGGCTTTGTTATTTTTTTTAGGGGGCTTAGAATAGGTGTAATTAGTTTAAAATTCTTGTAATCTTTTTATTTTATGTAATTTAGTGTTTTTTATTTTTTGTAATTTAGTGTTTGTTTGTTTTTTGTAATTTAGTTTAGTTGATTTAATTGTAGATAATTGTAGATAGTTTAATTAATTTATTGATCGTGTAGTGTAGTGTTAGGTTTAATTGTAACTTAGGTTAGGATTTATTTTACAGGTAATTTTGTAATTATTTTAACTAGGTAGCTATTAAATAGTTATTAACTATTTAATAGCTATTGTACCTGGTTAAAATAAATACAAAGTTGCCTGTAAAATAAATATTAATCCTAAAATAGCTACAATATAATTATTATTTATATTGTAGCTATATTAGGGTTTATTTTACAGGTAAGTATTTAGCTTTAAATAGGAATAATTTATTTAATAAGATTTATTTTATTTCGTTAGATTAAAATTATATTTAATTTAGGGGGGTGTGAGGGTTAGGTTTAGATTTAGCTTTAGGGGTTAATACATTTATTATAGTAGCAGTGAGGCCCGGTCGGCAGATTAGGGGTTAATAATTGTAGGTAGGTAGCAGTGACGTTGGGGGGGGCAGATTAGGGGTTAATAAATATGTAGGGGTCGGCGATGTTAGGGGCAGCAGATTAGGGGTACATAGGGATAATGTAGGTGGCGGCGGTGTGCGGTCGGCAGATTAGGGGTTAAAAAAATTTAATAGAGTGGCGGCGATGTGGGTGGGCCTCTGTTTAGGGGTACATAGGTAGTTTATGGGTGTTAGTGTACTTTAGAGCACAGTAGTTAAGAGCTTTATGAACCGGCGTTAGCCCAGAAAGCTCTTAACTCCTGGCTTTTTTCTGCGGCTGCACAAGTATGACGTCCATTTTTGGGGATAGATTATTGGTTGATTCCGATTGGCTGATAGAATCCTATCAGCCAATCGGAATTCGAGGGACGCCATCTTGGATGACGTCCCTTAAAGGAACCTTCATTCGTCGTTAGTCCGTCGGTGAAGAAGGATGGCTCCGCGTCGGCTACTTGAAGATGGACCCGCTCCGCGCCGGATGGAAGAAGATAGAAGATGCCGCTTGGATGAAGATGTCTGCCAGTCCGGATGTCTGCCAGTCCGGATGTCCTCTTCCGGATAGGAGGAAGACTTTGGACCCTCTGGAGGAGCTCTTCTTTCCGGATACGATGAAGACTTCGGACCCTCTTCTGGACGAATCGGTGATACCCGGCGTGGTGAAGACAAGGTAGGGAGATCTTCAGGGGCTTAGTGTTAGGTTTATTTAAGGGGGTTTGGGTTAGATTAGGGGTGGTGGGTTGTAATGTTGGGGGGGTATTGTATGTTTTTTTTTACAGGCAAAAGAGCTGAATTCTTTGGGGCATGCCCCGCAAAAGGCCCTTTTAAAGGCTGGTAAGGTAAAAGAGCTTTACAATTTTTATTTTAGAATAGGGTAGGGCATTTTTTTATTTTGGAGGGCTTTGTTATTTTTTTTAGGGGGCTTAGAATAGGTGTAATTAGTTTAAAATTCTTGTAATCTTTTTATTTTATGTAATTTAGTGTTTTTTATTTTTTGTAATTTAGTGTTTGTTTGTTTTTTGTAATTTAGTTTAGTTGATTTAATTGTAGATAATTGTAGATAGTTTAATTAATTTATTGATCGTGTAGTGTAGTGTTAGGTTTAATTGTAACTTAGGTTAGGATTTATTTTACAGGTAATTTTGTAATTATTTTAACTAGGTAGCTATTAAATAGTTATTAACTATTTAATAGCTATTGTACCTGGTTAAAATAAATACAAATTTGCTTGTAAAATAAATATTAATCCTAAAATAGCTACAATATAATTATTATTTATATTGTAGCTATATTAGGGTTTATTTTACAGGTAAGTATTTATCTTTAAATAGGAATAATTTATTTAATAAGATTTATTTTATTTCGTTAGATTAAAATTATATTTAATTTTGGGCGTGGTGTGAGGGTTAGGTTTAGATTTAGCTTTAGGGGTTAATATATTTATTATAGTAGCGTTGAGGTCCGGTCGGCAGATTAGGGGTTAATAATTGTAGGTAGGTAGCAGTGACGTTGGGGGGGGCAGATTAGGGGTTAATAAATATGTAGGGGTCGGCGATGTTAGGGGCAGCAGATTAGGGGTACATAGGGATAATGTAGGTGGCGGCGGTGTGCGGTCGGCAGATTAGGGGTTAAAAAAATTTAATAGAGTGGCGGCGATGTGGGTGGGCCTCGGTTTAGGGGTACATAGGTAGTTTATGGGTGTTAGTGTACTTTAGAGCACAGTAGTTAAGAGCTTTATGAACCGGCGTTAGCCCAGAAAGCTCTTAACTCCTGGCTTTTTTCTGCGGCTGGAGTCTTGTCGTTAGATTTCTAACGCTCACTTCAGCCAAGACTGAAGCGTTAGAAAGATCCCATTGAAAAGATAGGATACGCAATTGGCGTAGGGGGATTTGCGGTATGGAAAAGTCATGGCTGGAAAGTGAGCGTTAGACCCTTTCCTGACTGACTCTAAATACCAGCGGGCGGTAAAAACCAGCGTTAGGACCCCCTAACGCTGGTTTTGATGGCTAACGCAGAACTCTAAATCTAGGCGTTAGAGATGTTAATTGCTTCCTCTTAATGACTTTCTTCTTCTTCCTCCTCCCCTTTCCACTTCCTTGCACTTTCCCAATACCTATATACTAACCCTCTAATTTTTATCACATTAGTCTGCTTCCCGTTATCACTCACGAGTAGTTAATATTATAAACGTCAATATAAATGATCTAACTAATGTTTTTCACATTTTTACCACCTACATATAAGCACATACACATGTTTAGGCATGTATTGCCCTACGATACATAAGTACATATGTTAACACATTCATGTACTTTGTAGCCCTGTATCACATCATGGTGTCTCACTAAGATACTAACACTAATCTAAGCGCAGTAAGGGTTTCCCTAAGGAATATAATATGAAAAAAATGACAAGAATAAGAATCATAATTGGATCATTTCTGTCACGAGTATCTCTAATTCTAATTTCATTCTAATTATAATTCTATTCCATTCTAGTATGTGTAAAGATGAGCTAATTAATAGTATGATGTCCAACTTTATACAATTCAGATGGTAATACAATAGCGGTAATTTCAAGATAGATACAACTTCAATAGGGAATAAGTTTTCATTGAACACAGGTAGGAAACCGAAGAAATATATTAACGAAACATCTTTATTAAACCAGACATAATAATAAACGCAGCACTGGACGTCGTTTGATGAAACTTTAGATTTCTATAAATACACTTAAAAATTAACTATAGATGTTGAATAATACCAGGAGAATGTGGGTGAAAATATAGGATTTCTGGGTTGTCAATATACGTTTCAGACAACTGATTTAAATTAAACGATGACTTTCTCCAAGTATTAACATTCTGTCAAATGAGAGAGGTGTGTGCGCCTGAACCAATAATACAACCTTTACGCTTCTGACGTAAACAAGATGGGCGTTAACAAGCTATCAACCAATAATCTATCCCCAAAAATGGACGTCATACTTGTAACAGCGAAACATGTCAGGAAGATTAGGGTTTTGGTGAGGAGTCCTAGGAGCTCCTGTGTTTTTAGTCAGCACTTAGTAACCTTATTAATGTAGTAGATGTATTTAACTCTCAATATTATATTCTGGTCTCTGATGATACTATTTATTTGGAAATTGGAGTCCAGTTAATACTATCTAGCTGTACTACTAATCCGCTTGACAGATGTTATAACAGCAGTTAACTTAAAACGCTGTACCTTAATATTTACCGCAGACTACTAGCGGACATTATAATTTATAAAATGTATTGAGAAAACACATACATGGGGCTAAATATACTACTATCTTAGCGTTCCCAGTTGTATTACAGATTTGTCTAACAGGTGCTTGGTAAGTAGTAGTTAACTCTCAATGCTACTTTACATCGACTGACATTTTATTAATATATACTGCAGTCTACTGGTGGAAATTATAATTCATAAAATCGCTAATACTTACGATCAGTTACCTCCTAACATATGAAGATGGGATGAAGATAGATCCGGAAGAAAGAAGATTGAAGATGCCGCTTGGAAGAAGACATCGCCCGGTTGGAAGACCTCTTCAGCGCCGCCTGGATGATGACTTCATCGGATGGAAGTCTTCTTCAGCGCCCCTTAGATGATGACATCTGCCGCTCCGGATCGCCTCTTCGGTTCCATCGGTGGTCGGCTGGCTGAAGATGACTCAAGGTAGGATGATCTTCAGGGGGGTAGTGTTAGGTTTATTTAAGTGGGGTTTGGGTTAGATTAGGGGTATGTGGCTGGTGGGTTTAAATGTTGGGGGGAGTTGGATTTTTATTTTACAGGCAAAAGAGCAGAATTCTTTGGGGCATGCCCCGCAAAAGGCCCTTTTAAGGGCTGGTAAGGTAAAAGAGCTGGTAACTTTTTAATGTAGAATAGGGTAGGGATTTTTTTATTTTGGGGGGCTTTGTTATTTTATTAGGGTGCTTAGATTAGGTGTAAGTAGCTTAAAATTGTTGTAATATTTTTTAAATGTTTGTAACTTATTTTTTTTTATTTTTTGTAACTTAGCTTTTTTTTATTTTTTGTACTTTAGTTAGTTTATTTAATTTAATTTAATTGTAGTTATTTGTAGGTAATTTATTTAATTAATTTAATGATAGTGTAGTGTTAGGTTTTATTGTAACTTAGGTTAGGATTTATTTTACAGGTAATTTTGTAATTATTTTAACTAGGTAGCTATTAAATAGTTATTAACTATTTAATAGCTATTGTACCTGGTTAAAATAAATACAAAGTTGCCTGTAAAATAAATCAATGGGTCGGCAGATTAGGGATTAATACTATTTATTATAGGGTTTTTGAGGCGGGAGTGAGACGGTTTAGGGGTTAATACATTTATTATAGTAGCGGTGAGGTCCGGTCGGCAGATTAGGGGTTAATAAGTGTAGGTAAGGTAGCGGCGACATGGGGGGGTGCAGATTAGGGGGTAATAAATATAATACAGGGGTCGGCGGTGTTAGGGGCAGCAGATTAGGGGTACATAGGGATAATGTAGGTTGCGGCTGTGTACGGAGCGGCAGATTAGGGGTTAAAAAAAATATGCAGGGGTCAGCAATAGCGGGGCGGCAGATTAGGGGTTAATAAGTGTAAGGTTAGGGGTGTTTAGTCTCGGGGTTCATGTTAGGGTGTTAGGTGCAGACTTAGGAAGTGTTTCCCCGTAGGAAACAATGGGGCTGCATTAGGAGCTGAACGCTGCTTTTTTGCAGGTGTTAATTTTTTTTTCAGCTCAAACTGACCCATTGTTTCCTATGGGGGAATCGTGCACGAGCACGTTTTTGAAGCTGGCCACGTCCGTAAGCACCGCTGGTATTTAGAGTTGCAGTGGCGGTAAATATGCCTGTACGCTCCCTTTTTGGAGCCTAACGCAGCCCTTCTGTGAACTCTAAATACCAGCGGTATTTAAACGGTGCGGGGGGAAAAAAACACACGTAGCTAACGCACCCCTTTGGCCGCAGAACTCTAAATCTAGCCGAAGGTTCTTAATATATAGATGGTTATGTGTGATAAGGTAAATTGGATTTAATATCCAGTATAGATTCAGAATCGATTTCATTGGACATATATTTACAGTAGAGCATTGGGCTTACTGTGTTGTTCTCATAAGACTTTAAACTCTATAGTAGTGCCATTGGTCCTTTCTTTTGTAAGAATATATATATATATATATATATATATATACAGTATATATACATGATTATATACAGGTATAGATATTAATTTCTATTTATAAATACTTAGAACTTATTCCCCTATGTGCAGTACATTGTCAGATATTAACAGTAAATACAGGGTATAACACTTTATTAAATCTGAATATTGAATAAATATTATTTATCATGTTTTCATCTACTTAACTGCAAAGGGCTCCGATGCAGTTTTATATATGTTTATATATGTGTACATATGTATTTATGTGTTTATATGTATATATATGTCTGTAGATACATATATACTGTACACATATAAATACATAAATATAAATGCATACATATATACAGTATCTCACAAAAGTGAGTACACCCCTCACATTTTTGTAAATATTTTATTATATCTTTTCATGTAACAACACTGAATACATGACTCTTTGCTACAATGTAAAGTAGTGAGTGTACAGCCTGTATAACAGTGTAAATTTGCTGTCCCCTCAAAACAACTCAACACACAGCCATTAATGTCTAAACCGTTGGCAACAAAAGTGAGTACACCATTAAGTGGAAATGTCCAACTTGGGTCCAATTAGCCATTTTCCCTCCCCGATGTCATGTGACTCGTTAGTGTTACAAGGTCTTGGGTGTGAATGGGGAGCAGGTGTGTTAAATTTGGTGTTATCGCTCTCACGCTCTTTCATACTGGTCACTGGAAGTTCAACATGGCACCTCATGGCAAAGAACTCTCTGAGGATCTGAAAAAAGACTTGTTGCTCTACATAAAGATGGCCTAGGCTATAAGAAGATTGCCAAGACCCTGAAACTGAGCTGCAGCACTGTGGGCAAGACCATACAGCAGTTTCACAGGACAGGTTCCACTCAGAACAGGCCTCGCCATGGTCGACCAAAGAAGTTGAGTGCACGTGCTCAGCCTCATATCCAGAGGTTGTCTTTGGGAAATAGACGTATGAGTGCTGCCAGCATTGCTGCAGAGGTTGAAGGGGTGGGGTTCAGCCTGTCAGTGCTCAGGCCATAAGCCGCACACGGCATCAAATTGGTCTGCATGGCTGTCATCCCAGAAGGAAGCCTCTTCTAAAGATGATGCACAAGAAAGCCCACAAACAGTTTGCTGAAGACAAGCAGACTAAGTACATGGATTACTGGAACCATTTCCTGTGGTCCATTGAGACCAAGATAAACTTATTTGGTTCAGATGGTGTCAAGCATGTGTTGCAGCAACCAGGTGAGGAGTACAAAGAGAAGTGTGTCTTGCCTACAGTCAAGAATGGTGGTGGGAGTGTCATGGTCTGGGCCTGCATGAGTGCTGCCGGCACTGGGGAGCTACAGTTCATTGAGGGAACCATGAATGCCAACATGTACTGTGACATACTGAAGCAGAGCATGATCCACTCCCTTTGGAGACTGGGCCACAGGGCAATATTCCAACATGATAACGACCCCAAACACACCTCCAAGATGACCACTGCCTTGCTAAAGAAGCTGAGAGTAAAGGTGATGGACTGGCCAAGCATATCTCCATACCTAAACCCTATTGAGCATCTGTGGGGCATCCTCAAATGGAATGTGGGGGGAGCGCAAGGTCTCTAACATCCATCAGCTCCGTGATGTTGTCATGGAGGAGTGGAAGAGGACTCCAGTGGCAACCTGTGAGGCTCTGGAGAACTCCATGCCCAAGAGGGTACTGGAGAACTCCATGCCCAAGAGGGTTAAGGCAGTGCTGGAAAATTATGGTGGGCACACAAAATATTGACACTTTGGGCCCAATTTGGACATTTCCACTTAGGGGTGTACTCACTTTTGTTGCCAATGGTTTAGACAATAATGGCTGTGTGTTGAGTTATTTTGAGGGGAAAGCAAATTTACACCGTTATACAGGCTGTACACTCACTACTTTACATTGTAGCAAAGTGTCATTTCTTCAGTGTTGTCACATGAAAAGATATAATAAAATATTTACAAAAATGTGAGGGGTGTACTCACTTTTGTGAGATACTGTAGATACATATATTTATATATATATATATATATATATATATATATATATATATATATATATATATATATATATATATATATATACACACACACACATACATATACATCTTTAGACATGTATATATATCTTTAGACATGTATATGTATCTTTAGACATGTATATGTATCTTTAGACATGTATATGTATGTCTGTCTATTTTAAAGCCCTTTGCCTGCCTGAGATCTCATATCTTTACTTTTTTGTGCAGAATTTTTTTTTGAATAATTTTTACTATATAGTGTTTTTACGAGTGTAACTGTATTGTGAAATGTATTTTTTATTTGTTTTGTGAGACTTTTTGTTTTGCGAAAGTTAACCACAGCTCTGAGGATGCATTTCAGACCACCACCTTCTCACCTATAATCTTAGTGTACAGGCTAAACCTTCTTCTCCCCCTCGCCCATGCACCTGTAGAAATCTGCACACTGTGGATCCTCTTCAATTTTCCAACCTTATTCAACATCTCCTCCACCACACTTCCAGGATATCCTGCCCTGACCTCCCTACAGCCCACTATAACAATACTCTCTCCACTGCACTAGACATTCTTGCTCCTCCCTAACTATGCAAAACCCCACATCGTTAGTTACAGCCCAGGCACTCTCAGCAAATGCGCTACCTTCAAAAATGCTCCTGTACTGCAAAGCGTGCCTGGAGGAAATCTCACTCTGAACCTGATTTAATCCACTATAAGTTCATTCTTTATTCTTACACATCTGCCCTTCACTTAGCCAAGCAAACCTACTATTCTTCTTTTATATCTACTCACTCCTAAAACCCTAAGGGCAAGATTACAAGTCATGCGTTATGAGTTTTCCGTGCGATAGTCTTTTCGCAATCAATTTCCATTGCGCAGCTATTACAAGTCTTAAAAAATAGCGACAACAATCCTTTCCATGCTCGAAGAGCTGTATTTAAAAGTTTTTTGCAACATAAAGTTTCACAATACACTTCAAAAATATATTACAAAGTACAGTTACACTCATATTAATAAAAATATTTAAAAAAAATATTGCACACAAAAGTTATAAGGTCTCAAAGATACGAGATCTCGGGTGTTAGAAAAAAAAGCAGACGCAGGGATTTTACATTGACATACATACACACATAAACAATATCTCAGAGGGATTTTCAAAGAGATATTCGCATATAGATCTCGAGATATCTAGACATACATAAATTCATATACATAAATCGTTATAAATAGATATATCAGTCCAAAAATCATCTATCACATATAGATAAATATTTATTTAGAAATAAACAGAACATATTCCATTACAAAAACATTTTTGGAATATTAAATATTTGCATTTTCATGCACACTTTTCGAGGAGAATATGTCATGGGCTTTGTGCAACAGATTAGGGTTTTATTGGGGTTTTTTCTATTTGTCTTTTCCATTAACTTGGGGAATACGTGAACACGCACACGATTTGGCTGTTTGGATTTTGCAACTTGTAATACCTGCTCAACCCCAAATGCAAAAAAGCCATAACACGTGCAGAGTTTTCGCAACTGATTTGCAGCACGACTTGTAATCTTGCCCTTAATGTCTCTTCTCTACTTGCAACTCACTCATCTACCCACCTGCTCAACCTTCTTTAGCTGTCTTTAGTATTCAAGACCTTTCAGACTACTTTTTCAACAATCGCTTACTATCCAAATCAACATACCAAAACAAGCCTCCTATCTTCCATCTCCACCCCCAGTCACCCCTTCTGACACTCTCTGCATCTTCTAAATTGAGTTCATTCTGTCTTCTTCATGACTCACTACCTGCCTTATTCTCAAAAAACCCTCCCTTGACCCTAATTCTCCTGCAAACTACCGCCCCATATCACTGCTTCCACTAACTCCGTCCCCAACATTCAATTGAGACTGCCCTCACCAAGGTTACTAACAATCTTCTTACTGCTGAAAATAGCGGCCTCTACTCTATAATTATGTTACTTGACCTCTTAGCTGCCTTTGACACCTTTCACCAACCCCTCCTCCTACAGATTCTCAGCTCTCTTGGTCTCTGTGACACAGCCCTCTCTTGGATTCACTCTTATCTCCCTAACAGGTACTTTTCTGTGTCATTTCTGTGGCAATGCCTCTGTTGTTTCATCATCATTTATCATCATCCTTGCACTTTTATATTTTGTATCCATGGACAGTGATGCAGAATTTGTTGGTGCTTTACAAATAAATAATAATAACAATAGATCAGCAACATCTTTCATCTCTCAAATGTCTGCTTGCTTCCATCTCCTCCTTTTCCTGCCCTGATCAATCTGTCACTACAACGCTACTCTTACATTGGTCCTTGACAACTTGGCACCTCCACCTACCATACCTCAAAAATCACGCACTCATCCTCACTCCTCATACACCTCTGATATGCAGATGTTCCAGCATTGCTGAGTAACATTGGAGAAAATCTCGATGTTCAGCCGACTTTCTTCACTACAAGTTCATCTTGAACTCCTGTTATTCTGACCTTAACCTCTCTAAACGATTACTTCTTTAGTCTTAACTCTACTCTTTTTTCAAATCCAAAACGTCTGTTCCCCACTTTTACTACCCTTCTCCTCCTACTCGCATGGCGCACCTCCTATTATCACTTCTCTCTCAGCAAATAAATGTGCCAGCCAATTCTGCAACAAAATCGATTCCATCAAAAATTAAATATTGTCTCAAAATACTACAAACCCTCTTAACTGTTCAAAAATGGCCAAAGCCCACAAAGCCACACATTCAGCTATTTTGCTCCTGTTACTGAGTAAACTTTTTTCCTCTCACCTCACTACCTGTCCCCTCGATCCCTTCCCTCACAACTACTGCCCTTCATCTCTCCTAATTTTACTCTAATCCTCACACATATTTTTAATCTCTCCCTCAGCACTGGTATATTTCCCTTCTCCCTTAAACATGCACGTCACATCGGGTTGTATTACATATGTATATGGTTAGTTTAGATTTGGGTTCATTTAGAATTGCCTGACCATCAAAATTCAGATCAGTTTTGTGCTTCTGGTTGTATACAGGACCTCTAATGTGAAAAAAATGTATCTCTTTCAGTGTATTATGTAAAAAAAAAAAAGCTATTTACAAATTTAATGTTTCATATACACAGGATTCTATCATTTGATTGTTATTTCACCAACGATAAATAAATAGCTACCTGGGCATTTTACATTTTAAATAAAAGAGAGCACTCTCCTCTTTACATTTTGGGCTCTTAGATGAATGTGCAGTAGTCTATTTTACAGCTCCTGAAACGTGATCTTTTGTACACATGAATGCTAATTTTCGATTTCTAAAATCAACATCATCATCAGCCACTTAAAAGGGCATGAGAGCTGTCATGTGAAAGATAGGAGTCAGCTCTATGAGAGATATATGTCATATGTTGTCTTTGTGGGATAGGTAATTGTTCCCCTATCCCCCATGCAATAAATACATTGGGTAGTTGATTCTACTGTTTTCTATGGCAAATACCAATAAATGGAAAGATTGTGAGACCCCCTCATTAGAAAGAATGGACCCTGTTTGTAAAAATAGGGTCCCAGCTCCCTGTATGTAGTTTGTGGGGGAGAAAGAGTCTTTCTCTTATGCCAAGTAATAACACCATAATACCCCTAATTTACGAGAAGGAATTCATATCTTTTAAATGAGGCACCTCTTTTGGGCCTGGATTTCAAGTTGCGCGTTAAACCCGTTGCGTACACATCTCGTGAAATGGGGCCGTACCGCTATTTCCATAGTGCCGCCATTACAAGTCACCATAAAACTTTATTTCTTTCATGTAATTAACAAGAGTCCATGAGCTAGTGACGTATGGGATATACATTCCTACCAGGAGGGGCAAAGTTTCCCAAACCTTAAAATGCCTATAAATACACCCCTCACCACACCCACAAATCAGTTTTACAAACTTTGCCTCCAAGGGAGGTGGTGAAGTAAGTTTGTGCTAGATTCTACGTTGATATGCGCTCCGCAGCAAGTTGGAGCCCGGTTTTCCTCTCAGCGTGCAGTGAATGTCAGAGGGATGTGAGGAGAGTATTGCCTATTGAATGCAGTGATCTCCTTCTACGGGGTCTATTTCATAAGGTTCTCTGTTATCGGTCGTAGAGATTCATCTCTTACCTCCCTTTTCAGATCGACGATATACTCTTATATTTACCATTTCCTCTACTGATTCTCGTTTCAGTACTGGTTTGGCTTTCTACAAACATGTAGATGAGTGTCCTGGGGTAAGTAAGTCTTATTTTCTGTGACACTCTAAGCTATGGTTGGGCACTTTATTTATAAAGTTCTAAATATATGTATTCAAACATTTATTTGCCTTGACTCAGAATGTTCAACTTTCCTTATTTCCAGACAGTCAGTTTCATATTTGGGATTATGCTTTAAATTATCATATTTTGTCTTACCTCAAAAATTTGACTTTTTTCCCTGTGGGCTGTTAGGCTCGCGGGGGCTGAAAATGCTTCATTTTATTGCGTCATTTTTGGCGCGGATTTTTTTGGCGCAAAAATTCATTTCCGTTTCCGGCGTCATACGTGTCGCCGGAAGTTGCGTCATTTTTTGACGTTATTTTGCGCCAAAAATGTCGGCGTTCCGGATGTGGCGTCATTTTTGGCGCCAAAAGCATTTAGGCGCCAAATAATGTGGGCGTCTTATTTGGCGCCAAAAAATATGGGCGTCGCTTTTGTCTCCACATTATTTCAGTCTCATTTTCATTTGCTTCTGGTTGCTAGAAGCTTGATGTTTGGCATTTTTTTCCCATTCCTGAAACTGTCTTATAAGGAATTTGATCTATTTTGCTTTATATGTTGTTTTTTCTCTTACATATTGCAAGATGTCTCACGTTGCATCTGAGCCAGAAGATACTACAGGAAAACCACTGCCTGCTGGATCTACCAAAGCTAAGTGTATCTGCTGTAAACTTTTGGTAGCTATTTCTCCAGCTGTTGTTTGTATTAATTGTCATGACAAACTTGTTAAAGCAGATAATATTTCCTTTAGTGATGTACCATTGCCTGTTGCAGTTCCCTCAACATCTAAGGTGCAGAATGTTCCTGATAACATAAGAGATTTTGTTTCTGAATCCATAAAGAAGGCTTTGTCTGTTATTTCTCCTTCTAGTAAATGTAAAAAGTCTTTTAAATCTTCTCTCTCTACAGATGAATTTTTAAATGAACACCATCATTCTGATTCTTTGGACTCTTCTAGTTCAGAGGATTCTGTCTCAGAGATTGATGCTGATAAATCTTCATATTTATTTAAGATGGAATTTATTCGCTCTTTACTTAAAGAAGTACTAATTGCTTTAGAAATAGAGGATTCTAGTCCTCTTGATACTAATTCTATACGTTTGGATAAGGTTTTTAAAGCTCCTGCGGTTATTCCAGAAGTCTTTCCTGTTCCTAATGCTATTTCTGCAGTAATTGCTAAGGAATGGGATAAATTGGGTAATTCATTTACTCCTTCTAAACGTTTTAAGCAATTATATCCTGTTCCGCCTGACAGGTTAGAATTTTGGGACAAAATCCCTAAAGTTGATGGGGCTATTTCTACCCTTGCTAAACGTACTACCATTCCTACGTCAGATGGTACCTCGTTTAAGGATCCTTTAGATAGAAAAATTGAATCTTTTCTAAGAAAAGCTTATCTATGTTCAGGTAATCTTCTTAGACCTGCTATATCATTGGCTGATGTTGCTGCAGCTTCAACTTTTTGGTTGGAAACTCTAGCGCAACAAGTAACAAATCGTGATTCTCATGATATTATTATTCTTCTCCAGCATGCTAATAATTTCATCTGTGATGCCATTTTTGATATTATTAGAGTTGATGTTAGATTTATGTCTCTGGCTATCTTAGCCAGAAGAGCTTTATGGCTTAAGACTTGGAATGCTGATATGGCTTCTAAATCAACTCTACTTTCCATTTCTTTCCAGGGAAACAAATTATTTGGTTCTCAGTTGGATTCTATTATTTCAACTGTTACTGGTGGGAAAGGAACTTTTTTACCACAGGATAAAAAATCTAAAGGTAAAAACAGGGCTAACAATCGTTTTCGTTCCTTTCGTTTCAACAAAGAACAAAAGCCTGATCCTTCGTCCTCAGGAGCAGTTTCAGTTTGGAAACCATCTCCAGTCTGGAATAAATCCAAGCCTGCTAGAAAGGCAAAGCCTGCTTCTAAGTTCACATGAAGGTACGGCCCTCATTCCAGTTCAGCTGGTAGGGGGCAGGTTACGTTTTTTCAAAGAAATTTGGATCAAATCTGTTCACAATCTTTGGATTCAGAACATTGTTTCAGAAGGGTACAGAATTGGTTTCAAGATGAGACCTCCTGCAAAGAGATTTTTTCTTTCCCATGTCCCAGTAAATCCAGTGAAAGCTCAAGCATTTCTGAATTGTGTTTCAGATCTAGAGTTGGCTGGAGTAATTATGCCAGTTCCAGTTCCGGAACAGGGGATGGGGTTTTATTCAAATCTCTTCATTGTACCAAAGAAGGAGAATTCCTTCAGACCAGTTCTGGATCTAAAATTATTGAATCGTTATGTAAGGATACCAACGTTCAAGATGGTAACTGTAAGGACTATATTGCCTTTTGTTCAGCAAGGGAATTATATGTCCACAATAGATTTACAGGATGCATATCTGCATATTCTGATTCATCCAGATCATTATCAGTTCCTGAGATTCTCTTTTCTAGACAAGCATTACCAATTTGTGGCTCTACCGTTTGGCCTTGCTACAGCTCCAAGAATTTTCACAAAGATTCTCGGTGCCCTTCTGTCTGTAATCAGAGAACAGGGTATTGTGGTATTTCCTTATTTGGACGATATCTTGGTACTTGCTCCGTCTTTACATTTAGCAGAGTCTCATACGAATCGACTTGTGTTGTTTCTTCAAGATCATGGTTGGAGGATCAATTTACCAAAAAGTTCTTTGATTCCTCAAACAAGGGTAACCTTTCTGGGTTTCCAGATAGATTCAGTGTCCATGACTCTGTCTTTAACAGACAAGAGACGTCTAAAATTGATTACAGCTTGTCGAAACCTTCAGTCACAATCATTCCCTTCGGTAGCCTTATGCATGGAAATTCTAGGTCTTATGACTGCTGCATCGGACGCGATCCCCTTTGCTCGTTTTCACATGCGACCTCTTCAGCTCTGTATGCTGAACCAATGGTGCAGGGATTACACGAAGATATCTCAATTAATATCTTTAGAACCGATTGTTCGACACTCTCTAACGTGGTGGACAAATCACCATCGTTTAATTCAGGGGGCTTCTTTTGTTCTTCCGACCTGGACTGTAATTTCAACAGATGCAAGTCTCACAGGTTGGGGAGCTGTGTGGGGATCTCTGACGGCACAAGGAGTTTGGGAATCTCAGGAGGTGAGATTACCGATCAATATTTTGGAACTCTGTGCAATTTTCAGAGCTCTTCAGTTTTGGCCTCTTCTGAAGAGAGAATCGTTCATTTGTTTTCAGACAGACAATGTCACAACTGTGGCATACATCAATCATCAAGGAGGGACTCACAGTCCTCTGGCTATGAAAGAAGTATCTCGAATTTTGGTTTGGGCGGAATCCAGCTCCTGTCTAATCTCTGCGGTTCATATCCCAGGTGTAGACAATTGGGAAGCGGATTATCTCAGTCGCCAAACGTTGCATCCGGGCGAATGGTCTCTTCACCCAGAGGTATTTCTTCAGATTGTTCAATTGTGGGGGCTCCCAGAGATAGATCTGATGGCCTCTCATCTAAACAAGAAACTTCCCAGGTATCTGTCCAGATCCCGGGATCCTCAGGCGGAGGCAGTGGATGCATTATCACTTCCTTGGAAGTATCATCCTGCCTATATCTTTCCGCCTCTAGTTCTTCTTCCAAGAGTAATCTCCAAGATTCTGAGGGAATGCTCGTTTGTTCTGCTAATAGCTCCGGCATGGCCTCACAGGTTTTGGTATGCAGATCTTGTCCGGATGGCATCTTGCCAGCCATGGACTCTTCCGTTAAGACCAGACCTTCTGTCGCAAGGTCCTTTTTTCCATTCGGATCTGAAATCCTTAAATTTAAAGGTATGGAGATTGAACGCTTGATTCTTGGTCATAGAGGTTTCTCTGACTCCGTGATTAATACTATGTTACAGGCTCGTAAATCTGTATCTCGAGAGATATATTATAGAGTCTGGAAGACTTATATTTCATGGTGTCTTTCTCATCATTTTTCTTGGCATTCTTTTAGAATACCGAGAATTTTACAATTTCTTCAGGATGGTTTGGATAAGGGTTTGTCCGCAAGTTCTTTGAAAGGACAAATCTCTGCTCTTTCTGTTCTTTTTCACAGAAAGATTGCTATTCTTCCTGATATTCATTGTTTTGTACAAGCTTTGGTACGTATAAAACCTGTCATTAAGTCAATTTCTCCTCCTTGGAGTTTGAATTTGGTTCTGGGAGCTCTTCAAGCTCCTCCGTTTGAACCTATGCATTCATTGGACATTAAATTACTTTCTTGGAAAGTTTTGTTCCTTTTGGCCATCTCTTCTGCTAGAAGAGTTTCTGAATTATCTGCTCTTTCGTGTGAGTCTCCTTTTCTGATTTTTCATCAGGATAAGGCGGTGTTGCGAACTTCTTTTGAATTTTTTCCTAAAGTTGTGAATTCCAACAACATTAGTAGAGAAATTGTGGTTCCTTCATTATGTCCTAATCCTAAGAATTCTAAGGAGAAATCATTGCATTCTTTGGATGTTGTTAGAGCTTTGAAATATTATGTTGAAGCTACGAAATCTTTCCGTAAGACTTCTAGTCTATTTGTTATCTTTTCCGGTTCTAGGAAAGGCCAGAAAGCTTCTGCCATTTCTTTGGCATCTTGGTTGAAATCTTTAATTCATCTTGCCTATGTTGAGTCGGGTAAAACTCCGCCTCAAAGAATTACAGCTCATTCTACTAGGTCAGTATCTACTTCCTGGGCGTTTAGGAATGAAGCTTCGGTTGACCAGATCTGCAAAGCAGCAACTTGGTCTTCTTTGCATACTTTTACTAAATTCTACCATTTTGATGTATTTTCTTCTTCTGAAGCAGTTTTTGGTAGAAAAGTTCTTCAGGCAGCGGTTTCAGTTTGAATCTTCTGCTTATGTTTTTTGTTAAACTTTATTTTGGGTGTGGATTATTTTCAGCAGGAATTGGCTGTCTTTATTTTATCCCTCCCTCTCTAGTGACTCTTGTGTGGAAAGATCCACATCTTGGGTAGTCATTATCCCATACGTCACTAGCTCATGGACTCTTGTTAATTACATGAAAGAAAACATAATTTATGTAAGAACTTACCTGATAAATTCATTTCTTTCATATTAACAAGAGTCCATGAGGCCCACCCTTTTTTGTGGTGGTTATGATTTTTTTGTATAAAGCACAATTATTCCAATTCCTTATTTTATATGCTTCGCACTTTTTCTTATCACCCCACTTCTTGGCTATTCGTTAAACTGATTTGTGGGTGTGGTGAGGGGTGTATTTATAGGCATTTTAAGGTTTGGGAAACTTTGCCCCTCCTGGTAGGAATGTATATCCCATACGTCACTAGCTCATGGACTCTTGTTAATATGAAAGAAATGAATTTATCAGGTAAGTTCTTACATAAATTATGTTTTTCTCGTGCAGTATGGTGCGGTAAGCAGCATACCGCACAAAAAACAAGTTCCGACATGGCGTGCTCATGCACATATTCCCCCATAGAGATCAATGGAGAAAAAAATCGCTATCACATTTTTGCATTCCCCATTGAAGTCTATGGAGAAAAAAAAGTTTTGCAAAAACCTAACATCCTAACATAAACCCCTTGTCTAATAACCCTTAAACGCCGTCCCCCCACATAGCCAACAATAAATAAACCTATTAACCTCTAAACCGCCCTCCCCCCACATTGCCAACACTAAATAAACCTATTAACCATTAAACTGCCGTCCCTCCACATCGCCAACATTAAATAAACCTATTAACCTCTAAACCGCTCTTTTTCAAATAAAATAAACCAAATACCCCTTAACATTACTACCCCCCACCCCCCAAACACCCAAAATAAAACAACCTAACAAAAAAAGACTAATCTACCCATTCCCCCGAAAAGGGCATTTGTATGGGCTTTTTAAGCCCATAAAAAATAAAAAAGCCCTAATCTTAAAAAAAAAAACACCCAAAAAAAAACAAAATCGGTACTCACCATTGCTAAAGTCTGGCGATCCATCTTCTTCCCGTCGGCAAAAGGTCTTCATCCAGGCATCCTTGCATTCCTATTGGCAGAACATTTCAAATCAGCCAAAAGGATAACAGTTGCTTACATCCTATTGGCTGATTTGATCAGCCAATAGGAAGGATGCAAGCAGCTCTCATACTATTGGCTGATTTGAATTTTTCCGCCAATAGGAATGCAAGGGTACCCCCATATAAAAGGGGTACCCTTGCATTCAATCTAAAGTGTGTGGCAGCCGATCGCATGAAGAAGGACCTCCGTGTCCCTGATGACTGCCACCGCTGTCCGCTCCACATCTGCCGACCACTCCGCCTCTGGCGGATTTTTTATATTTTTACAGGGAGTATTAGAATAGTAATATTTTTTTTTATTTTGGATAATTTTCGGCTAGATTACGAGTTTTTGTCGGTGCTAACGCACAGTATATGCTCACCACTCACCTACAGTAACGCTGGTATTCTCACCTCAATACCAGCGCTGCTTACGGTAGCGGTGAGCTGGTTAAACGTGCTCGTGCACGATTTCCCCATAGGGATCAATGGGGCTGATTCGGCTGAAAAAAAGTCTAACACCTGCAAAAAAGCAGCATTCAGCTCCTAACGCAGCCCCATTGATTCCTATGGGGAAATACATTTTATGTCTACACCTAACACCCTAACATGAACCCTGAGTCTAAACACCCCTAATCTTAATTTATTAACCCCTAATCTGCAGCCCCCAACATCGCCGACACCTGCATTATATTATTAACCCCTAATCTGCCGCTCCGGACACCGCCGCCACCTACATTATACTTATGAACCCCTAATCTGCTGCCCCCAACATCGCCGAACCCTACATTATATTTATTAACCCCCTAATCTGCCGCTCCGACATCGCCGACACCTACATTATAGTTATTAACCCCTATTCTGCCACCCCAATGTCGTCGCAACCTACCCACAATTATTAACCCCTAATCTGCTGCCCCCAACATCACTGCCACTATAATAAAGTTATTAACCCCTAAACCTAAGTCTAACCCTAACCCTAACTTAAATATAATTTAAATAAATCTAAATAAAAATACTAATATTAATTAAATTATTCCTATTTAAAACGAAATACTTGCAGTCTAAAGTCAAAAAACTTATATATAGAGAGGGCGCCTGTGGGCCAAAGATATCACCACTATAGGTTATAACAAATATTTATTAAAAAATATAAAAAAAAATAAAAAAATTATTTTTAAAAGTACTAAGGGACGTCTCCCTGTAGCAACAGTAAAATAAATGGTCTAAATTAATAAAGCACTTGTGTGACATTCATTTTCAAAATAACAGGTCAGAAATGTCCGTACTGGTAAATGGACTCTGAATGTATACCTCAATACTGATAGTTGCAGACAGTTATATGAAACACAATGTCTCTCCGATGTTAGTCAAATGTTACCAGTGTAGATACATTCTTGCTATAATAGATGTAAATCTCTGTCAAGGCAGAGCGACTTTCCCAAAAAAACACACAAACCCGCTGTGTATTGTACTCAATAGGAGAGGTTATACCTGTACTTTGTAGACGTTCCAGCCAAACACACTTAGTGTGCTTTATCAAAAAAGAAGTTGTACCTGTGTTATCGTCAGATGGAAAGGTATACTGAGCTTACATGTAATGGGTGTATTACCCGGTCTTGCAGCAGTGTTTTTTTTTCCTTCTACTCTGTATCTCTCCTCGAGCGGGTAGTGTCATGTGACTCTCAGCGTCTGACGTCACCGGTTGTTCTTCGTTGCAGAGAAACAGACAGATGGTGATTCCCCTAAGGTGATCAGCTGTTCTCAGCTACTCGAGGAGAGATACCGAGTAGGAGGAAAAAACATCACCGCTGCAAGACCGGGTAATACACCGTTACATGTAAGGGCAGTATACCTTTCCATCTGACGATAACACAGGTACAACTTCTTTTTGGGTGGGTATTGGGTGGGTTTTAGAGTAGGGTTTGGTGTGTGGGTGGTGGGTTGTAATGTTGGGGGGTATTGTATTTTTTTTACAGGTAAAAGAGCTGATTACTTTGGGGCAATGCCCCGCAAAAAGCCCTTTTAAGGGCTATTTGTAATTTAGTATAGGGTAGGGAATTTTTTTATTTTGGGGGGCTTTTTATTTTATTAGGGGGATTAGATTAGGTGTAATTAGTTTAATAAAATTGTAATTATTTTATTATTTTCTGTAATTTAGTGTGTTTTTTTCCGTACTTTATTTTATTTTATTTAATTGTAATTAATTGTAGTTAATTTAGGTAATTTATTTAATTATAGTGTAGTGTTAGTTGTAATTGTAACTTAGGTTATGATTTATTTTACAGGTATATTTGTATTTATTTTAACTAGGAAGTTATTAAATAGTTAATAACTATTTAATAACTATTGTACCTAGTTAAAATAAATACAAAGTTGCCTGTAAAATAAAAATAAATCCTAAGATAGCTAAAATGTAACTATTATGCCTATAGCTTTTTTAATTTTTTGAATTTTTATCCTTCTGATGATTAGATTTTTCTTTCTTTTTTATAATGAAGAAAGTGCTAAATTAATGGTTTTAATTTAATTGACTATCCTGTTAATGGTCCTTTCTCACCTCACTCTACATTCACATAACACATATAATATAAAATACACATGTGATTCATATAAAACACTCACGATTCACATCATATATATAATGCAAATATACACATATGTGTGCAAGATGACTAATTTTTTATTACACTTTTTTTTTTCACACATATATATACTTTTTTGTATGGAACTGATTTTTTTTTTTTTTTTTTTTGCACTAGCACTTTATTACAATTGCATTGTATTTATTTTTGCGGTATAGAATTTTTTTTGCACAAGTCACTTGAATTTTTTGCTATCCATTAGTTTTACCATTATAGTACTATCTGTGTATAGGATTGGTTAGATTTTCAAATATAATTTCGTTGTCTCTGTTTTCCTACTTTTGTACAATGACAATAAAACGAATCTAATCTAATCTAATCTAATCTAATTTTATAGGTAAGTATTTAGTTTTAAATAGGAATAATTTAGTTAATTGTAGTAATTTTATTTAGATTATTTTAAATTATATTTAATTTAGGGGGTGTTAGGGTTAGGGTTAGACTTAGGTTTAGGGGTTAATACATTTAATATAGTTGCGGCGACGTTGGGGGCGGCAGATTAGGGGTTAATAAATGTAGGTAGGTGTCGGCGATGTTAGGGACGGCAGATTAGGGGTTAATAAAATTTAACTAATGTTTGCGAGGCGGGAGTGTGGCGGTTTAGGGTTTAATATATTTATTGAAGTGGCGGCGATGTCCGGTCAGCAGATTAGGGGTTAAAAAAATGTATTCAAGTGTTTGCGATGTGGGGGGGCCTCGGTTTAGGGGTTAATAGGTAGTTTATAGGTAGTTAGTGTACTTTTTAGCACTTTAGTTAGGAGTTTTATGTTACAGCATTAGCCCATAAAACTCTTAACTACTGACTTTTAAATGCGGTAGGAGTCTTGACAGGAGAGGGTCTACCGATCACTTTTTCCAAAACTCGTAATACCGGCGTTATGCAAGTCCCATTAAAAAGATAGGATACGCAATTTATGTAAGTGGATTTGCGGTATGCTCAAGTCGCGGAAAAAAAAGTGAGCGTTACACCTGTACCTGCCAGACACGTAATACCAGCCGGCGTTAAAAAGCAGCGTTGGGACCTCTCAACGCTGCTTTTTAAGGCTAACGCAAGACTCGTAATCTAGGCATTTGTTTGTTATTTTCTGTAATGTTAGCTTAGAGTTTTTTGGGGTTTTGTAATGTTAGGTATTATTATTTTTTGTATTTTTTGTATTTTAAGGTAGTTAGTATATTGTAACTGTAATTTAAAGTTAAGGGGTGTTAGGTTCACAATGTTGGGGAAAGGCGATTTAGGGGTTAATAGATTTATTTTAGTAGTCACGATGTGGGGGGACAGTGGTTTAGAGGTTAATAGGTTTATTTAGTGTTGACGATGTGGGAGGACGGCAATTTAGAGGTTAATAGGTTTATTTAGTGTTGGCGATGTGGGGGGATGGTGGTTTAGAGGTTAATAGGTTTATTTAGTGTTGGCGATGTGGGGGGGGTGGCGGTTTAGAGGTTAATACGTTTATTTATTAGTTGTGATGCGGGCAGAAAAGAGGTTAATATGTTTATTTCTTAGTTGCGATGCGGGCGGGTGGCGGATTAGGGGTTAATAGTGTAGTTTATGGATCGTTACGGTATTGGCCATAACGATCACGGGAAAGCCATACTGCGTGACCTGTAATATCAAGTAGCTGACCATTCCGCACTCAAAGGCCATTTTTCAAACAGTAAAGCCATATCGCAACACTTGTAATCTAGGTCTTAGTGAGGAATGGCTCCACAGTAACCCTCCTCTATCTCCATAAAATCCATCTTTGGTGATTATCTACATTCTATGGGACATGTAAACATTTGTTTAGGGGATTTTTCTCTTGCAAATAAGAGGTTTCATACTCCTTAAAGTAGTATTGAGAAAAATTGGTTTTGTAAAATTTCTTAAATGTGTTAATAGTAAAACACCACTATGAATACAAAACTAATTTGGCATTTTTAAATGTACCACAAAGACATAATCCTACATTCATTTGGTGTTTCTACTAAAATACTAAAATGCTAAAAATAAATAAATAAAGGGACAGTCTAGTCAAAATTAAACTTTCAAGATTCGGATAGGGTATGCAATTTTATTCAACTTTCTAATTTACTTTTATCATCAAATGTGCTTTGTTCTCTTGGTATTCTTTGTTTAAAGCTAAAACCTAGGTAGGCTCATATGCAAATGTCTAAGCCCTTGAAGGCCACCTATTATCTCAGTGCATTTTGACAGTTTTTCACAGCTAGCTCCGTGGAGTTATGAGTCAGCACTTGTTAGCTAAAATGTAAGTCTGCCACTGAGATAAATGGGCAATCGGCAGAGGCCTAAGGGATACTGAACCCAATTTTTTTATTTCGTGATTCAGATAGAGCAAGCAATTTTAAGCAACTTTCTAATTTAATCCTATTATCAATTTGTCTTTGTTCTCTTGCTATCTTTATTTGAAAAAGAAAGTCCAGAACCCTGGACAGCACTTGTTTATTGGTGGATGAACAACCCAGGTTGTTCACCAAAAATGGGACGGTATCTAAACTTACATTCTTGCTTTTCAAATAAAGATACCAAGAGAATGAAGAACATTTGATAATAGGAGTAAATTAGAAAGTTGCTGAAAATTGCATGCTCTATCTGAATCACAAAAAAATTGGGTTCAGTGTCCCTTTAGAATAGTTAATCACATAGGTAAAAAGTGTATTAAGATGACTGTGTTGGTTATGCAAAACTGGGGAATGAGTAATAAAATAATTATCTATCTTTCTAAACAATAAAAATAGTAGACTGCCCCTTTAAGGAAAACTTTAGCCACTATCTCCATACTTATTACATACTTATTACATAACATATTACATATTTTGATCCAGGAAACCATATTTTAAAGTAGTAGTAGACAGTAGTATTAGAAGTATTTATGTATAAAAGAACTTGTTTAAGTATAAAAGAACTTGCTGCCATTTTACAATGTTAGCAACATTTTCCTTAATATGTTATCTGTGAAGTTAAAAAGTACAGAGAACTACAAAATGTATATCAAATTTAGTCATATATTTAAGACATTAATTTACATACAAAATAATATTGCTTGGCCTAAAAGGATGCTCTGAGGGTTGCACCTGAAAAGCACTATCAGACTTATTTTTTAAGTACTTTGGCCTAGTTTCCACTGAGGTGGTAAATTGTGGAAACTGGTGATAAAAACATTTATCTCTATTAAAGTCTATGGAAATTTTTATGTTACCACAAGTTTCCAAACTTTACCACCTCAATGGAAACTAGGCCTCTGTTAGCTGTTAGCGAATGCACATAAAAGTTACAGTTTCAGCACTTTTTCCAGTTACAACATACAGCTGAAAGACGTGTCAATACGGTGAACTGCAAAGACCTATCAGTCAAAGCAGAAGACAGTAAATAAATACAATCCACTTGAAAAGCGTTATTCAAATATTTGTTTGGCAGTTAAGAGTGAGGCAGTTAGTAGCATGTAAAGCGAGACTGGACAAAAAGTGGTAGGGCTTAAAGAGACATGGAGGCCCATTTATCAAGCTCCGTATGGAGCTTGAAGGGCCGTGTTTCTGGCGAGTCTTCAAGCTCGCCAGAAACAGCAGTTATGAAGCAGCAGTCTAAAGAACGCTGCTCCATAACCCTGTCCGCCTGCTCTGATGCGGCGGACAGGAATCGCCGCAATTCAATTGAGTGACACCTCCTTGCTGGCTGCCAATTGGCCGCGAGTCAGCAGGGGGCGGCGTTGCAATGCTGAATACTTAGAGCGTATTGCTCTCTGCGTTCAGCGAGGTCTTGCGGACCTGATCCGCACTGTCGGATCAGGTCCACAAGAACTTTCATAATTCGGCCTCATGGTAATCACATGTGTTTCTATCATGCTAATGTAAGAGCACCAGTTATGAAAAATAGAACTTTCCAATCTACTTCTATTATCAAATTTGCTTTATTTTCTTGGTATTCTTTGTTGATGGAGCAGGAATGCACCACTGGGAACTAACTGAACACATTTAAGGAACCAATGACAAGGAATCTATGTACAGCCACCAATCAGAAGCAGCTAGCTCCCAGTAATGCACTGCTGCTCCTAAACCTATCTAGGTATCCTTTTAAACTAAAGAAAACTAAGCAAATTAAATAATAGACGTAAATTTGAAAGTTGTTTAAAATCACATGCTTTGGGGTCTATTTATGCTGTCGGCATTTATCGATGTGCGGCGGACATGATCCGCTATATCAGATTATGTCCGTCCGCACATTAATAAACGGACCCCTTTGTCTGGATCATGAAAATCATGAAAACATTTGTTTGTGTTTCATGTCCCTTTAAAGGGTGTGAAAATGGTATTTTCCAAAATGGAGAGCAACCTCTCCAGCAACTGCCTCTAAATCCTTTTTTTTTTTTTTTTTTTTTTTTTTTTATGCCTTTAGTTAACCATATGCAAAATCGCCGATCCCTTAGAATAATTTTTTTTTATTTGTAATTTATAGGCGGGTTACAACAGAAATAATAAAAAAAACCATGGGTTCAAAATAGCGTGATAGTGCGATAGTGTGATAGTGTGATAGTGTGATAGTGCGATAGTGTGATAGTGTGATAGTGTGATAGTGTGATAGTGTGATAGTGTGATAGTGTGATAGTGTGAAAAACATCACAAAAACATGAAAACAAAAACAAATAATATTAATCCCATGTCCATTCCCTTACTTATGGTTCTGTATAGATAATTTACATATTCAACACAAAACATTTACATATATCTTATTCTCTATACAAAATCATCTTCCTTATAACCCATTTTTATACTTTCACCCCTTCCTGGCTGGTGGGGTAGGGTGAGAGAAAAAAAACAATTCCTAAACCAGGAAAAATCTCTGAGAATGGCATTTTGTACATAGTTAGAGTTGATAAAGGGTGGGATTATTTGCTTTTGAGCTTCATCATTAAGTGATTTTATAAAATGTTCCCATTTTAAAAAAAAAAGGTTACATTTAAGTCAGCATTTATAATTTTTTAGATTTCCAGGAGCTGAATATAGTGTTTCTTCCACATAATATAGCAACATTTCTATATGTAGTATTACCTAAATTTACAATTGCCTTACTTAAAGGGACATGAAACCCAAATTTTTTCTTTCATGATTTAAAAAGAGCATACAATTATAAACTACTTTCTAATTTACTTCTATTATCTATTTTGCTTCATTCTCTTGATATTCTTTGCTGAAAAGCATATCTAGATAGGCTTAGTAGCTGCTGATTGGTAGCTGCACATAGATGCCTCCTGTGATTGGTTCACCATGTGCATTGCTATTTCTTCATTAAAGTATATCTAAAGAATGAAGCAAATTCGGTAATAGAAGTAAATTGGAATGTTGTTTAAAATTGTATTCTCTACCTTAATCATAAAAGAACATTTTTGGGTATAGTGTCCCTTTAAGAAAGATCACATCTTCCCTTTGTAGATAAATAATATGCCCTATAGTCTTAGAGAGCCAATAAGATATCATAAGCCAGAATTTCTTGACTTTAGGGCAGTCCCAAATGCAATGCGTTAAATTTGCATTCCACAAGCTGCATCTGGAACATGTAGCCACCTTTTCTGGATTCCATAAAGACATCCTCGCTGGTATTTTATAGGCTGTATTTATTAATTTAAAGGGACACTGAACCCAATTGTGATTCAGATAGAGCATGCAATGTTAAGCAACTTTCTAATGTACTCCTATTATTAAATGTTCTTAATTATCTTGGTATCTTTAATTGAAAAGCAAGAATGTAAGTTTAGATTACAGCCCATTTTTAGAGAAACAACCTGGGTTGTTCTTGCTGATGGTGGATAAATTCACCCACCAATAAACAAGTGCTGTCCAGGTTCTGAGCCAAAAAATGGCTGGCTCCTTAGCTTAGATGCCTTCTTTTCAAAATAAAGATAACAAGAGAACGAAGAAAAATTGATAATAGGAGTAAATTAAAAAGTTGCTTAAAATTGCATGCTCTATCTGAATTACGAAAGAAAAAAATTGGTTTCAGTGTCCCTTTAATATGGCACTCTCACCAGGAAGTAAACAAGGTGGCCTTCCACATTTTAGCTATGCTTTTTTGGATTAAATCATTAATAGCTTCAATGCAATCCCTAGACCCCTTTTGGGGGTTAGATTACTCAGGTTAGCTTCACCTTCTTTTCGCATTAACAGATTATACCATGGCGAGATAGAGTGTCTGTCTAATTTAAATAATAAGAGGCCATGCTCACATCTACCCCAACCAATTTGAGTATTTCTTCCTTTCTTCGTATTAATAAAATGTCTGAGTTGTAAGTAAGCAAATAAATCTTTATTCTCTATATTGAATTCCTGTTTAATACTTTCAAATTGCTTAATCCCATTTTGAGGCTGTTCTAGCAATTAAAATACATATTCTAAACCTTTATCCTTCCATCTCTTAAACGCTTTAGAGTCAAGGGCCTCAGGGAAGTCTGAATTACCTATTATGGGTAAATATTTGGAAAAATAAGGATTAGTACCTAAAACCTTGCTGATCTCTTTTGCCACGCAATAAATGCATTTCTAAGTGTAATCATATTTTTGACCAGTGGCGGTGCATCACTAATTTTTAAATGTGGGATTAATTTAAGTGAAACTGGTTTTAAAATACTCTGCTCAACTTCTTTCAGGCAGAAAAAAATTGCTTCTATGTAAGTGGGAGGACAGACCATCTTCTGAGGTCTTCCTTAATTTTTATAAATAATGGTTTATAATTTATATCGTATCATTTCTCTGTGCATTTACTGATGTTAATTCCAAGATATTTCATAAACGTATCCGCTTCTTTAAAAGGTATAGGTGTTGTTAGTTTCTTAGGTCTTGTAACCCATAAGATTTCTGATTTTTTTTGGTAAATTTTTTATCCTGAAAACAAACCAAAGTTAGTCAATGATTCAAGTAGCTTAGGGATATTTTCTTTTAAGTTACTAACAAAAATCATTAAATGGTCTGCATACAAAGTGATATGTTACTTTTTTGTTCCTAATTCAATTTTATCTAAATTATTCCATAATAAAATTGCTAATGGTTCTATACTTAAAGGAAAAAGAGGGCATCCCTGTCGAGTGCCCTTGAATAATGGGAAATTAGTAGAAATGTCTCCATTTATTATTAAAGCCGTCAATGGATTATTATATATAGAGTGAATAAGAGAATAAAATGGTCCCGTAAAGCCATACCTAAAAAGGGCTTCAAATAAATTATCCCAACATACAGAATCAAAGGGCGAGATTACGAGTTTTGCGTTAGGAGCTGTGCGGTGCTAACGAGCAGTTTTTTCTCACCGCTCACTTACCTGCAGCGCTGGTATTACAGGTTTTTACAAACCCAGCGTTAAAAGGCACTCCAATACCAGCGCTGCTTAAGTCAACGGTGAGCTGGTTATACGTGCTTGTGCACGATTTCCCCATAGACATCAATGGGGAGAGCCGACTGAGAAAAAGTCTAACACCTGCCAAAAAGTAGCGTAAATCTCAGAAACGCAGCGCCATTGATTCCTATGGGGAAATAAAAGTTATGTTTACACCTAACACCCTAACATGAACCCCGAGTCTAAACACCCCTAATCTTACACTTATTAACCCCTAATCTGCCGCCCCCGACATCGCCGAAATCTACATTATTCTTATTAAGCCCTAATCTGCCGCTCCGGACACCGCCGCCACCTACATTATACTTATTAACTCCTAATCTGCTGCCCCCAACATCGCCGACACCTACATTATATTTATTAACCCCTAATCTGCCGCCCCAATGTCGAGCACGTACAACCAGCTCACCGCTGACTTAAGCAGCGCTGGTATTGGAGTGCGGTATGTAGCACAATTTTGCTCTACACTCACTTCTTGCCTTTTAACGCCGGGTTTGTAAAAACCTGTAAAACCAGCGCTGCAGGTAAGTGAGCGGTGAGAAAAAACTGCTCGTTAGCACCGCACAGCTCCTAACGCAAAACTCGTAATCTCGCCGCCTGTTTGATAAGCGTGTATTAAACCAGGTAATATAATTTTCAGTCTGTTTGCTATTATACGTGTTAATAATTTATAATCAGTCTTTAATAAAGAAATTGGCCTGTATGGATCCATATTTTCTGGGTCTTTCCCTTTCTTAAGAATTAAGGTAATAAGGGAACAGGTTTTTAGACATCTCAATTCCTTTTATAAAAAAAGGCATTAAAGATTCTTTGAAGAGTTGGTAGTACATATTATTATATTTTGTCTCGATCCCAACTTGTTTTATGTCCCTTTAATAAAGTATGCTTCCCCAGACTGTATGTCTAATCACTGATTAGTATTTTAAAATATTAGGAGAACACTCAGAACAAAGGAATGAATTAAAGAACATGAATATATTTATGCATATGAGCATAGTGAGGATTAGATTACTCCTGACTGAGATGCATATTACATAGAATAAGTTTATATAAAATCAGAATCAATATTAAATCACACAATTGCCATCATTTTAGAAGTTCTGTGTTATTGGTTATTCTTAACATTTCCATTAAACATCCTTATTTGGCAGTTTTGAACAATGTGATTTCTCTTGTAGAAATGGGTTCCCATGGCCTGCATTATTTGCTTCCTTGGTGATTTTGATGGAATTTCTGTAAATGCTATATGGCCAAATGTATGTGGACACCGGACATCCCATTCCAAAAACCATGCGGCTAGATTTAGAGTTTTGTCGATAAAAAGCCGCGTAGCTAACGCTGCTTTTTTTCCCAACGCACCCTTCCAACAACGCTGGTATTTAGAGTTGTCTGAGGGGCTGCGTTAGGCTCAAAAAAGGGTGTGTTGAGCCTAATGTAGCTCCACTTCAACCCTCAATACCAGCGTTGCTTACGGTAGCGGTAAGCTGGGAAAACGTGCTCGTGCATGATATCCCCATAGGAAACAATGGGGCAATTTGGGCTGAAAAAAAAGTCTAACACCTGCAAAAAAGTAGCGTTCAGCTCCTAACGCAGCCCCATTGTTTCCTATGGGGAAACACTCTCTAAGTCTGCACCTAACACCCTAACATGAACCCCGAGTCTAAACACCCCTAACCTTATACTTATTAACCCCTAATTTGCCGCCCCCGCTATCGCTGACACCTGCATTATACTATTAACCCCTAATCTGCCGCTCCGTACACCGCCGCAACCTACATTATCCCTATGAACCCCTAATCTGCTTCCCCTAACACCGCCAACCCCTATATTATATTTATTAACCCCTAATCTGTCCCCCAACGTCACCACTATCTTACCTACACTTATTAACCCCTAATCTGCCGACCGGACCTCGCCGCCACTATAATAAATATATTAACCCCTAAACCGCCGCACTCCCACCTCGCAAACACTAGAATAAATAGTATTAACCCCTAATCTGCCCTCCCTAACATCGCCGCCACCTACCTACAATTATTAACCCCTAATCTCCCGTCCGCACCGTCGCCGCTACTATAATAAAGTTATTAACCCCTAAACCTAACTCTAACCCTAACCCTAACACCCCCCTAACATAAATATAATTTAAATTAAACGAAATAACATTCCTAAAATTAACTAAATTATTCCTATTTAAAACTAAATACTTACCTATCAAATAAACCCTAATATAGCTACAATATAAATAATAATTACATTGTAGCTATTTTAGGATTTATATTTATTTTACAGGCAACTTTGTATTTATTTTAACTAGGTACAATAGCTATTAAATAGTTAAGAACTATTTAATAGCTACCTAGTTAAAATAAATACAAAATTACATGTAAATTAAATCCTAACCTAAGTTACAATTAAACCTAACACTGCACTATCATTAAATTAATGAAATAAATTACCTACAATTACCTAAAATAAAATACAATAAAATAAACTATTCTATAATACAAAAAAAACCAAAACACTAAATTACAAAAAATAAAAAAGAATTACAAGAAGTTTAAACTAATTACACCTAATCTGTCATACTCTGCAAGGGAGCAGGTTCAGTAGTTGGGAGCTGTTGTGCAGAGGTGTTGGGTTCTGGGGTTAAAGTTGTGTTTTGTCTGCGTGTGTCTTTCCTTTTTGGCATAATTAAACAGGTACAAGGTTTTAGGAAATAAAGGTGATGGTTTTATTTATAGGATAATTAGCAATGCAGAGATATGCAATTAGATAAGGCAAGGTCTATAGGCTGTAGTATTAGGCAGGAATACAGATCTTTGTAATAACAGGCAGGATACTTCCATATGCTGTAGATTGAAACTGTGTAATAACAGGCTGGAATGCAGTGCTTTGTAATAACAGGCAGGATACTTGCATATGCTGTAGACTGGAACTGTGTAATAACAGGCAGGAATGCAGAGCTTTGTATAACAGGCAGGATACTTGCAAATGCTGTAGACTGGAACTGTGTTATTACAGGCAGGAATACAGTGCTTTGTAATAACAGACAGGATACTTGCATATGCTGTAGACTGGAACTGTGTAATAACAGGCAGAAATTCAGAGCTTTGTATATCAGGCAGGATATTTGCATATGCTGTAGACTGGAACTGTGTTATAACAGGCAGGAATGCAGAGCTTTGTAATAACAGACAGGATACTTGCATATGCTGTAGAATGGAACTGTGTAATAACAGGCAGGAATGCAGAGCTTTGTAATAACAGACAGGATACTTGCATATGCTGTAGACTGGAACTGTGTAATAACAGGCAGGAAGGCAGAGCTTTGTAATAGCAGACAGGATACTTGCATATGCTGTAGACTGGAACTGTGTAATAACAGGCAGGAATTCAGTGCTTTGTATATCGGCAGGATATTTGCATATGCTGTAGACTGGAACTGTGTTATAACAGGCAGGAATACAGCGCTTTGTATATCAGGCAGGATATTTGCATATGCTGTAGACTGGAACTGTGTAAAAACAAACAGGAAATAGACTGCAAACTGGAACTCTATAGTATCAGGTAACAAGCAAGCAAAAGTACCTGAGACAGTCTTTAGGAAATAGAGAATTAGGCAAGATCAATTGCCAGGAAATCAGTCCAAAAACTAAACACAGTGCCAAGGGAATATCCAGAAGAGTAGTAAGGAAATGAAGCAGAAATCAGGAACCAGGAAATCCAACAAATCTGTATTTCACTCAGGAAACAGGACCAGAGGGTCTTTCAGAGTATAACACTCAATGTCAAGGCCCAGAACTGCCAGCAAACCTCCCAGATATAGCAGGCTGCTGATTATCTGATTTGTTTCAGCTGGTAAGCAGGTGAAGCCAGAGAGCCAAAGTTGCAGCAAACAGAAAAACTCAATATTCTTACCCTGTGATCAAGCCATCTGGTGGCAGAGAGGCAAGACAACAGGCTGGGAAAGAACAGTAGCAGAAATAGAAACAGGTCCCAGGTTCAATTCCAGGCTGGGTCATGACATAATCTAAGCCCCCTAATAAAATAAAAATGCCCCCCCCAAAATAAAAATACCCTATTCTAAAATACAAAAGTAATCAGCTCTTTTACCAGCCCTTAAAAGGGCTTTGTGCGGGGCCTTGCCCCAAAGTAATCAGCTCTTTTACCTGAAAATAAAATACAACCCCCCCCAACATTACAACCCACCACCCACATACCCCTACTCTAACCCACCCAAACCCCCCTTAAAAAACCTATTGCTAACCCCCTGAAGATCATCCTACCCTGATCGGAACAGCCAATAGAATGCGAGTTCAATACGATTGGCTGATTGGATCAGCCAATCGGGTTGAACTTCAATCTGATTGGCTGATTGCATCAGCCAATCATATTTTTTTTCTACCTTAATTGCGATTGGCTGATAGAATTCTATCAGCCAGTCGGAATTGAAGGGACGCCATCTTGGATGACGTCCCTTAAAGGAACCTTCATTCGTCGTTAGTCCGTTGGTAGAAGAGGATGGCTCCGTGTTGGCTCCTTTGAAGATGGCTCCGCTCTGGATGGATGAAGATTGAAGACGCCGCCTGGATGAACACTTCTACCGGATGGAGGACCTCTTCTTGCCCCGCTTGGATGAAGACTTCTATCGGATTTAGGACCTCCTCTGCGCACCTTGGATGAAGAATTCGGCTCGGCTGAGTGAAGACGACTCAAGGTAGGATGATCTTCAGGGGGTTAGCGATAGGTTTTTTTAAGGGGGGTTTGGGTGGGTTAGAGTAGGGGTATGTGGGTGGTGGGTTGTAATGTTGGGGGGTATTATATTTTATTTTCAATTAAAAGAGCTGATTACTTTGGGGCAAGGCCCCGCAAAAAGCCCTTTTAAGGGCTGGTAAAAGAGCTGATTACTTTTGTATTTTAGAATAGGGTAGGGAATTTTTTATTTTGAGGGGCTTTTTTATTTTATTAGGGGGCTTAGATTAGGTGTAATTAGTTTAAACTGCTTGTAATTCTTTTTTATTTTTTGTAATTTAGTGTTTGTTTGTTTTTGTATTATAGAATAGTTTATTTTATTGTATTTTATTTTAGGTAATTGTAGGTAATTTATTTCATTAATTTAATGATAGTGTAGTGTTAGGTTTAATTGTAACTTAGGTTAGGATTTATTTTACATGTAATTTTGTATTTATTTTAACTAGGTAGCTATTAAATAGTTCTTAACTATTTAATAGCTATTGTACCTAGTTAAAATAAATGCAAAGTTGCCTGTAAAATAAATATAAATCCTAAAATAGCTACAATGTAATTATTATTTATATTGTAGCTATATTAGGGTTTATTTGATAGGTAAGTATTTAGTTTTAAATAGGAATAATTTATTTAATTTTAGGAATATTATTTCGTTTAATTTAAATTATATTTATGTTAGGGGGGTGTTAGGGTTAGAGTTAGGTTTAGGGGTTAATAACTTTATTATAGTAGCGGCGACGGTGCGGGTGGGAGATTAGGGGTTAATAATTGTAGGTAGGGGGCGGCGATGTTAGGGAGGGCAGATTAGGGGTTAATACTATTTATTCTAGTGTTTGCGAGGCGGGAGTGCGGCGGTTTAGGGGTTAATACATTTATTATAGTGGCGGCGAGGTCCGTTCGGCAGATTAGGGGTTAAGAAGTGTAGTTAGGCAGCGGCGACGTTGGGGGGGGCAGATTAATGGTTAATAAATATAGGGGTCGGCGATGTTAGGGGCAGCAGATTAGGGGTTTATAGGTATAGTGTAGGTGGCGGCGGTGTCCGGTCGGCAGATTAGGGGTTAAAAAATGTATTAGAGTGGCGGCGATGTGGGGGGGCCTCAGTTTAGGGGTACATAGGTAGATTATGGGTGTTAGTGTACTTTAGAGCACAGTAGTTAAGAGCTTTATATTCACGCGTTAGCCCATAAAGCTCTTAACTACTGACTTTTTTTTGGCGGTAGGAGTCTTGTCGGTAGAGGCTCTACCGCTCACTTCTCCCAAGACTCCAAATACCAGCGTTAGGCAGATCCCATTGAAAAGATAGGATACGCAATTGGCGTAAGGGGATCTGCGGTAGCCTGGAATCGCGGTAGGGAAGTGAGCGGTAGACCCTTTCCTGCCTGACTCTAAATACCAGCGGGCGGCCAAAAGCAGCGTTAGGACCCCTTAACGCTGCTTTTGACGGCTAACGCCAAACTCTAAATCTAGGAGATGGGCATGAATATGAAGTGCACCTCCCTTTGCGGACATTTTTGCCCATTCAGCCAAAAGAGCATTTGTGAGATCAGTGAGTAATGTTGGACGAGAAGGTCCGGCTCACCTTTGGAGGTCTAATTCATCCAAAAGGTTTTCCTTAGGGTAGAGCTTTGTGCAGGCCACTCGATTTCATCCACACCAAACCCGTCAAACTATGTTTTCATGTACTTCTCTTTGTGCACAGAGGTACAGTCAAGAAAGGGCCCTCCCCAAACTGTTGCCATAATAAATAAATGTATCTGTATCCTATAGCATTAAGATGACCCTTCACTGGAACTTAGCGGCTAGCCCAAACCCTGAAAAACAGCCCCAGGCTATTATTCCTCCAACAAACTTTACAGTAAGCAATATACATTCTGGTAGGTAGCATTCTCTGGGCATCCTCCACACCCATCCATCAGACTGTCAGATAGTGAAGCATGATTCATCACTCCAGAGAATACATTTTCAGCAGAGTCCAGTGGTTGTGTGCTTTACACCACTCTAGCCAATGCTTTGTCCTGAGTATGTTGATATGAGGCTTGTGTACTGCTCTGCGATGGAAACCCATTTCATGAAGCTCCTGATGCACAGTTCTTGTCCTGTTGTTGCTTTCAGAAGCAATTTGGAACTCTGCAGTGAGAGATACAACAGATGATAGATGATTTTGACATGCTTCATCACTCTGTGACATTGGATGGTCTACCACTTGGCTAGGCTGTTGTTGCTCCTAGATTCATCCATTTCACAATAATAGCACTTATAGTTGACTGGGTTAGATCTAGTAGGAGAGACATTTCACTACAGATTTGTCTCAGACTCACTGATCTCTTCAGTATGACCCATGGTACCGCTAATGTTTGTCTATGGAGATATCATGGCTATGTGTTTGATTTTATGCACCTGTTTGTACCTGTTAGGGTGTAGCTGAAACACCTGAACTCAATAATTATTATGGATGTGCATTCTTTATCAAAACACATATTAAAAACAGAAGAGAACATTTTTAAAAACAGTTAAAATATAAAAGATAATTTTCTATTTGGTCCTTTATGATACATCAAAATAGCATTTCCCTAAATAAATATATATTTATATATGAACACACAAAAAGTCAGAACCATACTCACCAATAACAATATATATAGTGATAAGTACTAGGATGGGTGTACAAGATAATCAACGCCAAAAATGGTGCTGCTAAATTCCCCTTTATGAGACATATGTTCCTGCATATATCAATACAAGTGGTTGAATGCAAGAAAGCAAGCGAGAAAAAGGGGCAAAAAAAGTGGTGAAGTGCACCTATAGTATATAACTGCTAATTAGAGATAATATTTTTACACTAAACCAAAGTATATTGGAGATGTTTAAAGTAAATTAAAATCAAACACAGTTAATCCAATATACTCCAATGTACAAATGATGGATTTGAAATCCTAACACACAGAATAAATAGACCAAAAACCTCAGCCCTACGTCTGGGGTCTGTACTCACAATGTCCAACTTTAATCCAATGAGGTAAGTGATATGTAAAGGGGGAGAGCCGCAAATTCTCTTTTTTCTCTATCCCAACCAGGGAGTGCAGTTTCGTATCCTTGCTGGAGCACGTCTGGGTTGCTTGCTTCATTGCTTCTAGAAGTATGGTAGAACAGGGTGCATCCACGCTGCTTACCTCAATGATTCTGGAATTATGGTAGGACAGGGTGCGCACAGGCTGCTTGCCTCAACGTTTCTGGAAGTATAGTAGGATGGGCTGTGACTCCAAAATGGATTTATGAAAATAGAGACAGGAACACAAATAGTCTAACTTCTAATCACAGAAGTCCAAAGTACAATATGGTGCAAAACTAAAAGCTGTATGTGAAGAACAGTTCCATTCACAAAAGGGCATCTTAGTTAAAATAATCTTGTAGTCTTAAGCGCTTCGAAGGCTCCTGTAATATTAAGAGACCTGAGTATCCTGCACAGAGTCCTGACCTCAACCTCATTGAACGCTTTTAGGATGAACTGGAAGGCTGAAAGTGATCCAAAACTTTTCATCCAACATCAGCACCTGACCTCACGAATGCTCTTTTGTCTGAATGATAATAAATTCCCACAGACACACTCTAAAATCTTGTGGAAAGCCTTCCCAGAACAGTGGAATCTATATAAAGAGTTATGTCTGTGTGAAGGGTTAATTAAGCAGACATCATTGTTTAATATGTGATCAGTTTTTGTAAACTTATCAGAACGTTTGAGTGCCTATAAAGAGTTGCAGGTGTGTAACAGATTTCAGGCTTCTGATGACGGCATAAGCCAAAACGCGTCAAGCCCTTTATCCTTTTTATGTTGTTTTATATCCTGCTGCAATAAATTAATTTTGAGCACTAATACCTGAACACAGCTTTATTTTTGTTTTTATGGAGTATATATATGTCATACTTATTATTGTTCTCCAAAATGGTTTCTATTTCCAAAACAAATCCCTAAAACAGGAAATTCTAAATTCTGAAATTACTCCAAAATCCAGAATTTTTCATTAGTATTTTGTTTTGTTTTTAAATAAATTATTAAAAATGACCATTAAGTCACAACCTACTCTCCCTGACTCTCTAAAATGCAAATGCAAGTCTATATTTATTTATAATATATTTAAAACAGCAACTAGTAGCTTTCTTATTACAGCACTATGATATTATGTATATAAAAGTATGGTATAAAACTAGCTGTAGGTTACATGTATAGGCTGTATTATGACTTGTTACTATTGCCTAAGTTACATAAGATGTTGTTTACACTTGGTCCCATACCCTCTCTAAGCTGTCCCATTTTACAGATGCAAAAATCCAATCCAATATGAAATATAGACTTTTCCAAAACTCGAACCTTTCCCATGCAGCTTGAATAAAATGGATGTATCGAAGCATACGCTGTCGGCATTTAACATTGCACAAGCATTTCTTGTGAAATGCTTGTGCAATGCCGCCCCCTGCACATTCATGGCCAATTGGACGATAGCAGGAGGTGTCTATCATCCCGATCATATTGTATCGGGATGGTTGCACTCCGCCACCTAACTTTTTTTTCAAGCGAGCCGGAAACTACGTGTGCATAAAGCAGCATCCGCTGCCTATTAAATCCAGCCCCTAGACTCAGGAGCATCCAAGTGTATTAAGAACACATATAGTGCTCAGAACATGTGCTTACTCCTGAACCTACCTCGGTATGCTGTCATGGAAAGGAGGTAAGAAGGTGTCAACAAAGGGTACCCAAAGAAAGAAGTACATTTGATGAGATATAAAATAAAAAAATATATAAAATTACATGCAGTATCTGATTCAAGAAAGTTGACTTCAATGTCCCTTTAACTGAACAGAGTCGTACCCCCAATGTATTTCTGCTTATAGCACTATGCCCTATAACCCATGTGTTATACCTCTGCAGTATTGGTGTTGATGCTATTAATATAAAAGTTTGTTTACTTTGTCCTTTGCTATCCACCCTGCTTAAAAATTTCTGTATGGAAATACAGGTATGTTTCTCTCAGTTTCTAAATATGTTAGCGTGGACTTGATTAAAGGGATATTAAACAGGATGAGATTCTAATATAAAATGTTCAATTATGTGTAGCTAGAAAAAAATTGCAATATACTTTCATTATTTAATTTGTTCCCTTTTCCTGTAATGTAACTATACAAAATTCTTGGTTTTCTTAATTCCACTAAGCAATGGGTGCTGCCATATTTTAACTTAAGTTCCCCTTATCTATCCTTCCTGCTGAGGATAATTAGGAACACATATAAAACTGGCAATAAAAGAGCCTGTCCAAACAGGGCTTTGTGAAACATGGGATTACCCAAAAGGGTTTCCACACAGCCTTGTTTGCAAATAAATACATAGGAAACTTTGGAGGCACCCATTACTTTACAGAAACGTGTACTTTATAGAAACTTTATTTGAAATATGTATACAACAAATATAATTGTTAAAAATGCATGTATTTACTGTTTAATATCCCTTTAATAAAATATGCTGATGCATTACAAAATGTCTGTGTCAGTCTTGGCATCATTTTGGATCAGTCAGTGCAATGTTGTTAAAAGATATTATACTTTTGGAATGACATCATTTAGCATATTAGCACAGGTAAGTGCATGGAAAATGTCTTCTATGTGTTAACAAAGAACAGATCTCGGTGTGAGGAATTTTGAATTGTTAAAAGTGGGGAGGGAACATTGCACAGTGATAGACTGTTTACAGAATTAGAAATACAACATTGGCTAAATGGAGTGTGGTTTATACAGAATTCTCTATAAATGATCACAAGCTATAAATCTAGATAAGCAGGCTAAAGGAATCAAACAGAGGTGCCATTAAATCATTACACTTGAGTAATAGATGTTAATGCTTATTATTGTATAAGCACTTTACATTTTTAGTACAAGGTTTTCTGTTGTTAATTTTCGCACTTCTGTTATTGTTACACTGCTAGCCTTTCTTGTTCTCAGTTTACTTCTTTTTCTCACAAACCATACAATTATCTTTGCTTTTGAAATAATTTGCATTATATTGAAAATGCATTTTACATATTGTTTTAAGTAAATTCAACTAATTTGTATCCTAAATTTGATTTTAAACTTCTGATATCCAATTTGTCAATAATAACATACACATACAATTTACATTTAATGTTAATTTATTTTTAATTATTAAAGAGGCCAAATGTTTCCCCTGCAGGCAAATTAGTCTGTTTGATACCATTCTTAGGTGCCGATTTATCAATGTCTGGTGGACACGATACACTGTAGTGTATAATGTCCGCCAGACATCGCTGAATGTTGACATTTAACATTGCACAAGCAGTTCTGGTGAACTGCTTGTGCAATGCCGCCCCCTGCAGATTCGCTAGCCGGGGGTGTCAATCAACCCGATCATGTGCGATTGGGCAGATTGATGTCCACAGCCTCAGAGGTGGCGGGCGAGTTAAGGAGCAGCGGTCTTAAGACCGCTGCTTCTTAACTCCTGTTTCAGCGCGGAAACAGGGGAATTTGGCCCCATTCGGGCCATGATAAATTGGCCCCTTGAAGTGAACTGTTTAGTACAGACTTTTAAATACTGAATATGGAGGATCCAGCCATACAATTTTTAATGAGTCAAGGAATAATATGGGAGAGTAGCCAGATCTAGCATTTTAGCCTGTTGAGTCCTGTTATGTGGTATTTGTATCAAGTAACAATTTGAAGTTCTACAATCTAAGTGAAGCTGTTAAAAAATCATTGAAGTTTGATGCCCTAAATGTCTTCCTTGGATCTCTCCACTAGATCTCAAACTGTTACATCTGGAATCAAATCAGTGTGTTTTAAATTATCATAGCCACTATTTTGAGGTCTGATTTATGTTTGATCTTTATAGGGGTAATGTGGTGAACACACTTCAGAAACTGGATGACTTGATGACAAATCTTGATTTAAAGTGATGGTAAACTTTTCTCTTTGTATAAACAGATCTGCAATGTTAGCAACATTCTAGATGGAGTTTAATTCATAAGTTGTAATGAAGATACTTTTTATTGCAGCGCTGATACTCAAATACCCCACGCTCTGGCCGTCCATTTCAAAAGTAATTTTTTCTAGGTACAAAAAAATTGTGTGAGTGTCGTATAGGCTAGAGAGCCAATTGGAGAATAATTCAAACTGTTAGCTCACACACAAAAAATTTCTTTTTGAATTGGGCAGGTGGGGGGGGGGCATTTGAATTTCAGCGCTACATTAAAACATAAGTTATAGCTCATCTTCATTACAACTGATTAATTAAACTCCATCTAAAATACCACTAACATTCCAGATCTGTTTATACAAAGGGCAAAGATTATCATCACTTTAAACACAGTATTACAAGTACTCAGCATTTAGCCACCAATAAGCAAGCATAACTCAGGTTCTGAACCAACAATGGGCCGGTTCCTAAGGTTTACATTTTTAAATAAAGATTGCAAGAGAACGAAGATAAATTGATAATAGTACATTAGAAAGTTGCTTAAAATTACATGCTCTATCTGAATCATTAAAGAAAAAAAAAATGTGGGTTTAGTATCCATTTAAAACAATATAAACTCAACATTTCCCAGGGAGTGTCCACAGTTAATTCAGGAAGTCTTTGCCTTTGGTGGTTTCATGTTACAAATGTGGGTTGGCTTCTGGTGGAAAATCTGTCTTTTCCAAATTTTCTCCTTGTGCACAAGAATGTTATGGATCCTCCGGGGTAGCCAATAGTTTCTGGTTTTAGCTCTTTTTTCATTTTGAAGAAGTGGTTTGATGCTATTATTAAACCAGGAGTGGAAACATTGCTTTTTTCCAAGGGATTCCAAACATCCTCTCAATGTTCTAAAAACATGTGAGTGAAGAGAGACAACTATTTTCCTTTATTTGGTCATTATCTATACTATAATTGCGTTTGTAATGTCCGTCGCCGTCGGCAGTTGCGCATGCATCCTCAATGGAATGTTGGCAGCGCGAGGCAGCCAACAGAATGTTGGCTGCGCGCGCAGCCAAAAGAATTCACCAGGATGTAGCGAAGCTATACCAGGATGTACCGAAACTGCAACCAGGTGGATTCCGAAAATGACAGGGTGGTGAAAGAATCCAACGAAGGTGAAATGTTGGCTGCACATGCAGTCAAAAGAATTCACCTGGATGTAGCGAAGCTGCATCCAGGTGGATTCCGAAAATGACAGAGCTTCCCATGATATCCATTAAAAGTATAGGGAGCGCTAAAAAGTTTTACTTTATTGGTTAAAATATTTTACCATCCACTTGTAATACCTGTGCATTATTCTTTGCACAAGATCGCACAAAAAATAAATCTACCTGCACTATCGATTGTGCTGTAATCTAGCCCAAAATGTTTCAAGTAGGCACTATGATTGTATAATTTTCAGAGTTATTTGTAATTTTTTTTATATGCTATTGCTGGACAAGAGGCACAGTTTTTAGCAGAAAAAATAATCATTAGAAATGAATTGCTTAAAGTGATGGTAAACTTTAGCTAATCAAATGCCTTATATGTAATCTTTGCCATTAAAAAGTGCATGTGTACCTTTTTGTTTAATCTATCTGTGAAAAAGGTTAAAATATATAATAATGCTTCTATTACAATGTTATTCCAGCTTACTGGGATGAACCTTTTTATGACAATTCTAACGAACATCCAATCAGTGTGTGTGTCATTTTACATTCTTGAAGTCCAGCCCTTTGAAAGTGTTTAGGAAGCTTTTGTAGAGAGTTGGTGTTTTTCTCTGTGAAAGGCACAACTTGGGCAAAAAGAGGCTGCTTCTTGGGTGGTAACTAGCCATAGAACAAGCTAATATGCTATTGTTCGTTCCCAGGTTGAGCGCTTCTCTCTTTTTATTTATGCAAATTATGACACTTATGGAAGTCTCCCTAAGTGTGATGCAGGAATCCAGACGTGGACCCGTTGCTCAGTGTGCCTAGAGGGATATGGCTGCACCTCACTGACGAGGCCCACAATAGGCCGAAATGATCAGCTGAGGTTGCTTCTCAGGCCTTTGGCTTGGATCAAGTGCAGTTTTCTGTGCTTGGTCTTGGTCTTGGTTTGCTGCCTGGAGACCTGCTCTTTCGGCCTGGGGTCCTTTCCCTTTGGGGTTTGGGCTCCTGCTGCTATTGGGGGGGTGGCTACTCCTTAGGTGTAGAGCAACTGGGTAGTAGGGCCGTCCCCTTGGCCTTGTGGCATCGTCCCTGGACTTCAGCCACATGCTGCTTTTGGGGGGGCGCTCTGAAATCCAGCCTAAAGAGGCAATAGGGCAAATATGGCTACCAATGTGCCAAATGTTCCCCATACACTTCGGGTGTTGATTTCTGAGGACTTTCTAGAGAAGACTGGTTTGGCTCATGTCCAGCAGGTGGTTTTGGAGGGTGTTTTGAAGATGCCAAGAGCAAGTTTGCATTGTGTTCAGTCATTCCCTTCAAGAGGGATTTTTGATGTGACTTTCACCGATGAGCATTATTTACAGACCTGCTATCAACGGACTATTGATATGGCTGCTGCTCCAGAGTTGGTTGGCATGAAATTTATTGCCTGTTTGCAGAGGGAGAGAAGAATCCCGGTGACAGTACATATGTACAACCCTTGGGTCACTGATGTGGAAATTCGTCTGTTTCTTTGTCGCTACTTTGATGATGTTCAAGGAGGTAGCAAGCTGAAGAATCAGTTTGGGACTTTCAATGGAAAGCGCAGGTTCTGGGTGCGGTTTGTGCCAGATGAATTAGGTATTGGTGGAAAGAAACACCCTCCACAGACTTTCGCCATTGGTGGAAATAGAGGTTTCCTATACTATGATGACATGCCTCTTTTTTGCCGTAGTTGCAACCTGTTTGGTCACATTGCTGAAAATTGCCCAGGTGCCAGATGTAGAAATTGCGGTGAGGAGGATCATCTTGTTGCCCACTGTAGTAAACGCCGGACCTGTGACCTGTGTGGTTCTTCAAGTCATCTGTGCAGGATGTGTCCTTTGAAGATGTTTCAGGGGCTTGATAGAGTGAAGCCTTCCTATGCTGATGTTGCCAAAAAAACATCTTCAGTTGCAGTTGAGCCATCTGTGAATGAGGAGGAGGTCTCTGATGAGGCATTGAACTCTATATTACCTATTTTGTGTAAGAAATCTGCAGTTGGGGTCCCTGTCGGAGAGGTGTCTGATGTTCCTGTGGTGGTTCCTGTGGTTGAGAAGGTAGAGGAAGCCCAATCTCATTTTCAGGAGGTGGATCTTGCTGCATCTAATGTGATAGCTGCTTCACATGTTCTTGAAGCCCTGTTGCCCAATTCTGTGGATGATACTGTTGCTGTTCCTGGCACAGAGAATTTTTCCTTCACTGAGTCATCTTGTGATGCTGCTCATGATGCTGTTCTTGGTGAAGGGGAGAACATTGATTGGTCTGCTGTTGTGTCCTCTAGTTCTGAGGAGGATATGGACACTGAAGGGAAAAAATCTGCCTCCAAGCGAAAAATAGATGTGGATTCTGATGGATGGGAAAGTTCTGATTTGAATCTTCCAGTAGTTAGGGGTGCAGATCCAGATACTACAAGTGATGCTGACTCTTTAATTTCAGAGTTTCCTTCTGTCTCTACTAAAGATGTTCCTTCTGACTCAAGCCAGTGTATGGGTGACTTTTCTGATGCCTCTTCTGTTGGTTATCTAGATAAAAGAGATGTGAACCAACTTGCTGAAGTTACTGGTTATGAGGCTGGCAAGGGGGAGCCTAGGAGGTCGGAACGTCACAGAGGCAGATCTAAAGAATCTCCTTTGAGTCCTAAGAAAAAGAAAGGAAAGAAGAAGTCCTGATGTTATTTCTTTTTTTGTTTTTCTTTAATTTATTTTTTGATGTTTCTGACCATTTCTTCCCTTAATGTCAGGTGTATGACAACTATAGCAAGGAGAGCTGCAATTTTTAAATTATTATCTGTATGTTCTGCTAATATTTTTTGTTTGCAGGAATGTGGTCTCATTGAACATCCTAAATGTGCTGACTGGGAATATGGTCCTAAAGTATGGTCTTGTTCTTCTGATAGGAATGGGGGGTGGGAGTTTTGTTTAAGGGGTTTAGTTTTTCTATCCTTAATGTTGTTCATATTGTCCCAGGTCGGGTACTTTTGGTTAGTTTTAGTTTTCGTGGGACTGTTTTTCGTTTGTTTAATGTATATGCTTCTCCAAATAGGGTAGAACGTTTGCTTAATTTTGAAACTTTAAAGTTTTTTCTGCCAGGTCGAGAGCCAACTTTTTTGGTTGGGGATTTTAATTGTATTATTAAGAATGGGGACAGAGAGGGTGGGAGTGATTGTAGGGTGGATAGCTCAGGGAAGTTTTTACTTGATTTGCTTAAATCTTTTGGTTTGAAGGATGCCTTCGGGTCTGTTTCTTTTTCAGGGGAGGGTTTTACTTTCTTTAGTGATAGTGGTGGGATAAAATCTCGAATTGATTTTTGTTTTTTATCTAAATTTTTATGTGTTGATGATTTTTCTTTAAAGCGGATGCCCTTTACGGATCATGCCCTTTTGATGTGTAAGGTGAATTGTGATTTGAAGATCAAGTATGGTAAGGGTGTTTGGAAACTGAATGTGGATTTGTTAGAAGATGAGAAGTTTAAGCGTCAGTTTGTTTGGATGTATGAAAGGTGGCGTGAAAGAAAATTTGATTTTAGTAATGTGCTTATGTGGTGGGAATGGTTGAAGGTGGAAATAAAGAGGTTTTTTTATTAAGAAAGGCTGTGAGAAAGCTAGAATGGAAAGGGAGTTGTATGATAAATGGTATCTGAGGTTGTTGTATTTGTATGAATTGAGAAATTGTGATATTGATGTGCATGAGGAAATTGCTGAAGCAAGAAAGATAATTAAAAAGTGTATGCATGAAAAAGGAAAGAAAATTGTTTTTATGGCAAGATTGGAGAAAATGGAAAAGGATGAGTCTTGTAGTAAATATTTTTTTAAGAAAGCTTTTGAAGGAAAGACTGGTTTTGTTAGTGTTTTTGATAAGGTTGAGTGTGAAGTTAATGGTACGGATGGTGTTTTGCGTGAAGTTCATGAGTTTTACAGTGAGTTGTATAAAGAAAAAACAAGAGATGTTTTATTGGAAAATGAGTTGTTGGAAAACATTGAGGTTAAGTTGGAAAAATATGATAATGATTTGTTAGGAAGGGATCTAAGTTTGGATGAGATTGCAGAGGTTGTTAGGAGTTTTAAGAATGGGAAGGTACCTGGTTGTGATGGTTTGCCTGTTGAATTTTATACTTGTTTTTGGAATTTGATTGGGGTTGATATGTTGGATGTTTGTAAGTTTGTTTTTAGAATGAATGTTTTGCCTGTTTCAATGAGGAAAGGTTTGATTGTTTTGTTATTTAAAAAGGGTGATAAGAGAGATTTGAGGAATTGGAGGCCGATTACGTTGTTGAATGTTGACTATAAAATTATTGCAAAGGTGTTTGCAAATAGAATGCGTGGAGTGATTGGTAAGGTTGTGGGTGAAGAGCAAGTGTGTGCTGTTCCTGGGCGTCAGATTTCTGAAAGTTTGTTGTTACTACGTGATGTACTGTGGTATGTGAGGGAGAGGATGAGGTCTGTTGCTGTTGCTATTGTGGATTTTGAAAAAGCGTATGATAGGGTAGTGCATGATTTTATGTTTCATGTTTTAGAACATTTTGTGTTAAATCTGGAGTGCGTCAAGGATGTCCTTTGTCTCCTGTGTTATTTGTATGTGTCATTGAGCCATTATTAACTAGTTTGAGGAAGGATAAATTAGTTAGAGGTGTGAGTGTTCCTGGTAGTAATGGAAGGTGTTTAAAAGTTATTGGGTATATGGATGATGTGAGTGTGGTATGTGAGACTCAGGCTGGTTTGAGGAGGGTGAAAACTTTAGTTGAATGTTTTTGTATGGCAAGTGGTTTCAGAGTTAATTGGAATAAGTGTAAAGTTAAAGTTTTTGGTAATGATAGGGAGATTGATTCCTGTGGATGGCCTGTGAGTGAAGGTGCAATTGAGGTGTTGGGTGTGAAATTTGATGTGGATTTGAAAGGCTTGGAAAGTTGGGAGAATGTTTTTGATAAAGTGAGTAGAAAACTTCAGTTTTGGTCTTTAAGGACTTTATCTTTGGAAGGAAAAATGTTAGTTATTAAATCGGTTTTGATCCCTATTATGTTATATTTGGCGTTAGTTTTTCCACCACCTGAGAGGATTTTTCGTAGAATTTTGAGAGTGTTGTTTTCTTTTTTCTGGAGTTCTGGTATGGAGCGTTTGAAAAGAGATGTTGTTGTTAAGAGTAAGAATGTTGGTGGTAAGGGTTTTCCAAATGTGGAGAGATTTTTGGCTGTGAAATATGTTAGTAGGTGTGTGGTTCTGAGTGGTAAGGATAGCATGGCTGGTTGTATGGTAAAGTATGCTTGTGGAAATGTTTTAAGACGATATGGTTTATTTGAGATTGATAGAAAGAAACCGGTATGTTTTGCTGTTCCGTGGTTTTATGTAAGGGTGGAATGTTGGATTAAAAAATATGGTTTGGAGAATGCAAACAGAATGGTGTTGAAAATGTTGGAGAAGAAGGAAGGTCTTGAGTTGATTGGGGGTTTGAATGAAAATGAATGTGTGTTGGTATGGAAAAATGTGTGTAATAAGTATTTGATGAATAGGCAGAAAGATATTAGTTGGATGAGTGTGCATAAGTGTTTGCCAACAAGGGATTTTCAGAGAATGCGTCGTTTAGTGGCTACAGAAGTGTGTCCTAGAGATGGTTGTTTTCAAAGCGAGAGTGTTATTCATTTGTTTTGGAATTGTGAGTATGCTAGGGATGTTTGGAGAAGTTTGAAAAGGATGATTAAGGGTTTGACTGGAGTGCAATTTTTTACTTTTAATATGATGATGTATGGTTTGTGTGGAAGTGGTGTGGAAAAGGAGAAAGCAAGATTGATATGGTTGTTGGCATGTTGTGTGAAGGAGGTGTTGTGGGATGTGCGTAATATTTTGATTTTTAAGAAAGAGGTAGTTACTGTAGGTAATTGTGTGGGTATGATCCGTGGGAAGTTGTTTTTGTATTTTTCTTTTGATAGGAGGCGATATGGGGAATTAGATTCTGAAGGCATCTGGAAGACAAAGAAGTGGAAGGATTGGATTATTTAGGTTTTATTTATTTATTTATTTATTTATTTATTTATTTTCCTCCAGTTTGTTTTTGTCTGTATTTGAAATATGTTTAATTTTATTTTGTGTGATTATTTAAGTTTGATGTTTGCATTTTTTTTTTTTTTCTAATGACAAAAATTTGGGTCAATATTTCAGTTTTGTAACAAGAGATATTTTGTTTGCATTTGTTATTATGATTTTATTTTGTATATATGCATATATGATTATTTTTCTAATAAAAGAATTACGAAACGTACGTCTGGGGTTTTGCTGTTCAGAGAGGGATTGCCTGGTATTTCGGGCTGGACTGTACTGTGAAGTCAGGATCGGACTGATATGCTTCAGGAAAGTTCTTCTCTCTGTGAAAGGCACATGTTGGGCAAAAAGAGGCTGCTTCTTGGGTGGTAACTAGCCATAGAACAAGCTAATATGCTATTGTTCGTTCCCAGGTTGAGCACTTCTCTCTTTTTATTTATGCAAATAATGACACTTAGGGAAGTCTCCCTAAGTGTGATGCGGGAATCCAGACGTGGACCCGTTGCTCAGTGTGCCTAGAGGGATATGGCTGCACCTCACTGACGAGGCCCACAATAGGCCGAAATGTACGTCTGGGGTTTTGCTGTTTCTCTCGTTCAGAGAGGGATTGCCTGGTATTTCGGGGCTGGACTGTACTGTGAAGTCAGGATCGGACTGATATGCTTCAGGAAAGTTCTTCTCTGTGAAAGGCACATGTTGGGCAAAAAGAGGCTGCTTCTTGGATGGTAACTAGCCATAGAACAAGCTAATATGCTATTGTTCGTTCCCAGGTTGAGCGCTTCTCTCTTTTTATTTATGCAAAGTATGACACTTAGGGAAGTCTCCCTAAGTGTGATGCGGAAATCCAGACATGGACCCGTTGCTCAGTGTGCCTAGAGGGATATGGCTGCACCTCACTGACGTGGCCCACAATAGGCCGAAACGTACGTCTGGGGTTTTGCTGATTCTCTCGTTCATAGAGGGATTGCCTGCTATTTCGGGGCTGGACTGTACTGTGAAGTCAGGATCGGACTGATATGCTTCAGAAAAGTTCTTCTCTGTGAAAGGCACATGTTGGGCAAAAAGAGGCTGCTTCTTGGGTGGTAACTAGCCATAGAACAAGCTAATATGCTATTGTTCGTTCCCAGGTTGAGCGCTTCTCTCTTTTTATTTATTGAGACTGCTCTCTATGTCACAGCCCCACCAAATTAGGAAATTAGAGGGGGGAGGGTGGCAGAGGAGCAGAAGATATCAAGTAATTTTATTATAATATATATATATATATATATATATATATATATATATATATATATATATATATATATATATATATATATACAAAACATGGAAGGGAACTGCACTCCAAGACCGGATCAGGTACACATCCTGTGACTCAGTAACATCCAGCCCTGGGTGCTAAATAGCACTCCAAAAAAGCTGTGATGTCACCAGAGCCACAGGCAGTTAACCCCAGTCCGGAATGGGTGCAAGAAACAAGGGAGATTACAAATAAAAAGTAATACAACACATAGAAACACCCAGCACTCACCAGCTAGCTCACAGCTAAGATAAAATCACAACTGGAAAGGTTAGTCACTGCATCTGGCCAAATGGGAAAGCTCAGGCACCACGTCAAGGTCCTTTCCATCGCCTGAGTCCCTAGCACAGCTACACCATCATGCGAGCTCACAAAGCCAAACAAACTGAGAACAAAGAAGGGGTGCACAGGTGGCTGTAATCACCCATAGAAAATACAAAACATGGAAGGGAACTGCACTCCAAGACCGGATCAGGTACACATCCTGTGACTCAGTAACATCCAGCCCTGGGTGCTAAATAGCACTCCAAAAAAGCTGTGATGTCACCAGAGCCACAGGCAGTTAACCCCAGTCCGGAATGGGTGCAAGAAACAAGGGAGATTACAAATAAAAAGTAATACAACACATAGAAACACCCAGCACTCACCAGCTAGCTCACAGCTAAGATAAAATCACAACTGGAAAGGTTAGTCACTGCATCTGGCCAAATGGGAAAGCTCAGGCACCACGTCAAGGTCCTTTCCATCGCCTGAGTCCCTAGCACAGCTACACCATCATGCGAGCTCACAAAGCCAAACAAACTGAGAACAAAGAAGGGGTGCACAGGTGGCTGTAATCACCCATAGAAAATACAAAACATGGAAGGGAACTGCACTCCAAGACCGGATCAGGTACACATCCTGTGACTCAGTAACATCCAGCCCTGGGTGCTAAATAGCACTCCAAAAAAGCTGTGATGTCACCAGAGCCACAGGCAGTTAACCCCAGTCCGGAATGGGTGGAAGAAACAAGGGAGATTACAAATAAAAAGTAATACAACTCATAGAAATACCCAGCACTCACCAGCTAGCTCATAGCTAAGATAAAATCACAACTGGAAAGGTTAGTCACCGCATCTGGCCAAATGGGAAAGCTCAGGCACCACGTCAAGGTCCTTTCCATCGCCTGAGTCCCTAACACAGCCACACCATTTGTTTGGCTTTGTGAGCTCGCATGATGGTGTGGCTGTGTTAGGGACTCAGGCAATGGAAAGGACCTTGACGTGGTGCCTGAGCTTTCCCATTTGGCCAGATGCGGTGACTAACCTTTCCAGTTGTGATTTTATCTTAGCTGTGAGCTAGCTGGTGAGTGCTGGGTGTTTCTATGTGTTGTATTACTTTTTATTTGTAATCTCCCTTGTTTCTTGCACCCATTCCGGACTGGGGTTAACTGCCTGTGGCTCTGGTGACATCACAGCTTTTTTGGAGTGCTATTTAGCACCCAGGGCTGGATGTTACTGAGTCACAGGATGTGTACCTGATCCGGTCTTGGAGTGCAGTTCCCTTCCATGTTTTGTATTTTCTATGGGTGATTACAGCCACCTGTGCACCCCTTCTTTGTTCTCAGTTTGTTTGGCTTTGTGAGCTCGCATGATGGTGTGGCTGTGTTAGGGACTCAGGCGATGGAAAGGACCTTGACGTGGTGCCTGAGCTTTCCCATTTGGCCAGATGCGGTGACTAACCTTTCCAGTTGTGATTTTATCTTAGCTGTGAGCTAGCTGGTGAGTGCTGGGTGTTTTTATGTGTTATATATATATATATATATATATATATATATATATATATAAAATACATACAATATTAGAGGATAGTACTTATGTTAAACATCTATATAATAAAAGTATAAATGGTGCTTGGGACCAGGGTGCGCTCCAGATATTAGCACCCCTGAAACATAAATAAACATAAATATATATTATTTGTCCCTGCAATCACATAAGTAAATATTGTATGTCACATGCATATAAGTGCAAAAGAGAAAAAAGTTTAATTACAATACATGAACAGTCACCCCAAAACATCAGTAATAGATGCTAGAAATAAAATGTCCAGACTGGGCATCGCCTGTGTGACGTCAGACACCAGATCTTGTGTGTACAGCATGGATGCGGGTGCAACTACACATTTAAAAAGTTTTGTGACTTGTCACTCCTTATCACAGCGGACCTCTACACCTTTATACTGGATGCCGATTTGGCACATGGACGATCCATTCACTTGAAGTTTGGGTGAGACCGCTCATTGAGCGGAGTTTCAGTTGTGACATATGGCTGTTGCTTATTTAACTGGCGGATTACATCCTTAAGTGCCGGTGCCTACCTGCTTCTTCCTTGCTTGGCTCAGGAGTATCTCAAAGCGGTGAAATCTGCTAGTCACTTTGGCTGTATTTACCTGCAAAGCTTTGTACTAATCCTGCATTAACCCTGCATTTGACACGCTATCTGCTTACACACACAGCATAGTTGCCAACATTTGAAAAAAATTTCCAGGGACACTTTGCAGCTATCAATTACCTGCATGACATTTTTAACCACACCCCCTGACCTAAAGTCCCGCCCACTTTGCCAAACTCACATAATTAGCATAATTTAGCTCCGCCTATTTTTTATGGTGCTGAATATAATTTTATATATATATATATATATATATATATATCTGCCCATCAAGGGCATTAGCTTTGGGCATCAGATCTGCAAGAAAGCTAAATGGTGTGTTCATTGCTGAGTTTCTATTTTCCCTTAGAAAAAAATTAGGAAGTCTATAGTGCCTAGAGGGCGGTATTCATTAGTCTGTAATCTGATGACATTGGTTGTAATGTGCTGTCCCATGTGTAAATGTCCCATGTATTGCATTTATGGAATTGTTTTTTTATTGCAAATTAATTATAGGTAAAAGCACCACATATCCCAAATATCCCTGAGAGGTCCCAATCGGATGTTGAGGCAAACTAATCAGAGATTCCAATTAGAAGTCATATAACACAGTTCTATCAGTCTAAAGATCAATTTGATCTTTCCCAGGGACAGGTGACACATGAGACATTTATACATGTGTCATGACTGTAAGTGACTGTCATTTAACCCCACCACTACCACTGTGTTATATACAGTTTATTTGTTATTATATCTGCTGCTGGTTGTATAAGTTTCAGATATTTTTAAGTAAAGCTTCTTCATTTTTGAATTACCCCTGATAAATTAACAAATGATCTGGCACTGTTATAAAACCAACAGATAATTATAATAACAAATAAACTGTATGTAAGTAGTAGTACATTTTGCAGTAAAGCTTCATTTTTTAATTACCCCTGATATTAGCAAATGATGCACCAATGTGTGCTGTTATTATATACAGTTTATAAGTTATTATAAATTGTATTATATAATATTTTTTTAATTACCTTATAAACACTGACTGAGTGACAAGTCAAGATGGAGTCAGTCTGAGTCACAGCATTTTTTTAAAAGAGGTGATTCACAGTCTGGTCACCTTAACAACAACAGCTGAGCAGTGAGCACATTTTTTACTGCAGGAGCTCCGGTTCAATTATGGGCTGAGCCTGAGTCTCACCGCATTGCTGGGTCCACTGATCGGCTAGACTGTGACAAGTCAAGAAAGAGTCACAGGCTGCTAGCTGCATTTTTAAAAAAAATAATCATTGGTGATTCACGGTCACCTCTTAAAAAAACAGAGTGAGCAGCACATTATATTTTATTTGCAGGACTCCGGAGCCTGCCGGTTTAGTTACGGATGAGAGTGACTCACCTCTGTCTGCTGGTCCACACTGATGTGACTGATGATCGGCTCTTATATTCTGAGAAACTTTACTTAGGGTGTGTGATAACAGAGAGACACTCTCTGTCCTCCTGTCGCCGCATGTCTGTGAGTAGGGCTGGTGCCACTGTAGTGAGCGGCAAAGCAGGGTGAGGGTGGTCACGTGATGGTGACGTAGAGGAGGTGCTGACAACGCTGCCTGATGTGCAATAGTCGAGAGAGATCATAAATTCAATGAGGAGGAGATGTCAGGAGTGGCACATGATCGCGCTAGCTTAGCAAAGCTGCAGCCTGCTACTAACTTGCCGGGACAGTCCGGGACATTAAAATGGCCGTGACAGGGTCCCAAATTCCGGGACTGTCCCGGCAAAAACGGGACAGTTGGCAAGTATGACACAGCTTAATTGCTGTTTCTTCAGCCTGCATATGCCTATTTATTATTATTATTTATTTATAAAGCACCAACAGATTCTGCAGCGCTGTCCATGGGTACAAAGATAAAAGTACAGTACAATACAATATAAAAGACACCAAAGTTTAACAAACAAATACAGAGGGAATTGAGTGCCCTGTTCCCATGGGAACTTACAATCTAGATGGGTAGGAGGGTGAGAAACAGGAGGTGGGGACTGCAAAGGTGAGAAGGATGTTAGTGGGGAGTTAGATGAGGGCAGCTATTAGGCAAGTGGAATTCATTTGTTACTGATTTATAGATAGGCTTCCCTGAACAAAAAGGTATTTAGGGAGCGTTTAAAGAAGGAAAGGTTAGGGGAAAGTCTGACAGCTTGAGGAAGTGCGTTCCAGATGGTTGGTGCCACACGAGAGAAGTCCTGTAGTCTAGCATGGGAGGAGGTGATGGTAGAAGATGCAAGGAGCAGGTCATTGTTGGATCTTAGGGGGCGGGCTGGAGTATATTTGTTGATGAGTGAGGACAGGTAGGGGGGGAGCTGCGTTGGCAAGGGCTTTGTAGGTCAGGGTGAGAATTTTGAATTTAATTCTGCTGTGAATGGGAAGCCAGTGATGCAGAGCGTCAGAAGAGTTGGATTAGCCTAGCAGAGGCATTTAGGATGGATTGAAGAGGGGAGAGTTGGGAGAGAGGGAGGCCAGTTAGTAGGTTATTACAGTAGTCAAGTCGGAAAATTACCAGGGAGTGAATTAGCTGTTTAGTAGTTTCAACTCTCAGAAATGGATGAATTTTCGAGATATTGCGTAGGTGGTTGCGACAGTATGAAGAGAGCAATTGGATGTGGGGTATGAAGGAAAGATTGGAGTCAAGTGTAACTCCTAGGCAGCGGACTTGGGGTGATGGGGAGATAGTGGTGTCACCAACAGTGATTAAAAAGTTAGAAACCAGGGTAGAATTAGAGGGGGGGGATTAGAAGGAGCTCAGTCTTGGACATGTTGATTTTTTAGGTGGTGAGAGGCCATCCAAAAAGAAATGCCAGATAAGCAGTCAATGATGTGAGAAAGGACAGAAGGAGAGAGTGCAGGGGTGGATAAGTAGATCTAAGTATCATCAGCATAGAGGTGATAGTTGAAGCCATAGCTACTGATAAGTTTACCCAGTGAGGAAGTATAAATAGAGAAGAGTAGAGGACCCAGAACAGAGCCTTGAGGTACTCCCAACAGACAGAGGCAATGGAGAGGAGGAGTCACCAGCAAAGGAGACAGAAAAGGACCTATTAGAGAGATAAGAGTGGATCCAGGAGAGGGCAGTGTCAGAGAGCACAAGGGAGCTGAGAGTCCGTAGGAGAAGGGGATGGTCAACGGTGTCAAAGACAGCAGACAGGTCAAGTAAGATAAGTATTGAGTAGTGGTCGTTGTTTTTAGCAGAAAGAAGATCGTTGTAACCTTGGTGAGGGCAGTCTCAGTTGAGTGTTGGGGACGTAAGCCAGATTGCAAGGGGTCAAGCAATGAGTTGGAGGACAAGAAGTGGGTTAGGTGATCGAAAACTAGCTTTCCAGGACTCTTGAAGCTAGCAGAAGCAGTGATATGGGGCGGTAGTTTGCAGGAGAATTTGGGTCAAGGGAGGGTTTTTTGAGGATGGGGCTGACCTTTGCATGTTTGAAGGAAAATAGGAATGAACCGGTAGTAAGGTATAGGTTGAATATGTAAGAGCTGGAGTGAGGGAAGAAGACAGAGAAGGTATTAGATTTGAAGGGATAGGGTCAAGTGGGCAGGTAGTGAGGTGTGAGGAAGACAATAGGGAACTCACTTCATTCTCAGTTGTTGGGTTGAAGGTGCTGAGAGTGGTGGAGCGGGTGGCCGGACGCAGAGATGAAAGGTTGCAGTCTTGTATTGGGGTATTACTTTGGATGGTAAGTGTTTTGTTGAAAAAGTAGTCTGCCAGGTCTTGAGCACTAAAGGCAGATGAAGGGGGGGGTGCAGGTGGATAGAGGAGAGAGTTAAAAATGGAGAAGAGACGTTTAGGGTTGAGGAGTAAGTAGATATAAGAGAAGAGAAGTAGGTTTGCTTGGCTAAGTGAAGGGCAGAGGAGTAAGAATAAAGAAGTTGGCTATATATTAAATTGCATTGTATATAAAAGCTGTTTTGGTCATTGACTGACTTCTGTATTTTTAACTATGACTGGGGATGCCCAGTCTGGACATTTTATTTCTAGCATATATTACTGATGTTTTGGGGTGACTGTTCATGTATTGTTGCATATACATATATATATATATATATATATATATATATATATATATATATATATATATATATATATATATATCTCAATGTCCCAATGAGATAGGCACAGTCCTTCTTGTAAATAACTGCCAGGGTGCTCATCAAACAAACAGCATAATAGTAGAGAAAAAGATAGGCACTCTCTGGACTTATAAAAAATATAACCTTTATTGTATCAACTTAAAAATGGCATAATGTTTCTGGATTATTACAATCCCTTTGTCAAATGCCCATACGATCCACCGCAGTGAATCTAAAAACATGTTTTAAGTTGATGCAATAAAGGTTATATTTTTTATAAGTCCTGAGAGTGCCTATCTTTTTCTCTAATATATATATATATATATATATATATATATTTACACAGTATATATATATTTATTTTTTTATTATTTACTTTCAGCTTGTGATATGAGCTCTATCTCTGTTAGACGCAAAAAACCATAATATCGCTTGCGTGCAAAAGTTAGCACGCCACTTGTAATCTACCTCAGAATGTCCCTTTAATATATTATGTCACTTAAGAGAACATAGAAACATTACTAGTTTATTTTCCCATATAGCTGCAGAATACAAATGGAGCGGTATTTAATGCTCCCGCTCACATGCTAAGTCCGCTAGAAGTAAACTTTTTGCACGTATCAGGTAGCGCCTGTATTACAAGTTGAATGTAAAGAATTTCTGCTTGTGCGCTGACCTGATGCACGCAAAAAGCCTAACTTGGAATATTGCAATCACGTTAACGCATTCCCCATATAAGTAAATGAAGCAAAAACAGTGGGAAAAACAACCTAACATCCTATTCGTGCGTAAACCCTATCACATATTCTCAAGTGCGCTAACCCGACATGAAAATATGAATATTTCACATTCCGAAGTTCTTCACATAGCAGAATATGCTCTATTTATTTATAAATACATATCCATATATATATATATATATATATATATATATATATATATATATATATATATATATATATATATATATATAAGTTCAGAATAGACAAGCACTCCAGAAATCCGGGTCCAATGCCCAGGGTGCAACAGATAAATAAATAGAAAATAATGAGGAGTGCACTCGCCAGGACTTTTCACATGTTTAATTCCAAAATGTGAACGTTTTCGGGGGGTTAGCCCCTTCTTCAGACATACAAAGATACAATAAGCACAAACCCACACTAGACACCCTTAAGTAGATAGGTCAACCAATCATTAGCTCTCCAGGTAGGGTGCCACCCACACAGTGTGGACACCCCCCTAGCAACCAATGAGACTGACCTAGACTAAACCACAGTGATTCAAATATATACATATATAAGTACAGCAGGATAAGAGACACATAGTATGCAACTGTATGTAATATGTCATTATGATACAATAGAACATAGTGTTGGCACAACTAAAGGAGAAAGACAAGCCAACCAAACAGTTACAAGTAAGCCCAAAGTTGCTGTGTGGGCCAAGTTAGCGACCAGTATATCACATGTCAAAAAACAAAAAACAAAAAATCCAAAAATCCAAAACCATTTTGCCAAGAGAATAGATGCAGTTATGTATATCAAACCTAGAGTAGCACATCCGTAACAAGAAACCGTATTCACAAAGTCTAGAACCAGGGACCCTAACATCAGCTCATAAGACTGTCATCATGCAAAGTAATAGGACTGACAGTGTGCAAATAATAAATGCAATATTATAGCAGAAGCGACAATGTTAGACACTGTGAGGGCAAAGCGGTAATAATGTTAAGCATAAAAAATGTACATGGTAGGACTTACCATTGTCATGTATATACCAGCACCCTGAGGCAGCAGACCGCAATCTGTCAAGATATAGAAAGACCGGGAACAGGGTCTTTGAATTAGGAGCGCAAAAACCGGCCGGTTGCCATAGCAACCTGTCAACAAAACTATGCAAGTGTTGTGAACTAAGACAGCATATCTGCAAGTGAACACCGGTGAGAATGCAACTGTCAGCGCATCAAAAAGGGGGCAATGAAAGCTGATAAAGAATAGCACAAAAATCGGCCGGTTGTCATAGCAACCTATAAACAAAACTACACAAGTGTTATAAACTATGTCAGCGTGTCAGGGAATAAACACCAGATAAGTGCAGCTGTCAGCACATCATAAGGGGCAATAAATGCTGCTAAGGTATAGCACAAAGGTGACATGTAACACATTAGGGCACGAGTAGTAACATAATAACCTGGGCAATATATAAAGACCCAAACCAACTAAAGAAGCCGGTGCCAAATAGAGCGTAGAGAAATGCATACTGTCAAAAATTGTAAATGATGGAAGGCAAGCATAAAGATCAGGCATACTGCAGAGCAACATAGTTAAGGCAAATGCTTAGTCATAATAAAAGGCTGCATTAAACAGCATTAAGACCGTACTAGGGGGATAAGTCAAATAAACAGCAATTTTTGTGGGATTACTCAGGGCAGAGTTGTTAGCCAGGAGTGTGGGAACACCACCAAAGGATTAAGAAATTTGTCAAAAGCAATAACACGAAATCTGAAGACTATACCTAAACTATACATCATGCAAAATAAAAATAAGAAAATAAAAATAATAAAGACAATCAAAAAATGATAAAGACATTCCAAAAATTACATACTGTGAGTCAAACGCAAAAACATGAAATAACAGAATTGTTAGGAAATATACATAATATAAGCAATGTAATGTGCAATAAGAAGCCGCCATAACAAGGCCAGATCTAAGACTGCGTAAAGTTAGCAGGTGGACATAATTCATAAACACACCTGCCAGTCCAGTTGTGTGTTAAGCCCCTTAGGTATGAGTGTCTCCAAGTCAAATGTCCAGCGGGCCTCTTTTCTGAGTAGTAAGGTACCCCTGTCACCACCCCTACTAAGAGGGGGCACGTGATCAATGATGGTGTATCTGACTTCCTTGACCGTGTGATTCTTCTGGGCAAAGTGTCGTGCCATCGGTTGTTCAGAGGTCCCATTTTTGATAGCAAGTCTGATAGCTGAGCGGTGATTAGCCATTCTGGTGCGTAAGTCATCCGTCGTTTTACCCACATAAAAAAGGCCACAAATACAATGTAGCAAATAAATAATGTGGGTGGTGGTACAAGTTAGTCTGTACTTATGAAAGTACTTTTTCTTTTTATGCGGATGTGTAAAGTAATTGCCAGTAGTTAGAGTGCTGCAAGTAGTGCAGCCAATACATCTGAAGACACCTTTTTTATCCAAATTAAGCCAGGTGCCTTTATTGTAGCTTTTTACTGGGTCAGTTTTAACCAAAATGTCCCTGAGAGATCTAGATCTTCTAAAGCGAATCCTAGGTGGTGGCATAGATTGAAATGGTAATGTGGCATCCGTGCTCAGGACATGCCAGTTTTCCTGGAGATGTTTGTTGATTCTCTGTTTGTCCCCAGTGTATGTGGTTATAAAGGTCATCCTGGGAATAAGCTTATCCTCACCAGCAGTGACTTTATTGTCCAGAAGTTGTGTTGTATGTTGTTTCAGCAACTTTGCAGGGTAGCCCCTTTGTGAGAATCTGTGTTCCATTTCAGCCAACTGTTCATCTTTTTTCAAATCCAGGGTGTTATTTCTTAAGACTCGTTGTAATTAGGATTTAGGCAAAGTGCTTTTGAGCGCTTGGGGGGTGGCAGGACGTGCAATATAGGAGGGAGTTTCTGTCAGTCTCTTTTCTGAACAATGTGGACTGTAGCTTGCCTGAATCTGAGCACAGATCCCGCATTACCATTTCAATCTATGCCACCACCTAGGATTGGCTTTAGAAGATCTAGATCTTTCAGGGACATTTTGGTGAAAACTGACCAAGTAAAAAGCTACAATAAAGGCACCTGGCTTAATTTGGATAAAGCTAATCACCGCTCAGCTATCAGACTTGCTATAAAAAATGGGACCTCTGAACAACTGATGGCACAACACTTTGCCCAGAAGAATCACACGGTCAAGGACCTCAGATACACCATCATTGATCACGTGCCCCCGCTTAGTAGGGGTGGTGACAGGGGTACCTTACTACTCAGAAAAGAGGCCCGATGGACATTTGACTTGGAGACACTCATACCTAAGGGGCTTAACACACAACTGGTCTGGCAGGTGTGTTTATGAATTATGTCCACCTGCTAACTTTACGCAGTCTTAGATCTGGCCTTGTTATGGCAGCTTCTTATTGCACATTACATTGCTTATATTATGTATATTTCCTAACAATTCTGTTATTTCATGTTTTGCGTTTGACTCACAGTATGTAATTTTTGGAATGTCTTTATCATTTTTTGATTGTCTTTATTATTTTTATTTTCTTATTTTTATTTTGCATGATGTATAGTTTAGGTATAGTCTTCAGATTTCGTGTTATTGCTTTTGACAAATTTCTTAATCCTTTGGTGTTGTTCCCACACTCCTGGCTAACAACTCTGCCCTGAGTAATCCCACAAAAATTGCTGTTTATTTGACTTATCCCCCTAGTACGGTCTTAATGCTGTTTAATGCAGCCTTTTATTATGACTAAGCATTTGCCTTAACTATGTTGCTCTGCAGTATGCCTGATCTTTATGCTTGCCTTCCATCATTTCCCATTTTTGACAGTATGCATTTCTCTACGCTCTATTTGGCACCGGCTTCTTTAGTTGGTTTGGGTCTTTATATATTGCCCAGGTTATTATGTTACTACTCGTGCCCTAATGTGTTACATGTCACCTTTGTGCTATACCTTAGCAGCATTTATTGCCCCTTATGATGTGCTGACAGCTGCACTTATCTGGTGTTTATTCCCTGACACGCTGACATAGTTTATAACACTTGTGTAGTTTTGTTTATAGGTTGCTATGACAACCGGCCGATTTTTGTGCTATTCTTTATCAGCTTTCATTGCCCCCTTTTTGATGCGCTGACAGTTGCATTCTCACCGGTGTTCACTTGCAGATATGCTGTCTTAGTTCACAACACTTGCATAGTTTTGTTGACAGGTTGCTATGGCAACCGGCCGGTTTTTGCGCTCCTAATTCAAAGACCCTGTTCCCGGTCTTTCTATATCTTGACAGATTGCGGTCTGCTGCCTCAGGGTGCTGGTATATACATGACAATGGTAAGTCCTACCATGTACATTTTTTATGCTTAACATTATTACCGCTTTGCCCTCACAGTGTCTAACATTGTCGCTTCTGCTATAATATTGCATTTATTATTTGCACACTGTCAGTCCTATTACTTTGCATGATGACAGTCTTATGAGCTGATGTTAGGGTCCATGGTTCTAGACTTTGTGAATACGGTTTCTTGTTACGGATGTGCTACTCTAGGTTTGATATACATAACTGCATCTATTCTCTTGGCAAAATGGTTTTGGATTTTTGGATTTTTTGTTTTTTGTTTTTTGACATGTGATATACTGGTCGCTAACTTGGCCCACACAGCAACTTTGGGCTTACTTGTAACTGTTTGGTTGGCTTGTCTTTCTCCTTTAGTTGTGCCAACACTATGTTCTATTGTATCATAATGACATATTACATACAGTTGCATACTATGTGTCTCTTATCCTGCTGTACTTATATATGTATATATTTGAATCACTGTGGTTTAGTCTAGGTCAGTCTCATTGGTTGCTAGGGGGGTGTCCACACTGTGTGGGTGGCATCCTACCTGGAGAGCTAATGATTGGTTGACCTATCTACTTAAGGGTGTCTGGTGTGGGTTGGTGCTTATTGTATCTTTGTATGTCTGAAGAAGGGGCTAACCCCCTGAAAACGTTCACATTTTGGAATTAAACTTGTGAAAAGTCCTGGCGAGTGCACTCCTCATTATTTTATATATATATATATATATATATATATGATGGTATTGTGTTACAATATATATCAATACCTATATATACATATATAGATAGATAGATATGGATTGTAGAGAAGACAAGAACTCCAGATAACAGATCATAAATGTCTGGGGTGCAACAGACAGGATATGTAGAAGCAAAAGAAGAGTGCACTCGCCAGGACTATTCAAAGGTTTATTTTCTAAGTTGTGAACGTTTTCGGGGGATTAGCCCCTTCCTCAGACATACAAAAAACAAGTTTTTTTGTATGTCTGAGGAAGGGGTTAATCACCCGAAAACGTTCACAACTTATGAAATAAACCTTTGAAAAGTCCTGGCGAGTGCACTCTTCTTTTGCTTCTAGATAGATACAGGTGAAACTCGAAAAATTTGAATATCGTGCGTGCAAAAGTTAATTTATTTCACTAATGCAACTTAAAAGGTGAAACTAATATATGAGATAGACTCATTACATGCAAAGCAAGATAGATCAAGCCGTGATTTGTCATAATTGTGATGATTATGGCTTACAGCTCATGAAAACCCCAAATCCACAATCTCAGAAAATTAGAATATTACATGCAATCAATAAAACAAGGATTGTACATAGAACAATATCGGACCTCTGAAAAGTATAAGCATGCATACTGTATATACTCAGTACTTGGTTTGGGCCCCTTTTGCAGCAATTACTGCCTCAATGCGACGTGGCATGGAAGCTATCAGCCTGTGGCACTGCTGAGGTGTTATGGAAGACCAGGATGCTTCAATAGCGGGGTTCAGCTCTTCTGCATTGTTCAGTCTCATGTCTCTCATCTTTCTCTTGGCAATGCTATGGGGTTCAGGTCAGGCGAGTTTTCTGGCCAATCAAGCACAGTAATCCCACGGTCATTGAACCAGGTTTTGGCGCTTTTGGCAGTGTGGGCAGGTGCTAAGTCCTGCTGGAAAATGAAGTCAGCATAACCATAGAGCTCGTCTGCAGAAGGAAGCATGAAGTGCTCCAAAATCTCCTGGTAGACGGCTGCGTTGACCCTGGACTTAATGAAGCACAGTGGACCAACACCAGCAGATGACATGGCTCCCCAAATCAACACAGACTGTGGAAACTTCACACTGGACATCAAGCATCTTGAAGTATGTGCCTCTCCATTCTTCCTCCATACTCTGCATCCTTGGTTTCCAAATGAGATGCAAAATTTGCTCTCATCAGAAAAGAGGACTTTGGACCACTGAGCAACAGACCAGGTCTGTTTTTCTTTAGCCCAGGTAAGACACTTCTGATGTTGTTTGTTGTTCAGGAGTGGCTTGACAAGAGGAATACGACATTTGGAGCCCATGTCCAGGATCCGTCTGTGTGTGGTGGCTCTTGATTCACTGACTCCAGCCTCAGTCCACTCCTTGTGAAAGTCCCCAACACTTTTGAATGGCCTTTTCATGACAATCCTCTCCAGGCTGCAATCATCCCTGCTGCTTGTGCACCTTTTTCTTCCACACTTTTCCCTTCCACATAACTTTCTATTAATGTGCTTTGATTCAGCACTTTGGGAACATCCAACTTCTTTTGCAATTACCTTTTGAGGCTTTCCCTCCTTATGGAGGGTGTCAATGATGGTTTTCTGCACAACTGTCAGGTCAGCAGTCTTTCCCATGATTGTGATTCCTACTGAACCAGACTGAGAGACCATTTAAAGGCTCAGGAACCCTTTGCAGGTGTTATGGCTTAATTAGTTGATTAGAGTGGGACACTTTGAGCCTAGAATATTGCACCTTTTCACAATATTCTAATTTTCTGAGATTGTGGATTTGGGGTTTTCATGAGCTGTAAGCCATAATCATCACAATTATGACAAATCACGGCTTGAACTATCTTGCTTTGCATGTAATGAGTCTATCTCATATATTAGTTTCACCTTTTAAGTTGCATTTGTGAAATAAATTAACTTTTGCGCGATATTCTAATTATTCGAGTTTCACCTGTAGATAGATAGATAGATATATAGATACATATAGGAATATTTATTTATAAATACTTAGAACATGTTCTGCTATGTGCAGAACATTGGAATGTCAAATATTTACACTTTATTAAATATGAATATGAAAACTCTTCCAGTTTTGCTTTTAATCTTAGCTGAGAGCTTGTAAGCGAGTGTTGGACTTTCTCTGTGTGTTGTGTGTATATATATATATATATATATATATATACATACATATATACATACACACACACATATTTAGACATGTATTTGTATGTATCTCTGTGTTAAAGCCATTTGCATGCCTTTTTTTCTTACACATTAGACCTTATATCTTTGAGCCCTTATAAATTTTTTGCGCATTTTAAAAAAAATGTTTTTTTTATCAAATAGTCTTATTATGAGTGTTACTGTACTTTTAAATGTATTTTTGATGTGTTTTGTAACACTTTTTTTTTTGCAAAACAGTTAGCCAGAGTTCCGAGGACGCTCTATCCTAAAAAGCGTTAACTTTAATTGTGCTCAAGTGCAATACTGTACACATGCAAACAGACTCAATTAACCACTTTTCGCTTGCGCGTAAATGTTAGCACTTCACTCGTAATCTGGCTCTTTATTGGAGCATGGCTCTTAAAAAGTCATCTGTCAGTGTCACTTTAATTTCTAGGTGTTTTAATCCTGTTATGACTTGTTTCTGATTTGCAGCGGAAAGAAAATACTGAATATTTCATTGCATGCAGAACTTGTTTCATATCTATTCCTTATAATGATGATGATGATATTGCTTCATAGTACTTAATAGTAATTATACTACTTATCTTTGTTTTTGTCTGAGCGTAAATTCTAACAATTCAGTCATTCATCACTGTGCAGATACAGATCAAAGAATCCCTCCATTAAAAGCCTGATTTTTAAAACATGGGTGTGTTCAAATTAGCATTCACTACAGAACTGAACAATAAGGTGTACTAGAGTCTTTCTATTTGCCTACAGAAAACAGATTTTGCTTAAATATACAGTGCTTTTGTAAAAATTGTACAAAAATGAGAAATAATTTAGGAAGAAATATTTTTTCCATAGAAAGTAATGAAAAGATAATTTTTTTATATATTCTTTTTACATTAGTTTACCATATATTTGCATTGAGAAGTGTCAACATATAGCAAGTCAAAGGAAAATGGTGCATTTACTACAAAAATTTGAATTTAAAGGGATATGTAACAAACATTTTCTTTTGCGATTCAGACAGAGCATGCTATTTTAAACAACTTTCTAGTTTACTTCTATTATTAATTGTTATTTGTTCTTTTTATATCCTTTGTTGAAAAGCATGGAATTTAGTCAGCCCATTTTTGGAGCACTATATGGCAGCAGTTTTGCAAGAATGCTATCCATTTGCAGCAGCACTATTCGCTGCCATATAGTGCTCCAGTCATTTACCTAAGTATCTATTCAACAAAGAATACCATGGGAACAAAGAAAATTTGATAATAGAAGGTAAATTGGAAAGTTTTTTTTTTAAATTGTATGTTTTGACTGAATCACAAAAGACAAAATTTGTGTTTCATATACCTTTAATGTTACATAGTTCTTTAGAATTTACTTGATTGGAATAATCAAGCTGCTGATTGGTGGCTACACACATATATATATATATATATATATATATATATATATATATATATATATATATATATATGCCTCTTGTCATTGTCTTACCAATGTGTTCAGCTAGTTCCCAGTAGTGCATTGATGCCCCAACAAAGGGTACCAAGAGAATTAAGCAAATTGATAATAGAAGAAAATTGGACAGTTGTTTCCAAAAAAATGCTCTATCTGAATCATGAAAGAATTTACATTTAAAAATGAAATTTATGCTTACCTGATAAATTTGTTTCTTTCTTGACACGGTGAGTCCACGGATCATCATAATTACTATTGGGAATATCACTCCTGATCAGCAGGAGGAGGCAAAGAGCACCACAGCAAAGCTGTTAAATACCACTCCTCTTACCCACAACCCCCAGTCATTCGACCAAAGGGAAAGGAGAAAGGAAGTAATATAAGGTGCAGAGGTGTCAGAGGTTTATGTAAAAATAAACTGTCTGAAAATACAGGGCGGGCCGTGGACTCACAGTGTCAAGAAAGAAACAAATTTATCAGGTAAGCATAAATTTCATTTTCTTTCTAATGACACGGTGAGTCCACGGATCATCATAATTACTATTGGGAATCAATACCCAAGCTAGAGGACACGGATGATAAGGGAGGGACCAGACACTGAGCCTAAACAGAAGGCACCACTGCTTGAAGAACCTTTCTCCCAAAAATAGCCTCAGCAGAAGCAAAAGTATCAAATTTGTAAAATTTTGAAAAAGTGTGTAAAGATGACCAAGTGGCAGCCTTGCAAATCTGATCCACAGAAGCACCATTTTTGAAAGCCCATGTAGAAGAAACAGCCCTCATGGAATGAGCCGCGATTTTCTCAGGAGGCCGCTGACCAGCAGTCTCATACGCCAAGCGAATAACACTCCTCAACCAACAAGAAAGAGAAGTAGCCGTAGCTTTCTGACCTTTACTTTTCCCAGAAAAAACAACAAATAAGGAAGAAGACTGGCGAAAATCCTTAGTCACCTGCAAATAATATTTCAATGCACGAACTACATCCAGATTGTGCAACAAACGTTCCTTATGAGAAGAAGGATTAGGACACAAAGAAGAAACCACAATTTCCTGATTAATATTCTTATCAGAAACAACCTTGGGAAGAAAACCTAATGCAGTACGAAGTACTACCTTGTCAGAATGAAAAATAAGAAAAGGAGACTCACATTGCAACGCAGAGAGTTCCGAAAAGAAATAGCCACCAAAAACCAAACCTTCCAGGTTAACAGCTTAATATCCAAAGAATGCATAGGCTCAAACAGAGCCTGTTGAAGAATTCTGAGAACTAAATTAAGACTCCAAGGAGGAGTCGCAAACTTAAACATAGGCCGAATTCTAACCAAGGCCTGACAAAAAGACTGAATATCTGGCACAACCGCCAGGCATTTATGTAACAAAATAGATAAAGCAGAAATTTGACCCTTCAGGGTACTAGCAGACAAACCTTTCTCCAGACCCTCCTGGAGAAAAGACAAAATCCTAGGAATCCTGACTCTACTCCAAGAGTAGCCCGTAGATTCACACCAATACAGATATTTACACCATATCTTGTAATAAATCTTTCTAGTCACAGGCTTACGCGCCTGAATCATAGTCTCAATAACTGAGAATCAAGCGTTCAATCTCCAAGCAGTCAGCTTCAGAGAAACGAGATTTGGATGAAGGAAGGGACCCTGAAGTAGAAGGTCCTTCCTCAACGGAAGACTCCAAGGTGGAAAGGATGACATCTCCACCAGATCTGCATACCAGATCCTGCGAGGCCACGCCGGTGCAATGAGAATAACTGACGCCCTCTCCTGTCGGATCCGAGCAATTACTCGAGGAAGTGCAAACTGAGGAAACACATATGCCAGACTGAACTTCCAAGGAACTGCTAGAGTATTTATTAAAACCGCTTGAGGATCCCTTGACCTCGAACCGTACTTCGGAAGCTTGGCATTGTGACGAGATGCCATAAGATCCAACTCCGGTTGACTCCACTTGAGAATGAAACTGGAAAACACCTCTGGATGAAGTTCCCACTCCCCCGGATGAAAAGACTGTCTTCTCAGAAAATCCGCTTCCCAATTGTCCACCCCTGGAATGTGGATCGCAGACAGATAACAATTGTGAGCCTCTGCCCACTGAATAATCCTGGCTACTTCCTTCATCGCCAAGAAACTCAGAGTTCCCCCATGATGATTGATGTAAGCCACGGACGTTATATTGTCTGACTGAAATCTGATAAACTGGGTTGAAGCCAAATGAGGCCAGGCTAGAAGAGCATTGAAGATTGCCCTCAACTCTAAGACATTTATAGGAAAAACTGATTCCTCCCGGGTCCACAGAACCTGAGCCTTCAGAGAACCCCAAGACAGCTCCCCAACCGAGCAAACTGGCATCTGTGGTCACAATCACCCAGGTAGGCCTGCGAAAACAGGTTCCCTGGGAGAGACGATGCTGAGACAACCACCACGGAAGAGAATCTCTTGCAGCCTGATCTAGAACAATCTTCAGAGACAAGTCCGTATAATCCCCGTTCCATTGTCTCAGCATGCATAACTGCAGAGGTCTGAGATGAAACCGAGCAAACAAAATGATGTCCATGACCGAAACCATCAGACCAATCACCTCCATACACTGGGCCACTGACAGCCAAGGAGAGGACTGAAGAGCCAGACATGAATTGAACATTTTTTACTTTCTTGCCTCTGTCAAAAAGATCTTAATTTCCAGAGAATCTATAATGGTTCCCATAAATACTACTCTTGTAGTCGGAACCAAGGAACTTTTTCCTAAATTCACCTTCCAACCGTGGGAGAGCACAGAAAAGACAACAACAACTCCGTGTGGGAGTTTGCTAGTTGAAAAGATGGCACCTTAACTAGAATGTCGTCCAGATAAGGAGCTACTGCAACCCCCTGAAGTCTGAGAACTGCTAATAACGCGCCCAGGACCTTTGAAAACACCCTGGGAGCTGTTGCAATACCGAAAGGAAGCGCCACAAACTGAAAATGCTTGTCTAGGAAAGCAAATCTCAGAAACTTGTGATGATCCTTGTGAATGGGAATATGAAGATATGCATCCTTCAGATCTACTGTAGTCATGAACTGACCCTCCTGGACCAGAGGTAGAATTGACCGAATATTCTCCATCTTGAATGATGGAACCTTGAGGAAATTGTTTACCAATTTGAGATCTAAAATGGGTCTGAAAGTTACCTCCTTTTTGGAAACAATAAACAGATTGGAATAAAACCCTAGTCCCTGCTCCCGAACTGGAACAGGAATATCACTCCCATGTCAGAAAGATCCTGAACACAATTTAAGAATGCCTCTTTTTTATCTGATTTACATATAACCTTGACAGATGAAACCTGCCCCTGGGAGGAAACTTTTTTAACTCCAGCTTGTATTCCTGGGACATGATATCCACCACCCAGGGATCTGGAACATCCCTGACCCATACCTGGATCGGGGCAAACCCTTCATGCTGACTTTGAGTCAGCCGCAGGCTTCTTAGATTGCTTCCCCTTGCTCCAGGACTGACTGGATCTCCAAGAGGGCTTGAACTGGTCCTGTTTGGAAGAGGAACATTTACCTGAGAAGTTACAAAAGGACCGAAAATTACTCTGACGACCCTTCTGTTTATTTCTCCTATCCTGAGGAAGAGAATAACCCTTCCCTCCCGTGATATCAGAAATAATCTCCACCAAACCAGGCCCAAACAAGGTCTTCCCCTTGTAAGGAATGGATAAAAGCTTACATTTCGATGATACATCCTCAGACCAAGACTTATTCATCCGCAGACCCTAAAGCCATGCATGCCAAAACAGCAAAGCTGGAGATCTTTGCTCCCAACTTGATGACCTTAAAAGAAGTATCCGCAATAAAATAATTAACCAATCTTAAAGCCTTAATTCTATCTTGAATTTCCTCCAGAGGAGATTCCTGTTGAATAGAATCGGACAATGCATCAAACCAATATGCAGCTGCACTGGTAAGTGTAGCAATACATGCAACAGGTTGCCACGGAAACCCCTGGTAAACATACATCCTTTAAAGCAAAGCTTATAATTTCTTATCCATGGGATCCTTAAAATAACACTATCCTCAATAGGAATAGTGGTCCTCTTAGCTAAAGTGGAAATAGCTCCCTCTACCTTAGGAACCGTCTGCCAAGATTCCCTAATAGAGTCCGCAATAGGAAACATCTTCCTAAAAAGTGGAGAGGGGAATAAAGGGTTCTGAAACCCTATCTGGAACAGGAAAAACTTCCACCACAGAAGGAACATCAAAAAATGTATTAAGTTTACTAGCCAAAACCTCCCTAAGTAACAACCGGAGGTGCTCCAGCTTAAATCTGAATGAAACAACCTCAGAATCAGCCAAAGGAGACACACTATCAGAGTCTAAAATTTCCCATTCAGACACCACAGAAATATCTTCTTCTTCAGTCCTGTGAGAAGAAACATTAGACATAACTGCAACAGAATCAGAAACCCTTTTGCCCTTACCCTGTAACACAGGAAAAGCAGACAAAGCCTCAAAAATAGCAGAGGATATGTGAGTAGACAAATCCTGCAAAGAAAAACTAGCTTGCGATGAAACGCAGGGCACTGCATGTGATGACAATTGAGATTGGGATGAATGAGGAGAAAGCTGTGTTACAGCTTGAACAGGAGGCTCCTGAACAACAGTCTTCCCAGAAAAAGAAGGCTCCATTTCAAAAATCTAATATACTGAACAGTCCTCTCTATACATGAGGAACAGAAAGGGATAGGAGGCTCAACATTATTTTTTCACTATAGTAGCTTGAAGGACCTGCTATTCAGTTAAGGTGTTTAATACCCTACACTAAGCGCACTACCATCACCCACTATCTCACACGAGGCTCAACATTAGCATCTACGCATAAGCTACATGTCACAGCTTGAAAGTCTTCTTGATCCATGTTTTTTTTTTTTTAAATATATTTTTATTGGTAATCCGTTTCAGGGTACAGAAAAAAGAGGGGAAAAAAAACAAACAAAAAAACAAGGATATATCGGATTTCATCACAATATTTACATATTTGGGGACAGAATACAGATAATTTCCACAGGGTTTTAAGTCCACTCTTATCTGTTTTCCCCCTAAAGATCCGATAGGCATAAAGTAAACTCCAGACAATTTCTGTTAATATAAAAATACCACTATTTGAACTACTTTAGTTTAATAATTATCATAATATCCCCTTTGTCCTTTAAAGGATACCTCGTTCCTTTATATTTTAACAAACACAATTCAAATCACCATATAGCACACACAGAGATAATCAGCACAAAACCAAGAAAAAAAGAGGAGAAAAAATAAATAAAAAAAATAAAAAAAAAATTGATCCATGTTACACACAATAAAAAATTAACTTTGACTGAAAAAAAAACTTTCACAAATAAAACGTTACTGTCTCTTTAAATAATGTTATATGAAAATATGAAAAAGAAAAACACTGATATCACTTTTAAATGAAAAACCCTTGCAAGGCACCTCCACACCTCAACAAAACTTTTGCTGAGGTGTTTACCTGACCTCCTCCCACCGGAATCGACACAGCAAACCGGAAAGAAAAATACTGCACCCAGTACTGAAGAACCTTTCTTCAAACCAGCAGCGCAATAAGAACGTCTCACTCCCACAGCTGCGCAAAACAAACTGAAGGACGCGCAAAAACTCGCGCCAAAGACAACACCGCCCATTGTGGGCGTGCCTCTCCCTCCCGGCCGACATAGAAACTAAACCAAAAATCCGCCGCCGGGAGAAATAAAACATAACATGCTACCAAACTGCACAATCGCAGATGATCACAAAATGCCGGTAGCAAAAAAACAAAGAACCCTGCACAAAAAACACATGGCCCCAAATGTGTAATATGTGATAGCCCCCCAAAAATGTACACCCCAAAATCATCCTCACACAGTGCCACATTGTAAGAACTGCCAAAAAGGTACTTGCACACATGCAGGATTAACCCCATAAGTGCCAAAGTATATCTTTTTTTCCACACAGCAGAAAAACTAAAAATAGCACTTACCTCCAACACATACTGCCCGGCAGCAAGGCAGCTCACTAGGCTTGCAAGGATTTCTTCCTAACATGGACCTGTGGACAAAGAAAAGACTAAGTAAACCTACATAGTCTTTATCAAAAAGGGCAGCATCCATATCCTGGGAGACACAGAGGGGATTATACCCCCCAAGTTCCCAAAAGCTTAAAAGTTACCACCGCTCTACTGAAGAGACTACGGCTAAACCCCAAAGAAAAACAAAGCAAACTTGCTCTGCTTTAAAAAATAACAAACTCTTGATTGCAGTGGAGGCTCCTCCATTTGATCACAGCCGCACGTGAACCCCCAACCATTTGAACCCCCCCAAAAGAATAAATAAAAAAAATAAATTAAATAAATAAATATTATTGGCTTAATAAATTTAATTAGATTATTTTTCATTTTGGCTTAATCTAATTACAGCATATCATTTTTAATTCAGGTTCCACTGCAGTTTTGTAAAAAAAAATAAAAAAAATTGCCATGTTTACTGCTATCTATCGCACAGCACCTCATGTGCGATAGATAGAAGTATAGGCAAAAGCACTTTCCCCTTTCTGTCTGCAGTGCCTGCAGTGCCTCCCACAACCCAGTCCATAGCTTTGGTAACCGCACAGCTCTCAGTGTGCAAGTGAGAACAAGCTAGCATGTCACGGGACACTCGCACACTGAGAGCCTTGTGTGTGGGAGGAGGAGCTTTGTCGGGTTCAGATAGTAAAGAGATGGATGCCGAGAAGAATACACATTGATAGATGAGAACTAATAGATCACAAGCCGATCTGTCCAGGTACTAGAGAACAACTATTACTTTTAGCTAATAATAGATAATCAGCCTGTGATTTTCCATAGGACACAATTTGAGGGCTAAGTACCCCATGCGCTGTACCTCCAAGGAAATTGCTTAAATTGTTATTGATTACAGAATTACAATCCATATACGTTATACCCAATACAAACCAGTTAATAAGTCATTTTTTATGCTCCTCTTTAGAGTTAGTGGAACTGCAGTCTGCAGCATGTACAGAGTTACCCATCTCCTGTATCACATGTACCCACAAAATGGGACTTTTAATCCTAATGCAAATCCGATATTTACAACCAGTATGTTTAGTGGATATCTGTTCTCATCCTTATTAATTGTTTTAGCAAATCTTAACCCATCTTTGACCCACTCATTTTATTCGCTTTTACTAATTAATAATGTTTTCCCATCTCTGCAATAATTTCCTTGATTTTTTCATTTTTTTGCATTAGTCTGATTCACCTTATTCTTCTGTTTGTGCATGTTCTCTCAAGCAGACATGTCACATGTCTATTTAGCTTTGAATGAAAATACAAGAAAATTTATTTAAAACAAACACATGCTCCTGAACTGGTATCTTACTTTTATAAGCCATACATTATAAAGTGTTTTGTACAGTTGTGTAATGTAAAAAGTTTGTTTTTTTTATTCTGCAGGTCGTTTGCTATACTGGGTTTGTTCATCACATTTTTTTTTAAATGGTATATTTTTTATCCGATTAATGGGAAAAAATAATCGGAAATTAATTTTGACCTGTAAGTTTATATATTGTGAACCCCCATTTAAATTCCCCACAAGCTGCCACTGCTTGATTGAAGAATCAGACACTTAACTTTACCCCTTCCTTGTAACTGATACAAGAGAATGACTGGGGGTTGTGGGTAAGGGGAGTGGTATTTAACAGCTTTGCTGTGGTGCTCTTTGCCTCCTCCTGCTGATCAGGAGTGATATTCCCAATAGTAATTATGATGATCCGTGGACTCACCGTGTCATTAGAAATAAATAAATATAAATATATATATATATACAGTGGATATAAAAAGTCTACACACCCCTGTTAAAATGTCAGGTTTCTGTGCTGTAAAAAAATGAGACAAAGATAAATCATTTCAGAACTTTTGCCACCTTTTAATGTGACCTTTAAACTGTACAACTCAATTGAAAAAGAAACGGAAATCTTTTAGGTGGAGGGAAATAAACAAAAAAACTAAAATAATGTGGTTGCATAAGTGTGCACACCCTCTTATAACTGGGGATGTAGCCGTGTTTAGAATTAAGCAATCACATTCAAAATCATGTTAAATAGGAGTCAGTACACACCTGCCATCATTTAAAGTGCCTCTGATTAACCCCAAATAAAGTTCAGCTGTTCTAGTAGGTCTTTCCTGACATTTTCTTAGTAGCCTCCTACAGCAAAAGCCATGGTCCGCAGAGAGCTTCCAACGCATCAGAGGGATCTCATTGTTAAAAGGTATCAGTCAGGAGAAGAGTACAAAAGAATTTCCAAGGCATTAGATATACCATGGAACACAGTGATGACCGTCATCATCAAGTGGAGAAAATATGGCGCAACAGTGACATTACTAAGAACTGGATGTCCCTCCAAAATTGATGAAAAGACGAGAAGAAAACTGCTCTGGGAGGCTGCCAAGAGGCCTACAGCAACATTAAAGGAGCTGCAGGAACATCTGGCAAGTACTGGCTGTGTGGTACATGTGACAACAATCTCCCTTATTCTTCATATGTCTGGGCTATGAGGTAGAGTGGCAAGATGGAAGCCTTTTCTTATGAAGAATCCATCCAAGCCTGGTTAAATTTAGCAAAAACACATCTGAAGTCTCCCAAAAGCATGTGAGAAAAGGTGTTATGGTCTGATGAAACCAAAGTTGAACTTTTTGGCAATAGTTCCAAAACATATGTTTGGCGCAAAAACAACATTGCATATCACCAAAAGAACACCATACCCACAGTGAAGCATGGTGGTGGTAGCATCATGCTTTGGGTCTGTTTTTCTTCAGCTGGAACTGGGGCCTTATTCAAGGTAGAGGGAATTATGAACAGTTCCAAATACCAGTCAATATTGGCAAAAAACATTCAGGCTTCTGCTAGAAAGCTGAACATGAAGAGGAACTTCATCTTTCAGCATGACAACACCCCAAAGCATACATCCAAATCAACAAAGGAATGGCTTCACCAGAAGAAGATTAAAGTTTTGGAATGGCCCAGCCAGAGCCCAGACCTGAATCCAATCGAAAATCTGTGGGTTGATCTGAAGAGGGCTGTGCACAGGAGATGCCCTCGCAATCTGACAGATTTGGAGTGTTTTTGCAAAGAAGAGTGGGCAAATCTTGCCAAGTCAAGATGTGCCA